>NC_081558.1:202834335-203132727 GCF_022355385.1 Mustela nigripes | reverse complement strand
CCATTATTCACAGTACACACACATCTCTACCCTCTCATTCTTTCAACTCTCACCCCTCACCTTTATCTCTTACCTATCTGAGGGACGTCTTTCTGTCTCCAGCCTGTCTGGACCAGGCTGTTAGTTTGGACAACAAACAACAGTGGCAAATAATAACACAGCAGCTATAATTTACTATTACTCACTTCCTGAATGCACCACAGCCACATCCCAGGACTCAAAATACATGCTTCTTTTTTCAAATATTTCTATATTATTTTCAAATCTTATGATAAACTTTTAAAACCAACTTAAGAATTACCCATTAAACCCTTTCTTTTCAATGAGGAAGAAGGAAAAAATTGCATTCTAAAAGAATTAATTATGCCAGGACATCCTGCTATTTGTGATGGTTTCTGTTTTTTTCCAATGACTGATACTTAACTGGAAGTTGCAGGTTGAAAAATGAATTATTTTTCTAACATCTTGAGAAACTGAAAGGTAGATCTGAGAATGAATTTCTTTAATAGCCATGCTTCTGAGAATATCTTGACATACCTTTTGGAAATCAGGATCTTGTCCCCCAAGAGCCACTTGTTTGTTAATTACATGAGTAAAAATACACAAAAGTTCATCACCCCTTGGAACTTCAGGTCGCCTTGCACATGCTCCACCATTCTGTGATGAAGTCATTCATTTCTTCTCAATTTGAATAGCTTTAATCAGATCAAAATGTTCCTTCTAAAGAATTGTTTTCAATTCAAGGAAAGAATTCAAACATTCTTTTAAAATGTCTTTACAATATACCACACTGTAATTTACCCTGCATGAACAAAGCATAAATAACAGAAATATTTAAATTACATTTTGAAAGTCTGCACACAATGAACTAGTTCAGAACCTGACTAGAAATATATATATGTATATATACATATATATTAAAAATAAAATATATATACATGTATATACATATATACATGTATATATATTTTATTTTTACTGTTTTATAATACTGGTAATATATTTTAAATAATCCACTATATGAAATGTGGTTCAAACTAGCAAATTATATAGCTGCATAATCTTGGAATGCTCCTTTTTATTGAGTTGGTTAGTGTGGCTTTCCACTTTGAAAATAAGGACCTTGGCTAAAACATCAATTCGTGTGTTGGTCATAAAATTTATTATCCCACTGGTGATATGATGAGTATGGAAATGGGGGTAGCTACAGTTTATTGTAATTTCTTAGTCTATCAGACAGAGGCTAGGCCATCCTATTTATAAAGGCATTTTACAGAGGTGTTGATAAATATTTTAAGGACTGCAAATTTTCTCCTAATCTTAAAAACTTAAGCTGTTTTCTCCCCAACAGTTCACTTAATTTACTCTCTCCAGTAAATATATTTATTTTAGACGTTTCAAAACATGTCTTTTTAAAGATATGATGTTTATTTTGGGTTTATTTGTTAAACTTAATTTGCCCTGTATGAAATTACTAAAATTAAAGCCCATGGTGACTAGCAATATGATTCAATGTGGTTTTGCTTTCTTTTTCCTCCAATGAAAACTATTTCCAAGGTTAGGTGGTCTACATATGGGAATTAAAGGGAGGAAATATCACTCCCTGACCAGATCACAAACATTCAACACGTTCAAGATATATTATTGTTCCAAGAAGCTAAACATTGCTATGTTTTACATTTTGAGAATTGTTAGCAAGGATTCAGTACATAACTATGGAGGCTACTATATTCGGGCACTAAAAGAAATAGACTAAAATGAAATATCCTGCCCTGACTCCAATGAAATTACAATTTTCTTAGAGTTCAAGGCATGCTTACAACAACAGCAACAACAAAGCAACAGGAGGCAATAAATAATGATAGAGATTAAAAAAACAAAAATAAAAACAAGCCAAAACAACAACAACAACAACAAAACAACAAAAACACACCAGAAAGGAGTTCAGTGTAAGCTGGGATAGACATGGACCTCATAATCTTACTTTGTTCTCAAAGAACTATAAGGGTTTAAAATAGAGGATTTTTAAAAGTGTGGCTAAAGGTCAAAAGCATAAAATTTTTTTAATGTGTCAGTAAAATGTGGTCTTAAATGTACCCAGGCAGGGTTTTTTTGAATCCTTTTGGGTTGATCTCCCATAAAGTAGAGAACTTGCCTTGCAGCGAGGCAGATGTCCTCCAGTGTTGCCATGGAAAGAGGCTTCCTCCAAGGGTTGAGGAAGAGTTTAGAGTCTCTCATCTGCATTCCACCCCCGCTACTCCCTGAAGACGGACAATCGGGGATTTGTGAAGTGGGCATTTATCCACTGCTAAGAGCAGTTCTGGGACTATTTGTTCAATTCAGACAAGCTACAGAGAAACCATCTGTGGTGACTACTTTTGCATGAAATTTTCAATAAACTTGAAAAAAAATATGTCCTAGAGGCAAGATTCTCTTCTTTCTCTGTTAAAAGTAATTCTGAGATAACTGGGCTCCCAGCTAGGACTGACTCACTCAAAATGTGCAAACATCTCCAATCACCTCTCTGTCTTCTGTCTCTAAACATGCATTATGCAAGTCCAGGATGTTACAAAAAAAAAAAAAAATCTGTACTAAGCATTCTCTCCTCTTCCTTCCATATTAGGGGCCCCTTTAAGGCTAATCAGTATCACCTTTCAATGTTGGTTTCAGGTTGTATGAGGGACTAAGTTTAGATGGTGAGGTTTGCATGAATGTTCATTGGGCAAGCATTTTGTATAAACAAATGGTGTTTCTGAACAAAACAGAGTATCTGCCTACAAGTTGTCTGCTTATCCCCCAGGGATTCTGATTTTGTGTTAGTAAATGGGTTTTCAGCTAGAGACTGATTCAACAATGTGAGTGAGCATATGTGAGCTGTACTACTGATACCACTGTTTGAAATATAAATGGATGTAATCTTATCAGAGACATTAAACAATATAGAACTTAGCAATATATGTTTAGAAACTTATCATTTACACCACTTGACTTTGTAGCTTCCAACTCCATAAAAATGCTATCCTTTTGAACAAAAATACCTTCAGAAGGCAAATATAAAAGTAAATAAAATATTTTTCACTGAATGGTGGAATTAGGAGTGAGTTTTCAATATATCAAACTTATCTTTTATGTTTGTTAATCAAGGAACCTAGCAAATGGGACTATTTTGTACCATTAATGTTTTTACTGTTCTGTAGCATGTTACAGGAGTTGTTTATTATGTGCACGTGTGAGCACATGTGTGCATACACACACATTCACAAATATATTGCCCCTGAAAGAAGACAAGAACTTTCCAAAGAAAACAGTCTAGAGCAATTCCTTTTAAAATGCAGAAGTGGTTATTAAGATATGTGATTGCACCTAAGTCTTTGGGTCATACCTCTCAGCCTTGTCTAAATGTTTTAGACATTTCTTCCTTCCCATTAAAATATAAACCTCCAGTGCCTGATAGCAATCACTGAATGATGAGATGGTAAGATTGCATTTACTATGAACAAACACTCACAATGATTACTATTTATATGCATGCTAAGTTATTTCCTCCCTTTCAACTTCAACTACATTTGTCTTGGTATTATTAGATATTGAGGAAAGAGCATGTACTTAATGCAATTATACCCTGTTGAAGAACTAAAACTAACGAAATATTTTGTTTATATCAAAAGTCAGCCTTTATTTATAATATCTTAATTTAGCTCTGTAGAGTGTTATTAACTACTATATTTAATATATGTTAAATGCTATTTTATTATTACAGTAGTAAAACATTATTTTGTTAAAGAGCATTTTAACAATTATCAAATAATGCCATCTTATTACATAATGCTATTTATCATATTGATATTAATAAGATACTATTAATAAATTTTAAATAAATAGCATTAACATAAAATAAATATTTACTAAACAGTATTTGATTAACAGTATTATATTAGCCTTCTAATCTTTTTATAATACTTTCCCTAGTTTCCAATTTGATAAAGATGTAAATATTTAGTCTATGCTCATAGTTTCTGCTACAGGATAAAAATCTGTTGCCTGGGATTTCTTATAGTAAGTAACAAAGTTAATATGATGGTGACAAAAAACGAGGTAAATTTGTTAAAATACCAAACACTCAGGAAAAGAAAATCACAGAAGAAATTATCCTTAAAACCATTTCATCTTTGATAATTATTAGAGTATAAATATCTTTTAACTATTTAAACTCCTGATATTTAAACTAAAAATTGAGTGACCTCTATACCCAAATGTATAAAAGACACATACATGAATCCCAAATTCTGTGTCAGAATGGTAGCTCCAGAAAGTACCATCAAAATGGTCTATCCTGGATATTTATTTTTACAAATAAGGAAAGACAGTCACATTACTCATGCTAAATAAGAGAGTAGAATCCAGGACTCTACAACTCCAGTCCAGGAAATCTTCTAACTATGCAAGAATTAATGTACTAAACTTTAGGGAGTACTTAAACCAGAGCAATACCATATAATCTCCAAACAAATAAATGCAGATCATCATCTTGTTTTACACCCAGCATGTGACATGCATGATTCCATGACCTGTTTTAGAATATATGGAAGTCAGAGGAATAAATAATGGGTTATCTTCCAAGTTCCAAATTCTCTGTAAGGCTTTTTTTTTTTTTTAAGATTTTATTATTTTTTTTTTTTTTTAGAGAAAATGAGAGAGAGAGAGAGATATTATGAGTGGGAGGTAGGGGGCTGAGAGAAAGACAGAAGACTCCCTGCTGAACAAGAAGCCTAATGTAGGACTCGATTCCAGAACCCTGGGATCATGACCTGAGCTGAAGGTAGAAGCTTAACCCACTAAGCTACCTGGAACCCCTGTAAGACTCTTTAAATATGTAATCCACTTATTTGTTATAACCACCTTTAGAGTAATACATTACAGACAAGGATATCAAGATTCATAGATCCAAGCTGCAAAATGGAATGTACTAAATGTACCAAAATGCACTAAATGTACTAAAATGGAATAAAAATCCAGGGCACCTGGGTGGCTCAGTGGATTAAGCTGCTGCCTTTGGCTCAGGTCATGATCTCAGGGTCCTGGGATCAAGTCCCACATTAGGCTCTCTGCTCGGCAGGGAGCCTGCTTCCCTCTCTGCCTGCCTCTCTGCCTACTTGTGATCTCTGTCTGTCAAATAAATAAATAAAATCTTTAAAAAAAATAAATAAAATCAAATAAAATGGAATAAAAATCCAGATTCGCTCTACTGAATCAGAAGGTAAGAGTCCTTAGTAAAGAATTGGCTTAATGGGCACCTGGGTGGCTCAGTTGGTTGAGTGACTGCCTTTGGCTCAGGTCATGATCCTGGACTTCCAGGATCAAGTCCTGCATCAGGCTCCCAGCTCCTTGGGGAGTCTGCTTCTCCCTCTGACCTTCTCCTCTCTCATGCTCTCTCTCACTCATTCTCTCTCAAATAAATAAATAAAATCTTTAAAAAAAAAAAAAAGACTTGGCTTAAGATTCAATACATTATTTTGTTTTTTCTCTTTGAAGGGAAGGATCAATGTCATACTGAAGAGAAGTCTGGTTAGCTAAAGGACTCATATGTGTTCTTAATTTATTCAACATGCTTGAGAGGAGAAACAAATGACAGACTCAAAAAAGGAACATTTTAAGAAAGCTTACTGACAAGAATATTAAACAAAAGCTTGTGGTAGACCAAGTATAGAAGAACCCCCCAAAAAGTGAGGCTAGCATCAGTGAAGCTGTTACCAGGCCTAGCCTCAGAAGCTGGGACAGATTTCCAGAACCTGGAAGGAGAAGAGCTGCAGAAAACAAGTGGCCTGGAGGGGTTCCTGGGTGGCTCAGTCAGTTAAGAGTCTTTCTTCTCTTCAGGTCATGATCTTCTGGTCTTGGGATTGAGCACCACATTGGGCTCCCTGCTTCTCCCTCTCCCACTATCCCTGTTTCTGTTATCTCTCTCTTTGTCTCTCTCTCACTCTCTGTCAAATAAATAAAATCTTTATTTCTTTATTTATTTTCAGTTCCTTTCTCTGCTAAATACAATTTTTAAAAAAACAAACAAACAAGCAAACAAACCAACCAGTTGCTTTGAGGGGAGTAGTGACCTGTGCTGGAGGCAACCTCACAGGAAGGCTTTGTAGGGGGTTAATACCTTAACTTCACTCTCCTTCTTCCTCTGATAGTTGGCTAGGATTCTCCAGGCATTCACTTGATTCCAAATTCAATCCAAGCAAATGAGGTGATGAGTGCCAGTGAAGCAATGCCAAGTCAGGCTTTGTTAATAGAAAGATAGCATTCAGAACAGGGAGAGAGGGTGTTGGTACACACTATTCCGCAATGGTTATGTAGCACATTTATGCTCATTTCTGGGAAGTTCATTTTAAGCAAAACATTGTAAAAATTCATTACTTTGAATAGAAGAAAATTCCAATGGTAAAGAGTCCAGAATAAGCTTAACATTGAATAAAGAGAAAGAACCATAGAGGGAAAAGCAAAACAAGCAAAAATGTGAAATAGAAAAAGTATATTCACAAATCATTCATAGTTAATGAATGAACAGAAATACCACTTGGATCTAAAAGAGTGCTACTTTGTGGGAAGAACAACATATTCAGTATAAGTCAAATGAATTGTCCTTAAAAAATTCTGATGAGAAAAAAGAATCAGAATTTGTCAATTAAGTCCATAGAACTTACAATGAGTAATTATAGGGAGTCAGATATTTACTAAAATGTTTAAATGTGCATATAAATTAAGCTGGTAATGAGGTACCTGTCACTAAAAATGTTTCAGCAGAGTAAAAAATTTGTCTTATTTTCTCTGAACTAGAAATCCTTCTAATCCTAATGTTCTCTGTGTGATCTATTACAGAATAGTGTTGGAAACACAGTATTTTTTTTTCCTCATTGAGCATTTAAAATTACTTTTTTCCATCATTATCCCCCAGTTCAACATGTGGGAGAGGAGACTCTTGCCTTCAGGCAAAACAGTATGGCAATGAGCCAGTGAGTGATACCTTAGAAGGCACAAAATATATACAAAGTAATAATGAGTAGGCTGTAAGAATGCACTGAAAGAAATGTATTTCTGGTTTTTGTTTTTGTCAATGAAGACTTGCCACTCTGTCCTCTGGGGGAAAAAAGGTAGGGAATTAAGGCAGTTATCAGTATGGTATAACATTATCTAGTTTCCTATGTAGAAAAAAAAAAAGGGTTGGTAAAACATTAAAAGGGATTACTTCTCATCTCAGGACTACTTCTGACTAAGCACTGTAGCTGTCCAAAAGATCTTGTGTTCTGTTCTGTTTAAAAACAAAACAAAAATGGGAAAAGATATCAGTTTAGTGTTTTGTAAAGAATTTAAAATGGATTAAAAAAAGAGCAGGATGGTCTCCTGGACAAAGAATCAAGTGTTCATAAAAGCGTATGATATCTGAGACTAAAATTAAGGATTCACTTGAAAGAAGAAAGATGAGGAGATGAGGACTGGATATGGGCTGTACTTTTCTAAGATAAAGTTTATTAAGGATTAAGAGAAGAGCTAATCCTTGAAAAGTGTGCATCATTATTCATGAGAGTTTTTTGTACAATGGTTCTTTTAGTGATTATTTCTTATCTTTAATGTTAATCTCTAGAAATGGCAGTATGCATGCATTGTGCATTCTTGGAACTTTTTAAAAAGTTGTAAAAATGACTTAGATTGTTTATTACATGAACTTATAAATTAATCCAAATGTAAATGTCTATGAACAAACAGGACATATGTCTAGTTTTCTACCCAAGGACCTTGGGGGTGAAAATTAAATTTATATCCTTGATTTGTCAAGAATTAATGAGAAAATCTCAGAGGGATCTTGGAGGACTAACTTAGGATGCATTGATGAAAACACAGTGACCTTCTCAGAAGAAATGCTTATAAATATTTCTAAGGTATGCTTGTTATTATTAAACCACTATTGACTGGATTTCTCTGGGACTAAGATTCTAGTTAATTTAATTTAATTTTCTGTTGAGCTAAGCTTTAATGGCTAATATGATTTATTTCTGTCTACATTGTTAAAATTTTTATAAAATCTCTCAGGGCATTATTTTTCTCTTGCCTAAGTGAACATAAACAACCTTCTATATGACGATTTACAATTTGATGGTATAGTACCTATAACATGGAAGATTGAGTTAAGCTTGTATTAACACCAGTTGAGATGGGTTGGTTATTGACAACCCTTAAAAGAAAATTATGTTGGTCAGTGTCTCCTCTCTTTATAGTCTAAGATTATAGTCATTTAGATTCAGTTTTTTGTCTATTACACCTTAATGAAAGCTCTCATTGATAAATTTCAGGGAGAGAGCACTATCAGTTTGAAGGAATTCCATAAAATATTGAGAAAAATAGTAAATATAATCAGTCTCACAATGAAAAAAAAAGATAAGTAAAGGTTTATGGGGTGGGGAGGGGAACTGCTTTATCTTTGTCTCTTTACGATCAAATCTCTATTTTACCAAAGCTTTCAACTGATAAACATATTTAGGATTGCATCTCTTCTCTGTCATTTTTTGTAGTGGTTGATGTTAAACAACTATTTTCCAATACTTTTTGTGGGCAGAAAATTATCTGATTTTACTAAATGTACATATTGGGAATTGCATTCTCCCAGATGTCTGACCTTTCCTACATTATTTCACTACTTTAAAGTACTTTAAATTAAATCAGCATAAAGTTAGTAAGTGCTAGTACATTCTCCTAGTTCTTTCTGGTTACTTTAGATCATGTAGCTGGAGTCAGACCAAAGGAAGATTTCTGCTTCTGGCTAGGATATAGAAAACTGAAAGGAACATTGATCCTATTCTCACAGTGAGATAAAGTCAAACAAACTTCAAAATCATAACTTTTTTTGAATCCATCAGAATGTTGAAGTTGCAATCCAACTAAATTATTCAAATTCCATAGAGAAAAATGTCCCTACAACCTGAGACAGGGCTTAAGAACTAGCTCCCTTGGGTCAAAGCTTTGGGAGAAGAAGTTGTTTAGTAGCTGCTATAAAAGCAAATAAGAAAATAAAGTTAGTTACAATTTTCACAAAATTATTAAAAGCCAAGTGTAAACTATCATCCATGTAAAGCTGGAAGAATTGGGGTTTATACACTCTCATAAGCTCTTCCCCTGCCCCGGGGTGGGGGGGGGGAGAAAGAAAAAAAAGAAAAAAACTCCCATGAATCTCCCTCAGAAACTCAAGAGAACATCTGGAAGCTGGCTAGTGATCATAAGAGCTCTTCTCATTGGTGTAACCCTCCATAAAATAATATTTAGCTGCTGGGGGGGGGGGTGTTAATGGAGATAAACAAAGCTTCAGTCTCCTTTCTCCTTTGAAACCAAAACCTAAAACTCCAGGAGGAGGGTCAATAGCTCATCCATCACCTTGAGAGCACAACAAAAATCCTTTGTCTTTGGGAAAGGGAAAAAAAAAAATCTAGAGTGGAGGGACAAAAACCATCCTGACCTCAGAATTCTAAATCTGTAGGATTTGGGAATACCCAGTAAGGAACAACACAAATCAAGGCATAGTTTGCCTGACATGGAGAAAAAGAACAGTAAGAAAGTCCCCCAATCTCCTTCTCCATGAGGCTTGGCATTTGTATATACTTAAAATGAAGGCAAACCTGGACAACAAGAACTCTTGCCACCCACCACAACTAGCCCAGAATCCAGCAAATGGCCAAGCAGTCTACGACTAAAGGACAATAAACACGGTGTAAGCCCCTCTTTGTAATGCAGATATACAGAGAGGATGAAAGTTGAGGATAGATGATCAACATTTGGAAAAAGACAAAACACAGAAAACGAAAAGTGTCTGGCAGAGTGTTCTGCCATCCTGAGCACAAGGCAACAGTTCTGCCAAGTTTGTGAAGATTATACCAAATTGTAGAAGAAATAGCGGTCATAAAACCCAAACTCTGTTAAACTGAAAAATGTTCAATAAACCCAAAAGAAGACGGGGGTGGGGTGGAAAGGGAAACAGAAGAATAAAAAGCAAAGGGAAGAGAAACAAAACAAAAATAAAGTGGTAAGCATAATTTCAAATATCAGTAATTACATTAAGTGTAAATTGTCTAAAAAAATAAATGAAAATATTTAGATTTTCAGAAGAGGGTAAAGAAATGATCCAAACTCTGGTTATAGAAAAGTCACTTCATGGAGGAGTCAAGATGGCAGAGAAGTAGCAGGCTGAGACTACATCAGGTAGCAGGAGATCAGCTAGATAACTTATCTAAACATTGCAAACACCTACAAATCCAACAGGAGATTGAAGAGAAGAAAAACAGCAATTCTAGAAACAGAAAATCAACCACTTTCTGAAAGGTAGGACTGGCGGAGAAGTGAATCCAAAGCGGCGGAAAGATAGACTGCAGGAAGAGGGGCCGGCTCCCGGCAAGCGGCAGAGCAACAAAGCACTAAATCGGACTTTTAAAAGTGTTCTGCTGAGGGACATCACTCCAAAGGCTAAACCGGGGTGAAGCCCACACAGGGTCAGTGTGGACCCAGGTCCCGCAAGGTCACAGAAGGATCGGGGGTGTCTGAGTATCACAGAGCTTGCAGGTATTATAATGGGGAAGCCGGCTACAGAGACAGAGCCAAGGAAAGAGCTCTCAGCTTGGGGTTACCTTGAACCGGTCGCAGGCTGGGTGAGCTTAGCGTGCAGCCGGAGGCCACGGAGACAGGAGTGATTGGGCCCTATCCTCTGAGGGTGCACTGAGTGGCACCCAGAGCACTAAACGAGAAAAACATGCAGCCAAGAATACTATATATCCTGCTAGGCTATCATTGAAAATAGGTGGAGAGATAAAATTTTCCAGGACAAACAAAAACTGAAAGAATTTGCAAACACCAATCCAACTCTACAGGAAATATTGAAAGGGGTCCTCTAAGCAAAGAGAGAGCCTAAAAGTAGTAGATCAGAAAGGAAGAGAGACAATATACAGTAACAGTCACCTTACAGGTAATACAATGGCACTCAATTCATATCTCTCAACACTTACCCTGAAGGTTAATGGGCAAAATGTCCCAATCAAAAGACACAGGGTTTCAGAATGGATTTAAAAAAAAAAAACAAAACCCATCTATGTGTTGACTACAAGAAACTCATTTTAGACCCAAGACACCTCCAGATTTAAAATGAGGAGGTGGAAAACAATTTACCATGCTTATGGACATCAGAAAAAAGCAGGGGTAGCAATCCTTATATCAGATCAATTAGATTTTAAGCCAAAGGCTATAATAAGAGATGAGGAAGGACACTATACCATACTCAAAAGGTCTGTCCAACAAGAAGATCTAACAATTTTAAATATCTATGCCCACTACGTGGGAGCAGCCAACAATATAAACCAATTAATAACAAAATCAAAGAAACACATTGACAATAATACAATAATATTAGGGAATGTTTAACACTCCCTTCACTGAAATGGACAGATCATCCAAGCAAAAGTTCAACAAGGAAATCAAGACCTTAAATGACACACTGGACCAGATGGACTATCACAGATAGATTCAGAACATTTCATCCCAAAGCAACAGAATACACATTCTTCTCTAGTGCACATGGAACATTCTCCAAAATAGATCACATCCTCGGTCCGAAATCAGGTCTCAACTGGTATCAAAAGATTGGGATCATTCCCTGCATATTTTCAGACCACAATGCTCTGAAGCTAGAATGCAATCACAAGAGGAAATTTGGAAAGAACCCAAATACATGGAGACTAAACAGCATCCTTCTAAAGAATGAATGGTTCAACCAGGAAATTAAAGAAGAATTGAAAAAATTTATGGAAACAAATGATAATGAAAACACAACAGTTCAAGATTGGTGGGACACAACAAAGGCAGTCCCAAGAGGAAAATAAACAAGGCTTTCTCAAGAAACAAGAAAGATCTCAAGTACACAACCTAACCCTACACCTAAAGAAGCTGGAGAAAGAACAAGAAAGAAAGCCTAAACCCAGCAGGAGAAGAGAAATCATAAAGATCAGAGCAGAAATCAATGAAATAGAAACAAACAAACAAACAAACAAAAAAACAATAGAACAAATCAACGAAACTAGGAGCTGGTTCTTCAAAAGAATTAATAAGATTGATAAGCCCCTGGCTGGACTTATCAAAAGGAAAATAGAAATGATCCAAATAAGTAAAATCATGAATGAAAGAGGAGAGATCACAACTAACACTAAAGAAATACAGACAATTATAAGAACATACTATAAGCAACACTATGCCAACAAATTTGACAATCTGGAAGAAATGGATGCATTTCTAGAGACATATAAAGTACCACAAGAACCAGGAAGAAAAAGAAAACCTGAACAGACCCATAACCAGTAAGGAGATTGAAACAGTCATCAAAAATCTCCAAACAAACAAAAGCCCAGGGTCAGATGGCTTCCCAGGGGAATTCTACCAAACGTTTAAAGAAGAACTAATTCCTATTCTCCTGATACTGTTTCAAAAAATAAAAATGGAAGGAAATTTTCCAAATTCATTTTACGAGGCCAGCATCACCTAGATCCCAAAACCAGACAAGGATCCCATCAAAAAAGAGAACTACAGACCAATATCCTTGATGAACACAGATGCAAAAATCCTCACCAAAATACGAGCCAATAGGATTCAACAGTACATTAAAAGGACTATTCACCACAACCAAGTGGGATTTATTCCACGGCTGCAAGGTTGGTTCAACATCTGCAAATCAATCAATGTGATACAACACATTAATAAAAGAAAGAACAAGAACCATATGATACTCTCAATAGATGTGAGAAAGCATTTGACAAAGTACACCATCCCTTCCTGATCAAAACTCTTCAAAGTGTAGGGATAGAGGGCACATACCTCAATATTATCAAAGCCATCTATGAAAAACCCACCGCAAATATCATTCTCAATGGAGAAAAACTGAAAGCTTTTCCGCTAAGGTCAGGAACATGGCAGGAATGTCCACTATCACCACTGCTATTCAACATAGTACTAGAAGTCTTAGCCTCAGCAATCAGACAACAAAAGGAAATTAAAGGCATCCAAATCGGCAAAGAAGAAGTCAAACTATCACTCTTTGCAGATGATATGATACTATATGTGGAAAACCCAAAAGACACTGTCGGTGCCCGAGCGGCTTGTAGCACATACGCGGTGACGCTTCTGGGCTCTGCCATGCCCGCTCATTGCCTCGGCCGCCGCTGCCTCAAGCCGTCGCCCCCACCGGGTGGCGACAGTGCAGAGCTGCACTGGCTGGGCCCGTGGGGGTCCCCGGGCACCGTACGACTTTTTCGGTGCCCGTACGACTTTTTCGGTGCCCGAAAGTAAACACGCCATTAAGATGGCGGCTGGATGCGAGCCAGGAGGCGGAACTTAGGATTTTGTATCTATGTGGCTGCGAGTGATTGGTTATGCAACCTTGGTATATATAGACATGCACAGGGGGGGGAGAAGGGGATCCCAACAGCTATGCAGAAATAAAGCTTGCTTCGCTGAGGTCTCCTGGTCATTCTTGCTGGTGAGAGCGGCAAGTGGTGCCGAACCCCGGGAAACCCGAAACCTACACAGAGGAGTTCTCAGTGAACGCAACGATCCGGTAAGTGTGCACAAAATTTCAGATAAGAAAGTTCCTAAGTATAGGATGAAAAGTGAGAAAGTTCCTAAGTATAGGACGAGAAGTAAGAGGGTTCCTAGGCATAGGACAAGAAATAATGGGATCAAAGTTTACTAATATGGGAGGATTACTGACAGAGGTGCTTAAGGCTAACGGCACTCCGCTAGACTCTAACCATAAAACGGTTAAAAATGTTATCGAGGAGCAGGTCAGAGAAGCCTCTAAGGCAGGATCTAGCAGAGGGGGAGAAAATTCAGAGGAGAGCTCCTCTGAAGATGAGCTTGGGGAAGCCATGACACACTTAAAATTAAAAGAGGAAGTGCCTAACGAACCTTTAAAGGGAAAGACATACAAAGAAGCCGGGAAAAAATATGACTCCCTAGCGCCCTCTGTCAGAAGGTCAAGAATTCCTACCCCTGAATGGAGGCCTATAGCGCCACTTGCAGAATGGCCGCCACCATATAACACTTCATGCTCCCGAGGGGCATGCGGTTGTCCAGAATGTAGAAACGCAGGATGGAGGGACATTATGGACTTCACTAAACACTCCCCTCTTGCATACCCAGTGTTAGAAGGTCAAAATCAACAGAGGTTTCATCAACCACTAGACTTCAAACTTATTAAACAGTTTAAGGAAGCAGTCACTACTTATGGGCCACAGGCTGCTTATATACTTTCACTTTTGGAAGCAGTCAGTAGCATGAACCTTACCCCAGACGATTGGACTAACATGGCAAAAGCAACTCTGTCTGGTGGACAATACTTGATATGGAAAACTGCTTGGCAAGAGTGTAGCTCAGAAACTGCCCGGCGTAATGCCGCGTCAGGGAATCCCCACTGGAATATTGACATGCTCATGGGAGGAGGTCAATTTGTGGGAGAAAACAATCAGATTGGGTACCCCCCAGGGGTGTATGTACAGATAGCAGCTGCAGCCACTAGGGCTTGAAAGACCATACAGGGTTCTGGCAATTTGCAGGGACAACTTTCCAAGGTGTTGCAGGGGCCTAATGAACCCTATGCTGACTTTGTAGATCGTCTGCTCCAAGTAGCAAGGTGCATATTTGGGGATGTGGACCAAGCAATGCCCCTTGTTAAACAATTAGCCTATGAACAAGCAAATAAATGGTGTAAAGAGGCTATCCGCCCTTGGAAGTCTAAGGACCTGATTACATATATCAAAGTGTGTCAAGACATCACTGATACAGTTGTTCAGGGCCAAGTTGTGGCAGCAGCAGTAGCCCAAGGAATAAGAAGTTTCAATGGAGGAACCAGGAGTTCTTCCAAGGCTTGTTTCCTTTGTGGAAGGGACAATCATCTTAAGAGGGATTGTCCAAAGGGTAAAGGACCCCCTCGACCAGTCAAGCCCGCATCTGGGTTGTGCTCTTGTTGCCGTAAAGGGAATCATTGGGCTAATGAATGTAGATATTCAAGGAAATCCCCTGCCGCCAAATAATTGGATTCAATCCAATTACTCAAAAAACGGGAAGCAGGGCCTCGTGCCCCGGGGCCCAACACAAATTTATGGGGCACTAATGCAAATGCCCAGGACATGGTATCCTCCCTCGGAGAAAGGCGCGCAACCTCTGGATCAGCAAGGCTCGATATCAGAGCAGCCGCCCGAATGGTCCTAACTCCGGAGATGGGCATTCAAGCAGGTTTATTACTTGGCCGAAGCTCCACTTATCTCAAAGGTCTGATAGTTCACCCTGCGGTAATAGATTCAGATTATGAGGGAGAGATCAAGATACTGGTGTCTTCACCAAGGGGAGTTACTGCAATTAGCCCAGGAGATCAGATAGCTCAACTTCTCATACTCCCTAGCCTCATGAAGCCTTTCCCAGTAAAGGAAAAAAAAAGGTACGAGAGGTTTGGGGTCTACGGGAGTTGACCTAACATGCCTGACCCTGGATATGACTGATAGGCCCATAATTACCCTCAAGGTGCAAGGAAGGAAATTTTTAGGGTTACTGGATACGGGCGCCGATAAGAGCATCATCAACCAACAAGAGTGGCCTCCGAGATGGCCCCTAACACAAGCAAAACAAACACTCAGGGGTTTAGGAATCACTCAAAGTCCTGATCAAAGTGCAGCTACCCTTGAGTGCGAGGATGACGAAGGCCATAGGGGAACTTTTCAGCCCTATGTCTGCAATATTCTGCAATATTCCTATTTCCCTCTGGGGACGAGACGTTTTGGAACAGATGAGCGTCCACCTGACAACTGAAACTATATACAGCCCCCGATCAATAGCTATGATGCAAAAAATGGGATACATACCAGGAAATGGTTTAGGGAAACAGGAGCAAGGTAAAATAGACACCATCCATTTCACCTCAGAATATAAGGGGCAAGGCCTGGGTTTTTGGTAAGGGCCACTGAGGCAATGAAAATAACGTGGAAGACAGATGTGCCCTGCTGGGTGCCTCAGTGGCCCCTTACTAACGAAAAACTATCAGCTGCTAAAGCCCTGGTACAGGAACAGTTAGAGGCGGGCCATATGAAACCTTCTACCTCACCTTGGAATACACCTATCTTTGTTATTAAAAATAAATCTGGTAAATGGAGACTTTTACATGATCTTAGAGAAATTAATAGGCAAATGCAGAACATGGGACCAATACAGCTGGGATTACCCATGATAACTGCCTTACTGAGAAACTGGCCATCAATAGTGGTTGACATAAAAGATTGCTTTTTCTCTATCCCTCTGCATCCTGAGGATACAATTAAATTTGCCTTTACCCTACCTTCTATTAATCATGCAGAGCCTAACCAAAGATATGAGTGGACTGTCCTCCCTCAGGGCATGGCTAATTCCCCCACTATGTGTCAATTATATGTCTCTAAAGCCATACAGCCTATTAGAGAGACTTACCCTGATTTAATGTGTTACCATTACATGGATGACATATTGTTGTGTGGATCTGATTCTACTACAGTTTCGGAAGCCTTAGTAATGTTACAAAAGGAGCTAAATTCATGGGGGTTAATTATAGCCCCTGAAAAGATACAGGCTTCCAACATCAAAGACTATTTAGGCATGAAACTATACAATACCATGGTAAAACCTTCAAAAGCCTCCATTAGAACTGACAAATTACAAACACTCAATGATTTCCAAAAGTTATTGGGGGACATAAATTGGATCCGACCCTACCTGAAAATAACTACAGGAGAATTACAACCATTGTTTGATATTCTGAAGGGTGATGCCTGTCTAGACTCTCCTAGGAGCCTTACTCTGGAGGCGAAACAAGCTTTGAAAATTGTGGAGGACAGGCTTGCCTTGACTTCAGCAGATAGATGTGATCCTAACCAGATAGTCCAGGCCATAGTGATTCCATCCCCTTCTTCACTTACTGGAGTGCTATGGCAAGGTGGGCCCTTACAATGGCTGTACCTCCCAAACACTCTTCCTCGGATAATCACAACATATCCAGTTGCAGTAGCCATGCTAGCTAACAAATTGATCACTGTTTGTATTTCTACTCTTGGAATCATACCTGACAATTGCATCGTGCCGTATACTAAGGAACAGATTCGCCTACTATGTGCTACCCTAGATGACTGGGCGATACTGACCACCTCTTACTCAATAGAATTTGATAATCATTATCCTTCACACCCACTTATAAAATTCACAAAGGGTATTGAATTCATACTACCAAAAATTAGTAGATCGACACCACTAAAAGAAGCCTCTACTATCTTTACAGATGGAAGTAAAGAGGGCACAGGAGCTTATATCATAAATGGAATCGTGAACCCAGTCATAGTTCCTGCCAGGTCGGCTCAACAAGTAGGGCTACTAGTAGTGCTCCTAGTGCTCCAAAGATTTTCAGACACTCCCCTAAATATTATTTCTGATAGTCAATACATGGTAAATGCAACAAAAAATATTGAAACAGCCATCCTCTCCTTAAGTGATTCACCTATTCCATGGATCTTAAGGCAACTACAAGAGGTTGTGCAACTGCACACTGCACCATTTTTTATAGATCACATCAGAGCCCATAGGAGCCTACCAGAACCATTATCCGAGGGCAATGCTCTAGCAGACCACAATAGTCATTTCCAACTTATTTGCCCTAGCTTAGAACAGGCGAAGCTGTTCCATAGCAAATGGCATGTGAATTCTAATACCTTAAGATATAGATTCCATATCACCAAAGAACAGGCAAGAGATATAGTAAGGACCTGTGGGGATTGTGCCACATTACTCCCTCAGCCTTCCTTAGGGGTAAATCCCAAAGGCCTTCAAGGTAATCACCTATGGCAAATGGATGTCACACATGTACCTGAATTCGGGCAACAAAAGTATGTACATATATCAGTGGACACTTATTCGGGTATCATAATGGCTACTCCCCTCATGGGGGAGAATTCAAAACAAGTCATCACACACTGCCTACGATGCTTCGCAGATTGGGGTATCCCAAAACAAATAAAGATAGATAATGGACCTGCATATACATCAAAATCTTTCCATCAATTCCTAAGTCAATTTGGAATTGACTTAGTATAGTCCATACTACAGGTATACCTTACAATCCACAAGGTCAAGGAATAATTGAACACGCCAATGGCACCTTCAAACGATGCTTACAAAAAATAAGAAAAGGGGGAATAGGGGATTACTACAAGTCACCTCGTGATGTTTCATCTCTCACCCTTTACATTTTAAATTTTTTGTCCTTGGACCATAATGGTACATCTGCAGTGGACAGGCATGCGGCGGTTACCAAACACACTCTAGCCCAGGCAAAGTGGAAGGATATACTCACGGGCCAATGGAGAGGCCCTGACCCGGTCCTAAGATGGCACCGAGGTTCTGTTTGTCTTTTTCCACAGGATGCCCAAGTGCCTATCTGGGTCCTGGAGCGACTGATTAGAAGAATTGATCAACATGGCCCGTCCCATCCTGATGCTCGGCCTGATAGCGATCCTGGCGACACCAGCATCCCTTCAACAGATGCACCAATGGGCAATAGTGAAAGCCTGGCCGTTCCCCATGCCACTGACGAATGAGTCCACCATCTTCCCTCCTGTATACCTACTTTCATTCCCATGCCCGTTTCTGTAAATCCTAACAATTCGCCTGTATTGCTCTAAAGACATAAAAGAGACTTTGGGATCACTGCAGCCATTATTGCGGCTGTAGCAGCCTCCACAGCTGCAGCAACTGCAGCAGCTGTAGCTCTCACCACATCTGTAACAAGTGGACATTCTCCAGAAACTATTGACGACCGGATGCATACAATCACTTTCTGGACTTTGCATAACCTCCGTGGCCTATAATGACCTTTCTATTGCTGCTAATCTGTCGAAAGAGTTAAGCAGATAAGATTGACATAGCTCCATTACGGGACTGGGTATCTGTTGTAAATCCTTATGTTCCGCCGTTTTGCATCATTACATAAACAACAATGTAGGCAACAGTTGGCGCTAGTACAAGCTTGCATGGCACTGGAAGCTGGTACATTTCCCCAAATCTGACTGGCAGCGCTAGATCGGTAGTCAATGACGGGTAAGATTGGCTGCATGCACATAGCAACCTAAGCCAGGAGTTCTCCAACCAGGGGGAATTATCCGATGATGGGTAAGCATGTTCATGGCAGCTGACAATCTAAGACAGGCACGATCTCCTGCCTTGCATGCCTAATATAAAAGAAAAGGGGGAGATGTCGGTACCCAAGCGGCTTGTAGCGCATGCGTGGTGATGCTTCTGGGCTCCGCCGTGCCCGCTGGTTGCCTCAGCCGCTGCTGCCTCAAGCCATCAGGTGCGGAGCTGCTCCGGCTGGGCCTGCGGGGGGCCCCGGGCGCCGCACGACTTTTTCGGTGCCCGAAAGTAAACACGCCATTAAGATGGCGGCTGGATTCAAGCCAGGAGGCGGAACTTAGGATTTTGTATCTATGCGCCTGCGAGTGATTGGTTGTGCAACCTTGGTATATATAGACATGCACGGGCGGGGGAGAAGGGGATCCCAACAGCTACACAGAAATAAAGCTTGCTTCGCTGAGGTCTCCTGGTCGTTCTTGCTGGCGAAAGCGACAAGACACCACTCCAAACTGCTAGAACTTGTACAGGAATTTAGTAAAGTGTCAGGATATAAAATCAATGCACAGAAATCAGTTACATTTCTCTACACCAACAACAAGATAGAAGAAAGAGAAATTAAGGAGTCAATCCCATTTACAATTGCACCCAAATGTCTATGCTACCTTAAGCAATCTACACATTTAATGCAATTCCTATCAAAATACCATCCATTTTTTTCAAAAAAATGGAAAAAATAATCCTAAAATTTATATGGAACCAGAAAAGACCTCAAATAGCTAAAGGAATATTGAAAAAGAAAGCCAAAGTTGGTGGCATCATAATTCCAGACTTCAAGCTCTATTACAAAGCTGTCATCATGAAGATAGCATGGCACTGGCACAAAAACAGACACATAGATCAATGGAACAGAATAGAGAGCCCAGAAATAGACCCTCAACTCTATGGTCAACTAATCTTCGACAAAGCAGGAAAGAACATCCAGTGGAAAAAAAACAGCCTCTTCAATAAATGGTGTTGGGAAAATTGGACGACCATATGCAGAAAAATGAAATTGGACCATTTCCTTCCACCACACAAAAAAATAGACTCAAAATGGATGAAAGACCTCAATGTGAGAAAAGAATCCATCAAAATCCTTGAGGAGAATACAGGAAACCACCTCTTTGACCTCAGCCATAGCAACTTCTTCCTAGGAACATCGCCAAAGGCAAGGAAGCAAGAGCAAAACTAAACTATTGGGATTACATCAAGATCAAAAGCTTTTGCACAGCAAAGGAAACAGTCAACAAAACCAAACGACAACTGACAGAATGGGAAAAGATATTTGCAAACAACATATCAGATAAAGGGCTAGTGTCCAAAATCTATAAAGAACTTAGCAAACTCAACACCCAAAGAACAAATAATCCAATCAAGAAATGGGCAGAAGACATGAACAGACATTTCTGCAAAGAAGACATCCAGATGGCAAACAGACACATGTAAAAGTTTCCACATCACTCGGCATCAGGGAAATACAAATCAAAACCACAATGAGATATCACCTCACACCAGTCAGAATGGCTAAAATTAACAAGTCAGGAAATGACAGATGCTGGCGAGGATGCGGAGAAAGGGGAACCCTCCTACACTGTTGGTGGGAATGCAAGCTGGTGCAACCACTCTGGAAAACAGCATGGAGATTCCTCAAAAAGTTGAAAATAGAACTACCCTATGACCCAGCAATTGCACTACTGGATATTTACCCTACAGATACAAACGTAGTGATCTGAAAGGGCACATGCACCCGAATGTTTATAGCAGCAATGTCTACAATAGCCAAACTATGGAAAGAACCTAGGTGTCCATCAACAGATGAATGGATAAAGAAGAGGTGGTATATATACACAATGGAATACTATGCAGCCATCAAAAGAAATGATATATTGCTATTTGCAATGATGTGAATGGAACTAGAGGGTATCATGCTTAACAAAATAAGTCAATCAGAGAAAGACAACTATCATATGATCTCCCTGATATGAGGAAGTGGAAATGCAACATGGGGGAGGGTTAAGGGGGTAGGAGAAGAATAAATGAAACGGGATGGGATTGGGAAGGAGACAAACCATAAGTGACTCTTAATCTCACAAAAAAAACCTGAGGGTTTCTGGGGGAGGGGGTTGGGAGAGGGGGTGGGATTATGGACATTGGGGAGGGTATGTGCTATGGTCAGTGTCGTGAAGTGTGTAAACCTGGCTCTTCACAGACCTGTACCCCTGGGGATAAAAATACATAATATGCTCATAAAAATAAACAAACAAACAAACAAATAAATAAATAAATAAATTTAAATAAAAAAAAAAGAAAAGTCACTTCATGTAATGATATAAGTAAGTTAAAAATAGGAGGATAGAAAGAGACAAATCATGGAAATACTTATCAAAAGAAAGGTGAAATGACTAAATGAATATTGAAGTAAACTTCAAAGCAGAGAAATTCACCAGGACCTAAAAAAGGTCAATGGAATGGTCAATTCACCAAGAGGATATAAAAATTTCAATTCTGTATGTACCTAGCAAGAGAACTTCAAAATAGATGAAGCTCAGGCAGATACAATTGAAAGGACAGATACATAGATGTGCTATTATGGTGGAGACTTTAACACTCCTGTCACTGGTCATTAGAACATATGAGAAGAAGACCAGTAAAAGATGGGTTTGCTGGAGAATGATTTAAAAACACTGAATCTAATCACCATGCTGCAGAGAGCAAATATGGGAACTGAAATATTGATTAGCTTATGTTTTCACACTATCTTTTGCATGGAATTAGCAAAACAGCTATTGGTTATTATTTTGCTGAATTAGACTGCAAAATCAGTCATATTCACATGCATGTGTCCCTCCCTCACCAAGCACACACTCACAATCCCATTATTTGAAAATGAATAATCAGGGGCATCTGGGTGGCTCTCTTGGTTAAGCATCTGACTCTTGATTTCAGCTCAGGTCATGATCTCCTGGATGTGGGATTGAGCCCCATGTCAGGTGATGTGTTCATCATGGATTCTGCCTCAGATTCTCTCTCCCTCACCCTCCTACTCATTCTCTCTACCCCTCTTAAATAATTAAATAAATGAAATATTTTTTAAAAAGCTAATCATTTTTGGTGATATTTCCATATATCAAACATGAAGGTACAAAAAGTGAGGTAGCTCACTGAAATGGCTTTAATATTTACTCTCTATTTGAAGCATCGATCATTTTATAAGTAGTGAGCAGTATGAGATGAACATGCTTATCTAGCTATGTAACCAATTTTTTCAAACTATTGGCTCCATATTTATCTGGAGGAGAGTCTGAGTGATATATTGATGGAGTATGAAGAAAATTAATTGCTCCATGGGCTACTCTTATACTCCTCTGTGAGTTCCTGCTGTGAACCTGTATACCCCACTAAGAAAAACAAAGGAATCCAGATCTAGTTATCTAAGAAGGTCCTTTTTTTTTTTTTAAGATTTTATTTATTTTATTTGACAGAGAGAGAGAGATTACAAGTAGGCAGAGAGGCAGGCAGAGACAGAGGAGGAAGCAGGCTCCCTGCTGAGCAGAGGGCCCGATGTGGGGCTGGATCCCAGGACACCGAGATCATGACCTGAGCCGAAGGTAGCGGCTTAATCCATTGAGCCACCCCTCCCTAAGAAGGTCCTTTATTTAGCTTTTATTTTGGCCTAATTCTGTTTCCTTTGTCAGCCATAAGGACTTCTTTGCCTGGAAAAAAAAAAAACTGTGATTCAGTTTTCTCTACTTCCCTTGAGTCCAAATATGTCCAGGATAACAGGTGGAGATCAGGTTGTTTCAGTTTACGATCTGTTCTTTTTCTTTTGCAACAGAGGGTAACTTCCTATTCTGTATGATCTCGAAAGTGCATGTGTCTCACTTCTGGGCAGGCTTCCTCACTAATCTCATTCTGCCAGCAGAAGCATCTTTCAGGCAACAGGTAAGTGGTAAAAAATATGCCTCATCTTTTCTAGGAAATCTTGCAAGGATAGGATTGGGGAAATCTAACTAGTATATGAATTCAAACCAATGAATGGTGTGCTTATAACTCTCACCTGGTAGGGACAGCAAGAGCTCAAGAGTGCTGTGACCTTCCGTAGGCATCTATGGATGACCTGTAAAGGTGCCTCTATGGTGGTGTTTAAGAAATGACAGCAAGAACAACAACAACAACAACAACAACAACAACAACAACAATTTTTTAACTGTGGTAATGAGATATATTCTTATAAATTTCATTTTTACAAAAAAAAAGTAAAAATTTCCCTGTTTGGGGTGCCAGGTGGCGTAGGCAGTTAAGAGACTGACTCTTGATTTTGGCTCAGGTTATGATCTCAGGGTGGGAAGATTGACTTGGGCTCTGTGCTCAGTGGGGAGTCTGCTTGAGATTTTCTCTCCCTCTCCTTTGCCCCTCCCCCTGTTTGTGTGCTCTCTCCTCCTAAAATAAATAAATCTTTGAAAAAATTATAATAGATTCTTGTCATCTCAATCATTACCTCTGGTATCAACATATTTCAGAAACAACACACGTGCTGTGACATTCAGTAAGCTCTAACATTGAGTCCACATTACAACTTCGTAAAGGACAAGAAGCCCAATTTTTTAAAAAGAATACTCAATAATTCATAAATAATTAAGAAGTATTTCCACTAGTCTATAGTTATAAGAGATGGATTTATTTTTTCTCTGGCCACAGAGGACTTTTTTCCTAGTGCAGTTACCTTTATTAAGTGTTTAGCTGTCTAAGCTTTTGTTCTTTTACTTGTCTCAGCATTTTCTTTCTTCTCTCATTTTTTAGCTAAACTAGGTTTAGATCGACATATTTTCTATAAAGTTGCTATAAAGTTGCCACCAGCAGCCAAACTCAGCCAGCTGGCACATTACCAAAAGTGGTATAATTAATACCAAATACTCCTACGTAGTTCTGTATAAATTCTCAGTAACAAAAAAAAAAAATGGAATGTTCTCTCCCTTTATTTTTCAAAAAGAGGCATTAGCTCAGGTAAGCAAGTGGACAAGGATAAAATTCTTGAGAGAAGAGAGAAAAACAAGAATTAAAAAAAAATAAATACTTATTTAATTTTATGGAGAGAGAGAGAAGGAGGGAGAGAGACTCTCAAGCAGACTCCTGCTGTTCATGGAGCCCAGTGATGCAGAGCTCAATCTCATGACCCTGAGATTATGACCTGAACCAGAATCAAGAGTTGGCCACTTAACTGATTGTGCCCCTGCTACAAATTTTAAAACTCTTGCAACAAAGGGGGAGAGGTTTCACTATCTGTTGGTTACACTGAGAAGCTGAATATATAACTCTTCTAAATTTTAGAAATCATTTCCACATTTTTACAATGTACATGAGAAAAAAATTAAACACTAGAGTTATTTCTATAGAAGGCTAGGATAGAGTGGTGACTAGAACCCAGGTGGTCAGCTTCCTTGTCTGACAGTCTCGTATTGACTCTAAGATGTGATAAGATGTGGTGCATTATCCCCTAGAATAAGAGATAGTAGTTTAGACTAATTCTTTAAGCAGAGTAGAGAGAATCACCAAAACTAAGCGCAGACATCATGAAGCATCTGTCCCTGTTTCATTTTGTACAGCATATAATAAATGGGTGTGTGAACATTCCACCCTCTCTCTCCTCTACCACGGGCTAATTTTGGAATCTGAATTTTAATACTTTTCCACTAGGGTTTCTGTTCAGGAAAATAGGATCATTGTACATGAAAAAGAGGCTTAGATTCTCATTTATGCATAATTCATAAAAAAGTGGAGAAGAGACACTAAACAAAATTAGGAAATGATATGAACAAAAATACACCTCCACATATTTATGATAAAACGACATGTATTTGTTGCATAAACATACCAACTTCAGTAATAGGGCATTCACCATTTTGAAACCACGGACTTAGCTTATAAAAACTCAAGTTTTGAGTAAATTATCTCAGGAACACACCATCTTAAAAATATTAGTTGCTACCTCTAATTCACAGTTGTCCCAGTGTGTAGAAAGGACAAAGGAATTTATAAGTGCTGACTTCATTGAAGATGGCTCACAAGTTGTATAGATCTTGATTCCAGTTAAGGAATAAGAGTTATCAATCTTTCCCATACAATTTTTATAGAATTTTTGACAGTCACTTGCTTAGCTCAGCAAGTAGAGGGAAGGATTATAATCAAGATTCTCCTGGGGAAAGATGCCAGGGACTTACAGTACCACTGGGAACAGAGGCAGAGTTAGAAAAATTACTGGAAGATGGAGGAGCAGTAACAAAAAATAAAGAGGAAAGGGTGTGCTGTAACTTAAACTGGAGTGAAGCAAGCCTTCCTTATTTTTCCTAAGAAAATAGAGCCAAACGCTATTTCATATTGCCTTGCTTTCCATCCTGGGCTCCAACTCCCTCCTCCCCTGCAAGACTGCACAGTCCTTTGCCTGGAGTTGACACAGAACTTTTCTTTTGTTTCTAATTAAAACAGAGACATTACTGATTAAAGGTAGGGAAGCAGAGAACTGGTTTCGTTTTACTCCAAATTAGTTTGAGCTCACCCCAGATCAAAGGAAAGCCAGACCTGAGAAAACAAACAGACCACAAACAAGCAATTTGCTGACCTGCTACTATTTCCTGGAAATAAAAGGGCTCTGGCCCTTGGAAGCCTGGTTTAGCAAACCATGACACTAGCAAGAGATGTTCCAGCCAGGGAGGGTGTTAGGGTTCCCCTTTTATGAAAGTCCATTTTGAAAATGAGGTTTTAATAAGCTAAAGTCTGTTCAAGATATTCTCAAAAGTCCGAACACAAATGGACTCCTTGAAACATACATGCAAGCACGAGCATGTGTGCACACACACTTTGCTTACATGCAACACTTTGCCTGCGCTGAGATTTTGATTGTGTGCATTTCCTCCCTTTGCCAGTAACAGCTCAGTCGCTTAGTCGGATGTGCTAGGAAATCAAACTCCTTTCAGGTTTATAATATGTCTGCTTCCTTAGTGTATTTGAAACATCAGGATGTTTTTTCTAGAATCAATTATTTTAATGATGTTTCTTTTTTAGTTGTTATTCTATTTTTAGAGTGGTGATAAAAATCTACACTCATTCAAAGTCCTTAAACTGTCGGTTGTTCTTCCTTTAATCCCAGATGCTTGTTACAAAGTAGGAAATAAAGGACTGGACAGGGCACAAAGGGAGCATTTTGGGTTGGGATTACTGCAAAAGTTTGGACTAAAATAAGAATGGCCAAAAGCAAATACATGCTCCATAATATAAATACAGATCTCCCTAATTCTATAAGCTCCATATATCACATCATAAATCGTACTTCTCATTATGTGCACCATGGTTTCCAAACTGAAGAATTCAGTAGATAAAACATATGATTTTTTAAAAAGCAGTTGATATTTATATGGTGATGTTAAATTTAAAGGTGAGTATGAAGTCCACACATTCTCACAGGCTGTTGAAAAGAGATGGGTGAATGGAATTTTGTCTTCTATATCCCACTATAATGGGGAAGGGAAAATCTGTACTTTCATAAATACTAACATGAGTTCAAATAACAGAGGTTTTCCTTTTCATTTTTTTTCTCAAGTTTTTATTTAAATTCCAGTTACTTAACATACACTGTAATAATAGTTTAGGGTGTAAAATTTAGTAATACATCACTTACATACAACACCTGGTGCTCATCAAGACAAGTGCCCTCCTTAATACCCATCCCCCATTTAGCCCATCCCCCGCCCAACTCCCACCAGCAAGCTCTGTTTATTAGACTTTTGAAAAGTAATGGGCCCAATAGATACACACGGATGTTTTAAGAATTAGGTTTTTTAATAAGATGTTCAAATTGCTTGACTCTTTGTTTTTTAGTGTTTGCAACAGAGTTTCTGTCCCAGAGAATTCTTGGTTCCTCAGTAATTGTTTCGAGCTAACTATTTTGTAAATTCTGTATTCAAGATAAATGAGGAGGGAAAATAAAAGAGAAAGAGAAGAAGAAGGAAGGTTTTATTTAAATCAAATATTTAAAACAATGAGGACTTTTTTTTTTTTGAAGATTTTATTTATTTATTTGACAGAGAGCAAGAGAGAAGCAGCCCGAGTAGGCACTATGGCAGTAAAATGGTGGTTTTAAAGAAAATTGTTTTTCCTGAAATTGACTTTTTAAAAAATTTTCACATATTATTCAAGAAATGGAATATAACATTAAATTTCTATCATTTTTGATTGTTGATACTTCTTTTTTTATTAAGGAAAAAAACATAAGGAAAACATAAAAAGTATCTCAAATGTATATAAAACATAAAAAGTATCTCAAATGTATATAAACTTCCTTTATCTTACCTCCTTTTTTCCAATTATCTGGGTTAAAGAATAGATCTATAACTGTTTAATTATAAGCATTTGACCTTTATCACAATGTAATGTAATACTTGGATAAAATGACCCAAATTAAGTGGAACATCAATGATCTGTGATTTTTTTTTTAACTTCTACACATTCTTCTTACATTATAGCATAAAATTCCTCATTGATAAAAATATTAGGAAGCTTAGCAAGTTTGAAATTAGCTCAGAGAAAGAGAGGTTATTACAGTGTTGTATTGGTTTTCTATTGCTACCATAACAAATTATAATTAACTTAATGACTTGAATGATAAAAATTAATATAGTTTTCAGGGTACTAAAGTCAAGATGTTGATAGGCTGTAGTCTTTCTGAAGGCTCTAGAGGTATACATGTTAATAGACTTCTTTTTGTTTTTCTCTTAATCTCCCTTCTCCTTCCAGGCTTCCAGCTGAGAATTTAGAAGGGTAGTGGGAAATTATTTTTTTCTTCCCTACAATGCAATTATATTGAGTCTGCCCAATAATTCAGGGTAATCTTCCCATCTCAAGGATTTAATTATATTAGCAAAGTCCTGTTATCCACCTCAGATAATATATTCAGATTTTCCAATGTCTAGGTGTGGATTTCTTTGGGGACCATTATTCTCCTTAATTCAGGCTGTTAAAAGATGCTGAGTTTCTAAGAGAGGATATAGACAGGTTTGGTGAAGACAGGATTAGTGGGGAAAATACTTGTGGTTCGAGGGTATCATAATGGAACATCATTGATACATTAATTAATATGTCACAAGTACAAACATTATTTTTTCTAGCAATGAGTTACATAATCTGAGTAAAAGTTATTTGTCAAGAATGATGGGCAGCGGGGAGCCTGGGTGGCTCAGTGGGTTAAAGCCTCTGCCTTTGGCTCAGGTCAAGATCCTGGGGTCCTGGGACTGAGCCCCGCATCAGGCTGTCTGCTCACAGGAAGCCTGCTTCCTCCTCTCTCTCTGCCTGCCTCTCTGCCTACTTGTGATCTCTGTCTGTCAAATAAATAAATAAATTAAAATCTTTAAAAAAAAAAAAGAAAGAATGATGGGTACCAAACAGCATTTAGGAAAGAAGTAATTTGTACAGTATGTGGCTTAAAATGTGATGAAGAGATTTTATTTATTATATTTCTTTTATTGTGTTACTTTTAACTTTTGGCTGTATTCACTAATTAGCTACTCTAAACTCCTGGTCTATAAAAAAAAAAAAAAAAAAAAAAAGAAAGAAAGAAAACAATCTCCAGCAATAAACAGAGTTTGTGAGAGTTAATAAGTGTATTTATAAGTGAATAACAGACTCTCAGTTCTCATGAAATTGTTTATTCCTTTAACTCAGATTTGCATGTACTTATGATGAACTACATAATTTGATGATTAAATCCATAAGAATTTTTATACCTTTTTTTTACTTATCTTCATATCACAGAGTAGATATAAAATAAATATTGTTACCGAAAAGACAGAGGAATTACTCCCCCATTTCTAAAACACATCTTTGAAGACTTAGGGCCATGATGCTATTTTATAGAAAAATAACCCTTTCAAATGTCATCAGTTTATTTTTATGGCATATATTGAGCATGTACAGCAAGATATGTGCTTTGCTGAATTCTAAGGATAAAATTATTAGCAAGATACAAGCAAATGTATATTATGTACTGATATTTTTTATGACTTATTACAAAGAAACATTTTTTGAGATTTGACTTAGAACTCTTTTAGATTTTAATGAAGGACACTAATATAAATTTTATGTAAATTACATCAAGATTTCCAGCTTAAAACTGTAGATGTTAATGTTAAATAATGGAAAACTACTATAGAGTAAACATGAAAGAGAGATATAACTATATATCTTTGGAAATACTGTAAAGTAACTAATCCCTCTGAGGTTGTTGTACAAGGTTTCCCAAAGGATATCACACTTCAACCATCTTTAATAACTTTAGCAAGGTAGGGGGACAAAATGCATCCATAAAGCAAGAAGAGGACTCTAAAAACGTGAGAGAACAAAAGAGTTCTCAGAAATTGCATGGTAGAAATTAAACATTCAATAGAAAGACTGGAAGATAACATTGAGGAAATCTCACATACTGTAAAGTATAACTTTGAAGGGTTCAAATATCAAAGAGGAAGAATTAGAATGTTAGAAGATCAATCAAGGCAGAAGATCTACTATCCAGATAATTGGATTTTCAGAGAGATGAAAGAAAGCCATGAGAGAAAAACCATCAAACAATTGAAGAAAAACTCCATGAATTGAAAAATAAGTAAAAGCATCTGGATTAAAAGAATCTGTGAAGATCCCAGTACAATTGTTGAAATTAAATTCAGACAAAGCCAGATTTTGAAGCTTCAGAACATGAAGGAAAATAGAAGAGCTTGATAACTTTTCCAGAGAAAGAATAAAATACACATAAGCTTAATTGAAATGTTAGAACAGAATACAATAAAACAATACTTTCTAACTACTGATGAGAATTTACTTTCAATCTAGAGTTTTATATCCTGCCAAATTCTCACTGAAAGTGGAAATAGAATGAAGACTTTAAAAGAGCGTAGAACAATAACTCCAACTTTCGGAGTGAAAATTATTTCTAACCTAAAATTCACTGCCTGTCTAAATAATCGTTCTAATTTAAATTTAGAATAAAAACTTATCTATATATAATTCCTAAAACACACACACACACACACACCAAAAAACAAAACAAAACAAAAAGCAAACAAAAACTTTCCATATACTCTGTTGCAAAGCTCCATAGGATTGTGTTCTGCCAAAAAAGGGAATAGAATAAGAAACGGGGAGGACATAGGCTCAATAAAATGATGACCCAATATAAGAACAATGTAAAAAAATAAAATTTTACAGGATTTATTCAACAATTCAAAATTATTTGTTAAATAGCCTCTCTGTACCAGTAACTATTGTGGATGCTTTAGATACGTCAATAAAAAGAACAGAAAAAGATCCTACTCTAGTGAAACTTACATTAATGTAATTATTAGAGTAATAGTGATGGGAAATCCAGTTATGGGAAATGAGCAGAGAGTTGAGAAAGAGATAACTTCTTTGGAATGTGGAAGTAAAGAGATAATGTTAAGTTTATGTTGTTTGGTTCATGGAGACAAATATCAAAATAATTCATTAAATACAATTACCTGAAAATAATTAAAAATAGAAAAAAGATGAAATTGTCTTGGGATATTGCTATTTTTTGTTTGTTTGATATTGGTTTGGGTTTTTTTTTTCCTTAAAAAAATAAACTACTATAGAACTCTTAATTATATTCTTATTTTGGGAAAAATAAAAGTGAAATGCAAAAATGAGAGAGAGAGACATCTTTGACCTTAGATATTCAGTCAAAAAAGACTGGAATTTTGAAGAGCAAAAGATGGCCAGAAGTTCAAAATTCAGAGAAAGAATAAAGAAGGATATAGGAAGCCACAAATTCCAAGGACACTAGCTAGAGGGCTACCATATATTCAGTATCATTCTTTACTTTGCCAACCATCATCAGTAGGACACAGGGGTACCCAGCCATCTCATTTGTTGGCTGAGGCACTTTCTTCAACCAGATTTCATTTGCTACTGAATTCAAAGCTTTTAACCTTTAAAATTCAATTTCCTTGCACTTAAACCATAAGTTTTCATACAAAATAACTGTAAATGTCTTGAAAATAAAAATTTAAAATTTTCACCTATCTAATAATGTTGACCTAAATGATATTATTATTTTTTTGTTAGAAAAAAAGTACAGATGAAGGGAGCTTGTATCATACCCCATTCTCCTTTCTATTAAAAATTCAATAAAATAAGGCTGTATTTTAGACCAATGGTACCCAAAACTGGCAACATGATTTATCTTATAGAATTTACACAAAATGTAGCCATATTGCATAAATAGCTTTGCCAATTCCTCAAAGGTAGAACATAGCTGCTTATTGTTCTCATTTATGAAAATATCAAAATCCTCTAAGGACTCTGGCTCCAGGCTAAAATCCTATGTGTGATCTTTCAGGCCCAAGTATAGGCAGTTACAGTGACCTTTCCCAATACGCCTCATGGGTGAAAGCTGCCCTTACCACCCCAGATTCATGCACACTTAGTGCACTGCCATCTCTGAAAGGAGTTCCAGCAAATGACTTTGTCTCCCTCAGTACCAAGCCAGCCCTGCTTATAAGTATGTTTATATCCTAGCATGGGTACCTTTTTTTGAAGGCATAATTTTTAAGGAATCTTAACCAAGTCAATTTCTCTACTCTGACTTGCTATTTTTTTTTTTTTACTCCTAGCCCTTCTGCTCTTACTAGTCTGGTCCCTTAAAGTCCATAAAATGGAAAGCTTTTATTCAGGGATCGTCAACAATAAGACAATTTCCCATCCTGTGATGCATGTAATCTGATTGACTATTACCTGGTGTTACTCTGTGGGGAAACATAAAATATTAGGGAGCTGCCATTTTCCATTTTCTTGCACACACACTATTCAGTAAGTCAAAAGGATTAATTATTACTTCCAGTTTGACTCATTGTACTGACCATCTGAACACCCAGAAACTTTAGATCTTTTTTTTATTTTGATATTTTGCATATAGCCAACAGGTTAAAAATAGGAGGTTAAACACATTTTAATAAAAAAAAAAAATCCTTCAAACAAATTTGCAAATTTGCAAATTTACATGAATTTGTCCTTATTAGAAATTCTTTTTCCTTCCCAATGTGGTGATTCCAAAGTAAAATATTTACATAATGTAATATTATGAAGGCAAATGTCACATAAATACTAAAACTAGAGTAAGCATTTTAGCAATTTGGCACATTGGCATTAAACTTTTGAGTACTTCAAGATTATGTAATTGCTTTAAAAGGTTTTCAGGCTATGGGGGCACCTGCGTGGCTCAGTCCTTGAGCAACTGCCTTCAACTCAGGTCATGATCCCAGGGTCCTGGGATCGAACAGTGTATGGGGCTCTTGTTTCAGTGGGAAGCCTGCTTCTCCCTCTCCCACTCCACCTGCTTGTGTTCCCTCTCTCTCTATCTATCTCTTTGTCAAATAAATAAATAAATAGCATCTTAAAAAAAAAAAGCTTTTCAAGCTATGTTTATACAGGCATAAATGATAAGAACTTGAATAAAAACAAAATTATTTAGGTAATTATCAAGTATAAAGTTATTATTAGGAGGCTAAATAAAATCTTTAATGGATACCCATAGAAAGAAGAGTAGTTTGAAATATGCTAATTTGAAACATGCTTGTCCTATTGACTAATTCCTGCTTTTGTTGCTAAGATATGGATAAGATATGATATGATAAAAAGAAAACATGGTGTTCTTAGTCATCCAGATATGAAGATGGCATACATCAGGAGGATTCCATAAAGAATCAAGAGCAAACTTAGATTATTTCACTGTCTTGCTAGACCTTAGGTCTTCATAGTTGGGATTAATAACTATATAGCCAAGCCAGTGATTTTCACAACTCTGTAAAAAGGATCAAGTAAAGCAAATAATGTAACTGTCTTACTGTATTATAGTGCCTGACATTATTTCAGTCCTCAATAAAAGGCAAGTGTTTATTATGATCATCATTCATAATAAAATATAGGGGCACCTGGGTGGCTTAGTGTATTGAGCTTCTGCTTTCAGCTTAGGTCATGAATTCAGGGTCCTGGGATTGAGCCCCACATCGAGCTCTCTGCTCAGCAGAGACCTGCTTCCTCCTCCCCTTCTGCCTGCCTCTCTGCCTACTTGTGATCTCTCTCTGTCAAATACATAAATAAAAAATCTTTTAAAAAAAATAAAATATACGTTCAATTACTAGCTTTGTGATCAAAGTTCACAAAATGACATTGAAAATCTCATCTGCAAGATGACATTGAAAATTCCTCTCAGGAATATAAATTTGAGAATTTAGAGATAATGATGAGTATATAATAACCCTAATTAATTTATGTCTCTTAGTATTAAATGTGAAAAATTATCCTACTTATGTTTTGAAAATACTTGTTTCTTTGACATGGTTACAGAAACATTGAAACATTATTTACATAACTATTAAATATGCTGATACATCTTAATAATAAATATATCTTACTTATTGATTGTCAATGGATCTCTTGATGATATTTTTGATGAACAAATCATTAGCTAAGATTGCTATTTTTTTAATGTACATTAAATGTACATGAAAGAGCTCCTTGAAATTACCTTATATGAAAGCCCAACATTAATTAAGGTATATATTTTTTTATCACAAAAATTTCTTGCAACTTACCATGGGCCAAAGTCTACTAGATTCTATATAAAAAGTAGTGCTACTGTGGTCAAAGCCAGGTAATCTGACTTATCCACCTTTGTCCTTTTGTACTTTCATTGTTACTGTAAATTTCTGTGGGGACATAGTTGGAACAGCATTGATGAAGAGTTGAATTTTTCAATGTTTTCCTCAAAATATGAATAACTATTTTGTGGAGTATGTATATTTATTCTAAACCACTCATTATATCTTCCACATATCTTTTTTAGGATTTTATTTATTTATTTGAGATAAAGCCAGAGTGAAAGAGAGAGAGAGAGAGAGCACAAGTAAGGGGAGCAGCAGGCAGAGGGAGAAGCAGGCTCTCCACTGAGCTCAGCACCCAACGCAGGGCTCAATCTCAAGACTCCAAGATCATGACCTGAGCTGAAGGCAGATGGGCAACTGACTGAGCCACGCAAGCTCCTTGTATCTTCCACATATTAATTCATGTGATTCTCTCTATTTCTATTGACATTATAGAAGTGAATAAAACTAAAGCACCAATAGCTTAATTTCCTCACTATCACACAACTAATAAGTAGTGAAAATGGGATTCAAACCTAAACAGTCTAAGTTATTTTTCCACATTCTTTTTTTTTTTTTTAAAGATTTTATTTATTCATTTGACAGAGAGAAATCACAAGTAGATGGAGAGGCAAGCAGAGAGAGAGAGAGAGAGGGAAGCAGGCTCCCTGCTGAGCAGAGAGCCCGATGCGGGACTCGATCCCAGGACCCTGAGATCATGACCTGAGCCGAAGGCAGCGGCTTAACCCACTGAGCCACCCAGGCGCCCATTTTTCCACATTCTTAAAAGAAAAAAAAAAAAAAAAAAAGAAAGAAAAATCTTAGTGTTAAAATGGTCTTTAAAATAATTGATTCCATTATCTATCCAATTTTTAGATAACTCTATTAAAATCATCTTCTAAGGGTTATTCTGCCTCTTTCTCTTTGAACACTTCTGGTGATGAGAAATTTATACCATCTAAGGCAGTCCATATCATTTTTCTTATATTTAGTGAATCTAAATTTCTGTTAATAACTTCAGGTCATTTGTCTTACAGACCAGCAGGATCCCTTGAGGCTATTGAGGACACATATAATGTCTTTTTCACATGACATCCTTTATGTTTGTAGGTATTTGGTTTTGTCCAAAAGAGTTTTTACTTGATACAAAATCCTCAGTTCTTTGACCTATTGGCAATCAATTGGCATCAAGTTTCTTTTAACCACCCTGATTTATTTTTTCTGAACGTGGTTCGGAAAATCTGTACCTCCTTTGAGATTCTACACCTAGAAATAATGTTTCTAGCATCATTGGAGGAGAGATGAGTAAACCATCAGTTTCCATTAGTTTCTATTAGTTTTTCCTCCAAAAGTCAAACCACATTGTTCATATTATATTAAAATTGCAGTAAAGTATATAACTTCTGAGGTTTTTCATCTGTCTTCCTAGTCATTTATACCTCTGTGGTAACTTTGAAATTGATTTTGGAGCTCCGGATGCATCTATCCAATTTTCTTTTCTTGGGATCATTGTTTATTTCTTCAGTCTGCAAAAACGCTGTTGTATCTCAACACGGTCACCCAACTGATATGTGTTCCCTTATGGGAGGGTTTGGGGTCATCCATGCACTTGATAAACATGGATGTGAGGTTTACGTATATGTCAGTGACTTGAAATCCTGAACAGTGTAAGACTGAGTCCTTTGGAATATCCTTCTATACAATTTGTGTACTCACCCATCAAATAAATACTTTTCATATGATGATTATGAGTTGAGCACAGCACTAACCACAGGGGATATGCCGGAATAAGACAGCCCTGGTCCTTTCCAACAGGATGTTACAGTTTAACTTCTCTGTCCTACAAGAAATCTTCTTTCAATTCATTAATAGTTAATATTTTGATATGATCATTAAACTGCATACTAATTTACCCAGTTGTATTATAATTCAATCTGAACTCTGCATCCTGAAACTCAAAATGTGAGACATTGTAAGTTACCAAAGTTCCAAAACATTTTTCCTGAACTAAAGACCTTAAAGAAAACAAGTTTAATCTTCAGTGGCTTATACTTATTCTGTATCTACCCTTTACTGAGCCACCTCTGCTCTTTAAAGACTCATTTGCTTTTATTCCTGTGCCAGGTAATATTTCATTATCCAACCCAAGCAACCACAGTGACTCATCACCTTTTGGCCTGAATATAACTCAAATGTATTTTTATTTGTTTGCAATATTGTTTGTTTCTTACAAGGCCTTTGTTGATTTCAGCCTTTTAACTTTCTTTACACAGCTTCATGTACTTCCTTGAACATTCAGGTGATGTTTGAGGAACACGTGGCCTCCTTCTGCAGGCAGGGTGATTTCTTTGAAACACCTTTATCTTTATGTGAAACAAAAAAGATGTGGAGAAAAGTCAGTCTCTGAATAGTATGCTAGGAAATCTTAACTCAATATATTTGACATTAAAATATAACCTACTCAAGGTATTAAACTTCAAGGTAAAAAAGTCTCTCATCAGGCAGCTAGAGGAGAGAAAGGAAATACAAACAGGGAGGAAAAATCAGATAAGTCCTATCCTTTCTCTGCAGTATATGTTGTGCCTAAAAACAATGGAGTAATGTCTAATAAACATGGGTGTGAGGTCTACATATATGTCAGTGACTTGAAATCCTGAGCAGTATAAGGATGAATCCTTTGGGATATTCTTCTATACAATTTGTGTACTCACCCAGTTCAAAAGTTCAAAAGAAAAAGGAGTGTGATGCAATCACACTGAGCTATCTATCAAGTGTAAGTAGAACATGGAGACATTTGAAAACATGAAAGAATCAAAGAATTTTTGGAGTATAAGATTGCATTGGAATACAGAATTCAAGTACAGAAAGCCTTGTAAATTACTACTGATAAAAATTGCTAAAAATCTCAATTTCCTTTAAGATTGGATCTAAATATCCTTGAAGGACATAATAATACAAAAAATAAACATGAATACTATAAATATAATAAAGTAGCTTATAAATGTTGGGATATACATAGAGAAGGGATTGAAATATGTGACATGATGACAGTTTCCTTATTTATAGCAGGGTGTTAATAGATTTCTTAAATGGAAACTGTGGTTAAAACTATATATATGTCTTAATCTTATGAGTAAAAATGAACTTCAGGTCATTTTTAAGTACATAAATATATAAAATAGCATTGTGGTAAGAAAACATTTATTTAAGCTCTAGTAGTATATTTATAGTTAATTTTCAATGTTCTTATTCTTAAGAATTATAATGAAATTTAGTAATTTTACTGAAATGTTTTCCTGGTATGGTCCCATTTTTTTTTTTTAAATAATAAGGGCTTTTGTCAATCTGTTTTCCATTTTTCCCTGTATCTGTATATATATTAAAAAATATCTAAATGAGGTTCACTCAAATATAAGGAGTAATGTGTCCTTGTGATTATACATTTTTTGAATTTTTAAAAACCAATGTACATTCTGGATTCAAAATAATTGAGTGATAATTTTTTAAAGAAAAATTGGGACCAAATATCACTAGATGTTAATTTTTTTTTTTTTAAGATTTCATCTATTTTTTGACAGAGTGTGAGAGTGCGTTCACAAACAGAGAAATGGGAGAGGGAGAAGCAGGTTCTTCCTTGAGCAAGGATCATAATGTGGGACTCGAACCCAGGACCTCAGGCTCATGACCCTAGCCGAAGGCAAATGCCTAACCAACACAGCCAACCAGGCTCCCTACTAGGTGCTAATTCTTTGTGATCAGTTTTTTGATGCAGGAATATGGATATGTTGAGTTTCTTCTTTTTGCCTTCTGACACAATCTACTCTTTGTCTTTTCATTCTCTTTCTGCACTGAGAGGCTGATGAGAGGCTGAGACCTTGGGCTATGTTACTTTGGCTTCCTTACTGTCTGGCTTCAGATTGCTGAGTTCAGCCAATGGGAAACACTGATAGGGGAATAACAGGGTAAGGGGGAGGGATGGGATATTTGTTTCCTGTCCTTATCATGTTTGATAGCTTTTCTGTTAATGTTTGCTACCCTGCATGATTGCAACTCCCATTAAGGAATCCCCGTGGTAGGGCTCCATCTCTCCTCAGCTCTAGTAGTGCTATTATCCTTCTGCCCTTCCAGCTAGGGAATGATAACAGTTTCCACTACTGCTAATGTCTGGGTACCTCAACATACATTGTCCATGTCCTTACTCTGGTAAACCTTGTAGAATTTTCTCAGCTGGATTCTGTTTACTACAGGAATGACAGAATAAATAATAAAAGCCATTTTGTTCTGTATTTTCTGATATTTTATTTTTTGGAAGATTTTTCTTATTTATTTGACAGAGAGAGAGAGAGACAAGCAAGGGGAGCAGTAGAGGGAGTGGGAGAAGCAGACTCCTCACTGAGCAGGGAGCCCACCATGGGACCCGATTTCAGGATCCTTGGATCATGATCATAGCCAAAGGCAGATGCTTAACTGACTGAGCCATGCCGGTGTCCCTGATATTTTAAACAAGAACAAATTACATACATTTTTCCCCATAAATTTACTGTGACAGGCTATAGACTTTTAACATTGGAGTTGCATGAATATGACTCAGTTCCAGGGCACAAAATTGAGCACTATTACAGTAAGTAGTAAAAAAGTATTATGTGCATAAATAGAGCATCTGACAAAACCTACTTAAATATTTTATTGTGCAAAAAGTTAGAAAATGTTTGTTGATTGATTTAAATTAAAAGTACTAGTGGGGCACCTGGGTGGCTCAGTGGGTTAAGCTTCTGCCTTTCGCTCAGGTCATGATCCCAGCATCCTGGGATCATGCCCTGCATCGGGCTCTCTGCTTGGCAGGGAGCCTGCTTTCTCCTCTCTCTCTGCCTGCCTCTCTGCCTACTTGTGATCTCTATCTGATAAATAAATAAATAAAATCTTTTTAAAAAGTACTACTACTACTTACTATCTTTTACCATGTTATAGGGGAGATAAAGCAGGATAGAAGTTTTCTTGGTCAAGGCATTCCCTGGATTATTCTGTATTCTCTGGTTGCCTAATCTACACAGATTTTTACATGGATGTTTCTCTAAAGGATTTTTGCCTCTACTATTGGAGCATTTCATAAATGCTAGCATGGGTTTAAGTATATGGAAATATTTCTGACAAATTGGAAGATTAACACTGAAGAGGAACATACTAAGTCCCTCCTCCACCCCTCCCCCATAGCCATCAAGCTCTGTCTCCCCATTTTCATCTTTAAGTCTTCGAATTCAGCAGGGATTTTAGGTAACTGCTGGGAAATATTAAAACTCATTATTTGGTTGACCAGAACATTTGCCCTCTCTTATTTTCCAATAATTCTCACTGAATGGTTTCCTTAATACTTTTAAAAGATGTGCTACATTGCAGCAGAGTACAATGTAGGACAGGAATTATAGTTATCGTTTCAGATGAGGTGTGTTGAAAGAGTTCAGGATGACGCAGTTGGCAGCTTTCAAGACTTGCCTCCTTATTATTACCATCTGTGTCAACTTGGAGTCTCTATTACAGAGAGGACAAGAAAAATGAAGCTGTGCTGTGGTTGTGTTTTGGGGAAGTTTGTCATTGTTGTTGTTGTTTTTTCCATTATGATTGATCCTAGTATACACACTACGTGGATGAATGAAACAGGAAAACTGTTCCAAGCTTTTCCTGGATATCACTTGTAACTATCTGCATATACAATTTGTATTTTAAAATTTCCCTCTTTACATTATTTTCTTACATATATTTCTTTAGAGAAATAGTAATAGTAATGATAAAAAAATACATTTTCTTGGTGGAACCTGGTGAAATTTGCAATATTACCTTTGTAGCAAATATATTATTACTGGCAAAAAAAAAAAAAAAAACAACCAAAAACACATGGTTCATTTTTATAACAAAGCATATTGGCAGTAGAAATGAGAAAAGAGCAAGTATTGTGCAGCCTATATGAAGTGCTTGGAATGCTGAACTATTTGGAAGGAACCTGACTCATTTCAGGGAATTTATGTAGGTCAGAATCAACCACAAAATGAAGAAAGCAAAGAAAATGCTGAGAGTCAACTTTTAGGTTTCTCATGTTGGATTTATAAGCAAATGACATCACTTAAAGACTTTATTGAAAGGATACACTGAAAAACATCAAATGCATATATAGGGATAAAAAAGCCAACCTGAGCAGTTTATTCTTCTTAGCAATACACACTGAGTAATTTTTTTTATAGTAAGACCACAACAAGACTGTGTTTTAACACAAAAGGAAGTACCATTTCACTGTGAGAAAGGTATGGGATTTAATACCAAAAACAGACTGTGCTATTGAAGCTTGTTTATGTAGTCTAACACTTAGTTTAATTAGACAATAAAAGGGTACATTTCTTATTTCAGAATATGGGCTCAGTCATCAATCAACATTTTCATTGCTAATAAAAAGACCTAAATAAAGAATATTAAAGCATTAGCTTTTTAAAGAAGTTTGACATAAATAAGAGATGTGTCACAATTCAAACATGTAAATGTGGACATTTTAATTGGTCTTATTCCTGGCATCATGTGTCACTTGATAAATTAAACCAATTTACAAAGAGCCCCATTAGATATATGAGATAATTCAACATCAAGACCAAAGGCTAGTTGAAATACCCATGAGAAGCCAGCAAGATCTCTCCCAACAGTAGATCCTACTATCACTAATGCCTGATAATTTTACATTTTAGTGCTCTCAAACTAATTAGAAGATCAAATAGAAATGCCTGAAAATTCACCCACAAAAATCATATTAAAAAATGATTGTCCATTTTTATACTAGAATAAAAATCTGTAAGTACAGAAATAAATACTTCATTAAAGCTGAGGTTCAGAAGAATTATTTTAGGAACAGCATAATCAGAAAAGCTCTCTTCCCTAAAATAACCATTGATTCTTTTTTCAAAGATGGAAACTTTTAGCCCATGAAAAGTATGAACCCTATTCAAAATTGAGGTACCTTTTGATGTGCATTGACCTGTCAGATGGAAATAAGAGAGAGTCCAATGGAAGACAACATGGAGGGAGAAAAGAATAAATAATTCCTTAAGGAAAATGAGGAACAGTCTGGAAATAGACATATGAGAGGTTGTGTATGTAGGGAGGAAACCACAGTTTCTAGCTATATATAGTGAGAGCCCGTAGCTGAGTTCTCTTTTAATGACATGCCCCTAGAAACCGTGTGATCCCCGTGAACTACAAGCTACAGTCAGAGGGTGCACCATGCATTATGGCCTATATGATTAGAGAAAAGATTCCCCAAAGAATGTCTGAGATTCAAGATTCCTAAGGGCAACAAGGATTAAGCTGGATAAAAGTCATGAGCATAGTGGATGAGTTCAATCAACTTTGAGTGATAGGGAGTAGGTGAGAAGGTGAAAAACTCAGCGCAAATAGCTCTGTTCAAGCCCTCTTACTAAGCCTTGATCAAATGTTAGCCTGGCTTCATCAGTCCAAGACCATGGTCCAAGGAAGACCCCAGTCCTCTTAAAATGAGCTGCTTGAGAATGCTCAACACTACCCTCCAAATTCACTATTTGTTTTACTAAATATTTGACTATATACCCCCACCACCCTTTTTGTAAAGTTTTTACTTTTGAAAACTTTCAATTAGATGTTCTTTCTCTGCTCCTTTGACATGCAAATCATTTACTCCCAAACAATATACCCTAGAAGACCTGGGGACCATCTCTCTGAAATGTAGACATCTAGAGAGATAGTTTCCCTATTTCTTAGCTTCTGTGGGGGGCTAAGCTTAACTTGGATGGACACCATGCTCCAATATGCAAAACTACCTCCTGATGTAAGTATATGAGAACTTTGTTTCCCTTTTTTGGATAAGTGTGAATTCACAAGCACAGATGGCTTAATCATACAGACCAATCCTTCCCTCCCAATATCCTTCTGTACTCTTCCTTCAGCACACACACCCCGACATTTAAAGAGCTTCCTGCCTTTTGTTTGAGTGAAATTGAGTCTGGTATACACTAAAGTCTCTCTCTTTTACTGTAGCAATATGAATTAAGTGTGTCTTGCTGTGTTTAGAGAAAAATTGTTTCTTTTTTATGGAGAGAGGTTATGGCTCATATCCTGACCGCATCAATGTAAGGGAACCCCAGTGACAGCAGATAATTGCCCAAAGGTCTGGATAAGCAGCAGCTAGGACCAAGAGGAAGCTGTGGCAAGCAGCATCAAAAAAAAAAATAAATAAATAAAATAACACGTGAGATACTCTCTGGCCCTTTTCACAATTCTCAGAATCCAAGGATAGGTAGATACAAATGCCCCTAAACAAGCTTTGTTTTTCTTATTGTAATTCACCAGTAGGTGGTAGGGTGATGCACCTATTGCAGAGATACAATAAAGTTTGATGAATAAATAAATGTTTTATGTTGGTCTTAGCCTATTGATTGTGAAGCTATCAGCTAGAAATGCCTGTGGGCACTCACTTGTGCCCGTATTGTGGTGAGCCTACACAGACATTTCTTTACTCAGAGCCAGTATTATAGCTGGACCCATCCTGGAGCTTTATTATGATTATAAAATGCACCTCTGCCACAAAGGTCAGGAGACTTTGATAAGACAAGTTTTGTTACTCAGAACTCCTGGAGGGTACACCACACACCTGGGGCCACACAACAGGATCATGGGGAGAGAGGTAGAGTGGGGGCAGGGAGAGAGATAAGAACATGGGCCTGAGGTTCTGCCTTTATTAGTATTTGGGAAAGGGTGCCTCAGATTTTGTGAGTTCATGCTCAGAGAATTTAAAACATGAGTGAGAATTAAAGCACAAGAAGGGAAAAGCAAGAGGTCAATTAGTCAGTTATCTAAGTCAACCGGACCTCTCTCTAAAAAGAGGGGAACTTCATTGTGGTGTTGGGGGGTTGCCTGGCTCATCATCTAGCTGTGTAAGTTACAATGTGTTTATTGAGATGGCTGTCTTTGAAGTGGATGCCTTAGCTATAAAAACCATAATATCAGGAACTTACATTATAATTTTAAAAAAGCTAATTATCAGACATTTATTGCATTTACTGCAATAAAAAGTCTCACAAATATGACAACTTCAACTGTATACTTCTTATATGGCAAATATAATAATTTTTCCTACTTGATTGGATTTAAGTAAACTGGCTTCTCTTGTCTTAATTTCTTTTAAAAGAGAAGCTTTCAGTTTTTCTCCATTGAGAGATATTTGCGGTGGGTTTTTCATAGATGGCTTTGATAATATTGAGGTATTTGCCCTCTATCCCTACACTTTGAAGAGTTTTGATCAGGAAGAGATGCTGTACTTTGTCAAATGCTTTTTTAGCATCTATTGAGAGTGTCATATGGTTCTTGTTCTTTCTTTTATTGATGTGTTGTATCACATTGACTGATTTGTGGATGTTGAACCAACCTTGCAGCCCTGGAATAAATCCCACTTGGTCGTGGTGAATAATCTTTTTAATGTACTGTTGAATCCTATTAGCTAGTATTTTGGTGAGAATTTTCGCATCTGTGTTCATCAAGGATATTGGTCTGTAGTTCTCTTTTTTGATGGGATCCTTGTCTGGTTTTGGGATCTAGGTGATGCTGGCCTCATAAAAGGAGTTTGGAAGTTTTCCTTCCATTTCTATTTTTTGGAACAGTTTCAGGAAAATAGGAATTAGTTCTTCTTTAAATGTTTGGTAGAATTCCCCCGGGAGGCCATCTGGCCCTGGGCTTTTGTTTGTTTGGAGATTTTTGATGACTGTTTCAATCTCCTTACTGGTTATGGGTCTGTTCAGGCTTTCTATTTCTTCCTGGTTCAGTTGTGGTAGTTTCTATGTCTCTAGGAATGCATCCATTTCTTCCAGATTGTCAAATTTGTTGGCGTAGAGTTGCTTATAGTATGTTCTTATAATTGTTTGTATTTCTTTGGTGTTGGCTGTGATCTCTCCTCTTTCATTTTATTTATTTGGGTCCTTTCTCTTTTCTTTTTGCTAAGTCTAGCCAGGGGTTTATAAATCTTATTAATTCTTTTGAAGAACCAGCTCCTAGTTTCGTTAATTTGTTCTATTGTTTTTCTTGGTTTCTATTTAATTGATTTCTGCTCTGATCTTTATGATTTCTCTTCTCCTGCTGGGTTTAGTCTTTCTTTGTTGTTTTTTTATCCAGCTCCTTTAGGTGTAGGGTTAGGTTGTGTACTTGAGACCTTTCTTGTTTCTTGAGAAAGGATTGTACTGCTATATATTTTCCTCTCAGGACTGCCTTTGTTGTGTCCCACAGATTTTGAACCGTTGTGCTTTCATTATCATTTGTTTCCATGAATTTTTTCAATTCTTCTTTACTTTCCTGGTTGAACCATTTATTCTTTAGAAGGATGCTGTTTAGTCTCCCTGTATTTGGGTTCTTTCCAAATTTCCTCTTGTGATTGCATTCTAGCTTCAGAGCATTGTGGTCTGAGAATATGCAGGGAATGATCCCAATCTTTTGATACCAGTTGAGACCTGATTTAGGACCCAGAATGTGATCTATTCTGGAGAATGTTCCATGTGCACTAGAGAAGAATGTGTATTCTGTTGCTTTGGGATGAAATGTTCTGAATGTATCTGTGATGTCCATCTGGTCCAGTGTGCCATTTAAGACCTTGATTTCCTTGTTGAACTTTTGCTTGGATGATCTGTCCATTTCAGTGCATTTCAGTGAGGAGAGTGTTAAAGCCCCCTACTATTATTGTATTATTGTTGATGTGTTTCTTTGATTTTATTATTAATTGGTTTATATAACTTACTGCTCCCATGTTAGGGGCATAGATATTTAAAATTCTTTGATCTTCTTGTTGGACAGACCCTTTGAGTATGATATAGTGTCCTTCCTCATTTCTTATTATAGTCTTTGGCTTAAAATCTAATTGATTTGATATATAGATTGCCACCCTTGCTTTCTTCTGATGTCCATTAGCATGGTAAATTGTTTTCTACCCCCTCACTTTAAATCTGGAGGTGTCTTCGGGTCTAAAATGAGTTTCCTGTAGGCAACATATTGATGGGATTTGTATTTTTTTTTTATCCATTCTGATACCCGGTGTCTTTTGATTGTGGCATTTAGCCCATTAACCTTCAGGGTAACTATTGAGAGATATGAATTGAGTGCCATTGTATTCCCTGTAAAGTGACTGTTACTGTATATTGTTTCTGTTCCTTTCTGATCTACTGCTTTTAGGCTCTCTCTTTGCTTAGAAGACCCCTTTTAATATTTCCTGTAGAGCTGGTTTGGTGTTTGCAAATTCTTTCAGTTTTTGTTTGTCCTGAGAGCTTTTTATCTCTCCATTTTCAATGATAGCCTAGCTGGATATAGTATTCTTGGCTGCATGTTTTTCTCATTTAATGCTCTGAATATATCATGCCAGTTCTTTCTGGACTGCCAGGTCTCTGTGGATAAGTCCGCTGCCAATCCAATATTTTTTACCATTGTATGTTACAGACTTCTTTTTCCGGGCTGCTTTCAGGATTTTCTCTTTGTCACTAAGACTTGTAAATTTTACTATTAGGTGACAGGGTGTGGACCTATTCTTGTTGATTTTGAGGGGGGTTCTCTCCACCTCCTGGATTTTGATGCTTGTTCCCTTTGCCATGTTAGGGAAATTCTCTCCAATAATTCTCTCCAATATACCTTCTGTTCCCCTCTCTCTTTCTTCTTCTTCTGTAATCCCAATTATTCTAACGTTGTTTTATCTTATGGTGTCACTTATCTCTCGAATTCTCCCTTCATGGTCCAGTAGATGTTTGTCCCTCTTTTCGTCAACTTCTTTATTCTCTGTCATTTGGTCTTCTATATCACTAATTCTTTCTTCTGCCTCATTTATCCTAGCAGTAAGAACCTCCATTTTTGATTGCACCTCATTAATAGCTTTTTTTATTTCAACTTGGTTAGATTTTAGTTCTTTTATTTCTCCAGAAAGAGCTTTTATCTCTCCAGAGAGGGTTTCTCTAATATCTTCCATGCCTTTTTTGACCCCGGCTAGAACCTTGAGAATCATCATTCTGAACTCTAGATCTGACATATTACCAATGTCTGTATTGATTAGGTCCCTAGCCTTCAGTACTGCCTCTTGTTTTTTTGTTTTGTTTTGTTTTGTTTTTTATGGTGAGTTTTTCCACCTTGTCATTTTGTCCAGATAAGAGTATATGAAGGAGCATACTAAAAGCGTGGCAAAGACCCCAGGAAAATGTGCTTTAACCAAATCAGAAGAGACCCCAAATCGTGGTGGGGGGATAAAAAGAAGTTCAGAAAAAAAAAAAATTAAAAAATGAGAACAAATAAAGATAAAAAATATATATATGTATATATATGATAAACTAGTTAAAAGTTAAAAAACATTAAAAAGAAAAGGGTAAAAGTTAAAAAAATTAGCAGAAGAAAAAAAAAATAAAATTAAAATAAAAAAATTAAATTAACTGCAAGACTAAAGAATCATGCAGAAAAAGCTGTGAGTTCTGTGCTTTGTTTTCTCCTCCTCTGGAATTCTGCTGCTCTCGGTGGAAGGGGAACTTGGTCTTGGCTGGATATTTTGTTGATCTTCTGGGGGAGGGGTCTGTTGTAATGATTCTCAAGTGTCTTTGCCCCAGGCGGAATTGCACCACCCTTACCAGGGGCTTTCAGGAGCTTTTGTCCCCTGAATGCTTTCTGTAGAGTTCAGGAGGACAGGAATGAAAATGGCAGCCTCCCAGTCTCCGGCCCAGCCCGGAGGAGCCGAGAGCTCAGGGCCCCACTCCTCAGTATGCCCTCAGAGAAAAGAGCCCAATCACTCTTGTCTCCCTGGCCTCCGGCCGCACTCTGAGTTCACCCATCCTGTGACCGGTTCAAGGTAACCCCAAGCTGAGAGCTGACTCCTCAGCTCTGTCCGAGACTTTAATTCTTTCAGTTTTAAGTTTACAACAAAACTGATAGGGCAATAAAGAGATTTCCTGTATATTCCCAGCCACCACATAGGCATAGACTCCCCCATCATAAACATTAGTCACCAGAATGGGGCATATTTTGTCAAGGGTAAATCTATATCTTAATCACCCACCATCCATAATTTGTTCATTTGAAGATTTCATTCTTGGTGTTGTGCATTCTATGAATTTGGACAAATGTCGAAGGGCATATATCCATCTTTATAATATCATACAGAGCATTTTCAATGTCCTTAAAATCCTCTGTGCTCTGCCTTTTCATGTCTCCACCTCCACGGCTTCTGAGGCCTGTCAGTTACCTATTTTTTATTGTGTCCATCACATCCTCTTTTCCAGAATGTCATATAGTTGAAATCATACAATATGCAGCCTTTTCAGATTGGCTTCTTTTACTTAGTTAAATGCTTCTGAGGTTTCTTACAGTCTTTTCATGGCTTGATTCCTTCTTTCTTTTTAGTGCTCAATAAATACCATTGTCTGGATGTACTGAAGTTGATCTATTCACCTACTGAAAGACATTTTGGTTGCTCCCAAGTTTCGGCAATCATGAATAAAATGGCTATAAACATATTTGGCAGGATTTATGTAGACATAAGTTTCCAACTCCTTGGGTGAATACCAAGCAGTGTGCTTCCTGGATTGCATACCCCAAATGGTCTTTCTAAGCAGCTTCACCATTTTGCATTCTCACACACAACATAGGAGAGTTCCTGCTACTTCTCCCCTGCTCTGCATTTAGTGTTGTGAATATTCCAGATTTTGGCCCTTCTAGTGGTACCTAACTGTTGTTTTAATTTGAATTTCCATGATGAGATGTTTGGGAACATCTTTTCATGTGTCTAGTTGCCATCTAAATATCTCCTTTAGTGAGGTTTCTGTTAAGGTCTTTGGTCATTTTTAAAAGTAGATCACTTGTTTTCTTATGTTTGAATTTTGAGAGTTCTTTGTATATTTTGGAAAACAGTCTTTTATCAAATGTGTGTTTTGCAAATATTTTCTCTCAGTCTTAGAATGAGTAGCTTGTCTTCTCATTCTTTTTCTTCATCATTATTTGCAAAACAGAAGTTTTTAATTTTAATGAAGCCCAGGTTATCAGTATTTCTTTCATGAGTCATGTCTTTGGTGTTGTATCTAAAAAAGATATATTGTGCCCAGATCATCTAGATTTCCCCCAATTTAACCTTCTATTAATTTTATGGTTTTGCTTTTGCACATAGGTGTACAATCTGAGGTAATTTTTGTAAAGGGTGTAAGATCTGTTTCTAGATATTTTATTTTATTATTTTATTTTATTTTATTCTATTTGCATGTGGGTGTCCAGTTGTTCCAGCTCCATTTGTTGAGGAGATTATTTTTGCTTCATTGTGTCACCTTTGTCCTTTGTCAAAGATCAGTTGATGATATTTATGGGAATTGACTTCTGGGCTCTTTATTCTGTTCCATTGACCTATTTGTCTATTCTTTTGCCAATACCACACTGTCTTGATTACTGTAGCTTAGTGTAAGCCTTGAAGTCAGGTAACATTCAGTCCTCCCATTTTTTTCTACCTCCTATTTTTTTCTAGTTAATTTACACTAACTGTGGCTTAATCAAAACCATTTTTTTAAAGTACAAAATTACTGACAAAAAAACAATAAATGTAGAGAAAAACGAAGGACAAAGAAAAAAATATATATGTATTTATGATTCAAGTCATGCATGTGATAAGTTGTGGTGAATTACTAAGGAATTCATTTGAGGTTTTCCTAATTACTACCAGTTGGAAAAAAACAACCCATCTAATCTTCCCCAGTGTTCCTATCTCAAAAATGGAGCTATCATTGATTGATTCTGCACTGAAGGAAACAGTCCTCTTATGTCGTCCTTATGTCAAATTCATCATGGAGTCTTGCCAATTTTACCTTTTGTATGTCTCTCAAATTTATTCGCTTCTCATTACCTCCACCACCACTAACAGGCCAAGCCATTATGTCTGGCTTAGACTATTGCAAAAACCTTCCATCTAGTTCATTTTACATCTTGCAACAAGAAATAAACCCTTACGAGGCAAAGTAGAGCCTGCCATTGCTCACAGCTGTCCACCCCCCACAAGTTCTCCTGACTCTGTCTTTATTTATATTTACATAGTATTTTTCATCTTCAAACATAGAGCATATTTTATTTATTTCTTTACTGTCTCTACTGGTATGTATTTGCAAATCCCAAAAACAAGGCATATAGTAGACAGTAAATAAATATTTTTAGAATGGCTGCTGAATATTCTTAGAATGAAACCCAAAATTCTTTACATGGTAAGCGGGATCTTACATCATCTCTTCTGCCTTCTCCTCCAGTCCCAGATTCCTCTCAATTTTTCTGCTCTAAACTCACTGGATTTCTAGATTTGTTATACACATTTGGTAAGAAGGAGAAGCAGAGGGATTTCTATATTTTGGAGCAACAATCTGTGATGGTACAAAAAATCCCACACATGCTTATACATTTTAGGGCAGTGGATAGCAGGAAGTTAGGGCAAGATTATGTCACATTATTGCCAGGAACACTTAACCCCAGCAGTGCCACTGAACCTTCCTTCTTTGGCAAACCCCAAGGTTATACCTTAATAATTTCCAAATATCTAATAGCTCCCAGAAAAATAATTTTTTTAATGAAATTTTCCCCAAGTGTAGCACATCTCTTCTCTTTCTTAGTTATTCACTTTCTTAGGACACTATCCCTTTCCTTTACTTACTTTGTAGGGATTATGTTTCACTTTATAGGTAGACATGATTTCATGCAATTCATTGTATGAGAGTTTCCATCTCTATTGGAATACAAGCACCACAAAGACAATGAATGACATATCAGGATGTCTGGATGGTTCAGTTGGTTAAGCATCTGACCTCAGCTCAGGTTGTGATCTTGGAGCCTGGGATCCAGCCCTAGGTTAAGCTCTGTGATGAACTTCAAGATGAGACCCGGGTCCAGGTGGGAGTGGAACCCCACATGGGGATTCTGCACTCAGAGAGGGGTCTGTTTCTCCCTCTCTCTCTACCATCACCATGCTCATGCTTTCTTTTTCTCTCTCATATAAGTACATAAAATTTTTATAAAAAGCAAAGAAAAAATGATGTATCTTTTCAACTTTGCATTTCTTGATACTAGAAAATTATTTATTAATATTTATTTATATAATTTGGAAACATTTGATAGCAAAAGGAAGAAGGAAAGAGAAATGAGGAAAAGAGAAAAAAAAGAATAACTAATGGCCTAATATTTTTGGTTCCTCAAGCAAAGAAAGAATATCTTCTCATTCACTGAAAGCAAGGGAATAGTAATAAGGAAATTATCACAAATATTAATTTATTGTCTATTATATTTCAATTATTTATTTGGAGATGCTAAGACAGCAGAATGAAAATGGTTAAAATAATTGAAACTTGTATCTCAGTGAAATCTGATTATGATCTTTGTATATTTAAAAGGTAGAAGATGAATTAGGAGTGACAGGTTGGAGAAATTCTCACTTAGTTTCTTTGTGATCCATAATTTTAATCCCATTGGTCTGAGTAATACAGAGAATACACAGGAAGTGGTATGATAGTAATTTGCTATTAACAAGGCAAACTCCATTTATGCATGTATGTATAGTGCAAGTCAATTATGAATATCAAAATGTGATGCACTGAAATTTGAGGTAGATGGAAAATGGACTTCTTGCATGTTGATAATTCTTCCAGTGTAATCTCAAAGTTATTCTCTCTTGCTCCATGTAGTTCTGAGTCAAGTCCCCAAGAATGCAGGAAATTATCCAGGTTAGCTGTGGGCATGATGTACCCTTCTGCTGACCTATACACCTGAACTCACACTGGAGGAAAGCATAGAGAATCTGCAGGTTTGAATATCTGCCAGAAGTAACAATCCACCTCTACTAGGATAAAACACAATATTTTACATTTTTTATTGTCCATGATGGACAGACAGATGGTTAAATTTGCCTCTTTTGACTTACTTCTATGGGATTCTACTTAACGAATTCTTATTTTTACACTTATTATTTCTCTCTCTGTTCGCTAATACTATCTCTGTGAATTTTATTTCTAATTCACTTCATCTGAATCTTTCTGGATTTTTACTTTTTGGTTTCTTTCCTTACTTTGTTTTTGGTTTAAATCTCTCTTTATTACTTTTTTCTTAGGGCTCTGGATATAATCCATCCGTTTCTATCATTCTGTTAGATTCAATTTGACTTGCTTTTCTTGTATCCTGGTTTAACTCTCTTGTCTTTCGGTGAACAGATAAAAATATTGGTCAAGTTCCCTTAATATGGACTGAGCAGTGCTTATTTCATAAGTTTCCTTGCTTCCAACAAGCCTAAGCAATACCTTTTCATTACTGAAGACTCTGTGGAGAAAAAGATGTATTCACATTAAACAACGAGATAATACCCTTTTCTACACTGTTGACCCCAATGGTCAGAGCTAAGGAGTGAGAATTCCTAGCAAGACTTTGTTTAGCTGAATTTGATGAAAGGGAGATATACAACTGGGAAAAAGCTAGGTGCTTAGTCACAGAATGTTGGAAGGGGTGGACTTACACCCCCTCCACCCCATAGAACAGAGTGAGGGAGAGGTTTGAGAAAATGGTTGAAAATGTCTGAGAGGAAACATGGGTGTGGCAGGTGTCATAAGAAATGAACACTCGGGGAAGACAAGTATTTTAAGGGAATTTATAGGAGTGCTTTAGCATAAAGTCATCTCTTTCACCTCTTTGTAAAAACTTTAGAATTACTGATATATCCATAAATGCCTTCGCTGTTGGACGTGTGTATGCATACATGTGTATAAGGATGTGTCATAGGGCAGATTTTATGGGGCAGTATTCTATGTGTGAGTTGGGTGAGAGTGGAACCACATTCAATATCTCTTAGTTTTCCTCTCTATTAGCACATCATCTCCTTTATATAATAAGACTAACACTTATTCAACAGTTATTAACTGAGTATTTACTACATACCAAACACCAGTAAGTGCTGGGGATACATCGCTGCGAAGAGCAAAGAGCAAACATGGTCCTTGGAGAGTTTGTATTCTAGCCAGGAAGAAATGAGTATAGAAAATAGAAATAACAAAATAACCAATAAGTATATTATAAGATAGTTTAGATGGTTAGAGTCAATGTGGAAAAAGTAGGTGTACAAGAGAAGCAAGGTAAGGAGTTGTGAGTGGGAGAGGATAGGATACTGTTTCAGATAGTTTTCAGGACTGGTCTTACTGAGGTGACGGCTGAGAAAATTCTTGAAAGCTGTGGAGGAGCTGGTCAAAGCAGCTTTCTGCACAACAACACATTCAATGCAAAGGGCGTGATGTAGGAGTGTGACTAGTCTGTTTGAATGAAGCAAGGACAATATGGTCAGATCAGAAGAAGAAAGGGAAGAGTAGTAAGAGTTGAAATTAGAGAAATAACAGGAAGTAGGGAGGGCAGATTACACAGGACTCTCTCAAGCTCTTTGGCTTTTGCCTGAGAGAAATAGTGAGCTGTTGTAGGTTTTTCAATATAACATAACTTGGGAAGCCTGAATGGTTCAGTTGGTTGTAAGTTCCCGCCTTTGGCTCAGGTCATGATCCCAGGGTTTTGGGAGTCCAGCATTGGGCTCCTTGCTCAGTGAGAAGCCTCCTTCTCCCTCTGCCTGCTTCTCCTTCTGCCTGCTGCTCCCCCTGCTTGTACTCTCTCTCTGACCTATAAGTAAATATAATCGTAAACAAATACATATAACCTGGCATATGTTTTTGTTTTTATTTTTTTCTGGCTTATGTTTTTAAAGGATCCTCATTAACTAACTCACTACAAGATATTAAATTGACCATTGCTCCCAAAACATTTGCTAAATTTTAAAACATCTGCATGAACATAACATATACAATCTAATCAAAATGAACATAATGATGGTAATATGTACTTGCCTTACTAGATCAAAACACAGAACATGAGTTCTAGTTTTAACATAGCTCCTGAATAGTCCTTGAGTTGGTCAATTTCGTTTACCTTTTTAAGGGCTTTGGAATTTAAATTTCAAAACAAGGATTCAGGGTCTCATTCTTTCCCAGAAATTTCTCATTTTTATACCATACTTAATATAGAATGTAAGCTCCATAAAGAGTTTATGTCACATTTTTGCTGCTTTTCCAGACAGACCTCATTGCTTATCACTTTGCAAATATGCAATAATCTCTGTCAAGTGAATTTTATTTAATTATTTACTTAATTAGTAATCAAATGATTATTAATCATGAATAATCATGAATAAATGATTATGTGTTGAACACATTTTCCGTAATTATATTTTTATAGTTGTTATAATTATTGTCCATTACAAAATGTAATTTATTTGGTAACTGAAGTTAATATAAAATAATTAGTAGCCTTCAGAGGATTATGTGAATAATTATGCAAATTATGCAAAGAGTTTCAAAGCATACACATTTTATGAACCGTATTAGCAGACATATTTGAAAGGAGTAGGTGTAGAAAATATGGACAGTTTCAATTTTTAAAATTTTATCCTGGTTATTGTCCCCAGCATGTGTACCCATAAGAAAAAGTTGCCCTCAGGCATGAATAGAAACAGCGAGTAAATAAAAATTCTCAATGTCCTTTTGAAACTAAAAGTATATTCTTGTATCCAAGTATAACAGAATGTTCACTAAATACGATTTCAGAGAACAAAGATCAACCAGTATACAACTCAAGGAGTTGAATATACAATTGAAGGAGATTGAATTTTATTATTTCAAATAATTAAGTTTAAAGAATGTTTTGAGTTTGTAACAGTAACTTATGAAGCTCTGTTTGCATCTGATTTATGTATTCCTTTCAACTGTATATGACTTATACAGTGAAGTGTTTATAGGAAAAACAAAACACCTAGCAAAGCATGAAACCATGGTGGTTTTATGGCTCCTGTAAACAGTAAATAAATACAAGACTGTGCTAGTTGAGAGATGTCATCTTCCATGAACTTATTATTTCAGTGTCTTTAAGGCATTATTTAACATTAGATAGAGTTGTAGTTTCTATCATATAGTTAAGACTCTTTCATAAGGCCCCTGTGTGGCTTAGTGGGTTAAGCATCTGCCTTTGGCTTAGGTCCTGATTCCTAGGTCCTGAGTGGAACCCCAGGGAAGGCTCCCTGCTCAGCCAAGAGTAAACTTCTCCCTCTTCCTCTGCCTCTTTCCACCTTCATTCTTGTGCTCCCTCTCTCTTATTCAAATAAATAAATAAAATCTTTTTTAAAAAAAGACTCTTTGACATCTATTACTCTTTTTGATCCATAATAGCAGTTGAGAAACTACCAAATAAAATCTGCTTTTCTTGCCATGATAGAATGTACTAGAATGACTTGATAAGCCTGCAGGAAGATTGAATCTCAGATGGAAGCAACTATTCAGGGATGTCTGGGTGGCTCAGTCAGTTAAGCATCTGCCTTTGGCTCAGGTCATGATCCCAGGGTTCTGGGATCCAGACCTCCTCAGGCTCCCCACTCAGCTTAAAAAAATGCCACAATTATGCCACAATTCCTAACTTACTGATGAAAAAATGGGAAAAGTGACTTGAGGTGATTGACCCGAAGATCTCATATGTGAAGGCTGGATTTGCTTCATGAACCAATATTTCCCCATTTAAATTCTAGGAATTTGCCTATACCTGAAAGACACAATCTGAGTGTGGAGGATAAAATAAGGAGGTCTACTGCATAACCTTTACATTTAAGAAGATGTAAAATAAAGTAAGAATAGCTCTGTGAATGGTCTAGAAATATAGAATATTTTGACAGCTTAAATAAAAATAAGTAATTAAATAATAATAAGTAATTAAATAATAGTAAGTCATAATAACAGTAATAATAAAAAAAAGAGTGGTTTACACTTGGGGAAAGTATTAAATGTTAGTTTTCATAAAATGAACATGTGTAAAAATGCCAATATGCATATAGAGTGAAAACATGAGCACATCATTAAGTATAGTTCAATGGAATAAAGCAGGGGCCTCAGCAAACTTTCCCTTAAAGAGTACATATTTTAGACTTTTCAGGCCAAGAGGTACATTGAGGATTTAATATAAGTTTTTGTGATATTACTTAAAAGGTTATCACTGAAAAATGTAAAGACTATTCTCACCCTGTGGGCCATACAAAAACAAGAACAGCTAGATTTGGCACACAGGCTATAGTTCCTGGCCCTGGAAATTGTGTATAAAGGAGTAACCATGGGAAATCTGGCAGCACTTCCACTTCTTTAGCTGAAGTCTTGATCCTTGCTTTTGAAACTAGAAAGTCAGATATACCATGTGATTTTGCTCTGGAACTGGTGTTTCTGCTTTGTGCTTTAATGTTCTGGCCTTGACTTAGTTTGACCTCCACGGAAAAATGGGGGAATGCTCTCTCGAACTGTGTGTTTCTGGCATATGCCAAATCCTTGGGAAAGATTAGCTGATTTTATTATTATTAGTCACAGTATTAATTAATGTCTGTGTATGGAAACTGCTGTAAGAGATTGTTTCTTAGCCATAAACCTTAGGAAAAGCTTTGTTTCTGAGCTCTTGGACTAGTTGGCTTCATAGATGTTTGCCCTGAGCACTAAGGTAGGGTCCCACCTTCGCTGGGTTTTACTCCTAGTTTTAATGTTTTATTGTTGCTGTCTTCCAATTCTAAATGTTTTTTGGACAAGGGTTCTGTGTTTTCATTTGGCACTGGGCTCTGAGAATCACATAGTAGATCTAGATGGGTCTTCAAAGAAAATGTACCATCCACAGGTGATCATTTTCCATTTCCGTGTTGGTTACCATGGATCTCAGTGAAATTTGTATTCCAACATTAATAACAATATAGGAATTTATGAGCAATATGCCTAAAAGCAGACTTTCCTCCTTGATACCATTTTGTTTCTAATATATTTTCTTTAAACCTGATTTTTTTCCTTTGCTTCACTTTCATTGTATGAATTTTATTTTATTTTACTTTTTTAAGATTTTCTTTATTTACTTGAAAGAGAGAGAAAGAGTGAGGGAGAGTATGAGAGGGGAGAAGGCCAGAGGGAGAAGCAGACTTCCCATGGAGCTGGGAGCCGGACGCAGGACTCCATCCTACAGCCATTCCTCACTATGACTGTTCTTTGAAGACATGCAAATTTCCACGATTGACTCTACATTACAGTGTCTAGTAAAAGTTATTATGGCAGCGATAGCAGTGCTAGCTTCATTCTCTCTGGATTAATTATGTTGGCTTGCTCTTGAGATCTATATGTCATGGGCTGTCCCCAAGAAGTTATAGGCTCCTTAAGCCCTTTCAATGAATTGGTAAGCACCTATTTATTTTTGATGAATTCTTTCTTGTTTAAAATGCACAAATGGTTTGTTTTCTTTATGGAACTCTCAATGAATCAGGGGTATAGGAAGAAATTTAAAGGGCTTTTTTGTCATTTATAAAGTCCATAAGACATTGTGGCATGCATAGATTCCATGAACAACTATATATCTTGGACACTGAAACATACCAATAGAAATACATTGCTCCCTATTGCAACACAAATGATCTAACAGCTTAGATCATTAATAAATGATCTAACTATGGTAAATGCTGGCCAGGTGTTCACTATTGCCATTCATTATCCTGGACGTGTAGAAACACTACCTTTCTCACTGTCTTTTGCAATGAAAGTGAGGCCATGTGATTCTTTTCTGGTCAGGAGGAGAGTGGAAATGATGTGTGTGGTAGCATGTTAGCAAGCCAGCTCCATGGGAAAATTTATAAAGAGGAAAAAAGAAATATTATTTGAAATATTTGTCAACTTTTCTTGCGTAAGTATATCGTGATTGATGGAGAGTTATCAAAGTGGTATCAGTAAACTTGGAGATGGGAGGAGATAAACAAAATTTACTCTTGAAAACCAGTTTGCGCCACCTCCAACACATCACTGGATTCACGTGACTCCATAAGTAGTCATTAAACCACCCATGCCCTCTTCCCCTTTTGTGGATATCATGGAGGCCACATTTTAGAGATAGGCTATATCATGGGAGGGAGGTTGGCTGGAATCCCAAGTCCTGTATCAGTCTGTGATGTGAATGAGAAATAGAACACACAGAATTTTAAAGATTTCTGTTACTGCAACAGAGACTTGCCTGGCCTTACTCTGTCCTGGCTAACACCAGTTGCTGTGGAGCACTGATGCAAACTGATGATGGCACCCAACAGAGAGCAGTCCTTAGCAAAATCTATAGCAGAAACCAATCCTCAATGGAGACTCTGCTGTCTTAATGGAACACTTGGGTGTATGTTGATAGGGAAGCTGCAATGACTAGTGGATAGCCAAAGCTCACAGTCAGGATGGATTTGTTTATAAGCACGTGTTAATTCACATCTGGAGGACTCCAGAATACTTAGGAGTTGGGCTCCGCAGAAACTTCTGCCTTTGTGTTATGTAGATTGGGTCATGAAATCCATGCTTTCTTTCTATGAATGTGATGCTGCTTATACCTATAGGATGTTAAGAATGGAAATCACATCTGTTATTTTATTTTGTTCCCATTATAATACAATTTATGATTTTTAAATTTCCTATTAATGAAGTCAGTTTATCAATCTATAGGTGTTTAAATTATTTCCACTGATGTGTTATAGGAAAACTTTTTTTTTTTTCCCTTTTAAGTGGAAAGAACTCCTTGCTCACTGTGCCTTAGAAGAGGTGGAATAACTTACCTGCTGGGTGAATTTAGGAGAAATTAAATTCCTGGCCTGTTCCTTCTCCTTTCTTTGAGTTAGCCTCCTAGGAGACTGCAGTCTTCTCTTTTTCTCTTCATGCCACACACAACTTAAAAGGCCTGCTGGGTTCTAATGTTTGCTCAAAGCCAACATTCATTTCAGGGGGAAAAAAAAAAAAATATATATATATATATATATATATATATACATATATGCGCAACATTCTTCAATATAAGCTTGATCAGTAACAAAGGTAACACCCAGTCCTCCTGATGTGACTTAACCCTTTGTTTAATTTCTCAAATGGTTCTACTTTTAAGCAGAGAAAAGTGGTGCTATTGAATGGTTCCCACATCAAATATAAAATGGCAAGCTGAGAATCTGGTTTATAGTTTTTAATGTTATATATTTGCAAGAGGAGAAAAGTATCCTCTCTTTAGGTCTCAATTTAATGACATATAAACTACAAATAACAGTAATATTAAGGAGAATGAAAAATTTCATCGATATCAAGAGACGTAACTGAGTGTCAAAGAAAGAATTCTTAACTGAAGACAACGGAAGTCTCTGAAACATGGTATTTGTTGGGAATGCATATTTATCAGGGGTTGATGCAACCCTAAGGAAGTGTCCTCTTGCTGAAATGCTTAGCAGAAGGAAACAAGAGAGCTTAGAAGGGATAATAAAGAGCTCTGCTGTATTGGGTTTGACATTATGGGCAGGAAATGTCCTAGGAGATAATTTCTTCGTTGTGGGTCAGTATAACCAATTAAGGGATAAGAGCTGAAGTAGATCTTTTCATGCAGAAATATGCTGGAAAAAAAAGAAGAGAAGCACTGAGATTTGAGGTGGAGTAGAGGAAACAGATATATCATATTGGTGTTTCACACAGGAGTGAGGTTGGATGTTGTTGAGTCAGCCCACAGCAATTGTCCAACTAATGAAAACTGCAACAGGAACAAAAATTGATTTCTCTTTCACATTACTCTGGGTGAAAGGGAAAACAATTAAGAAGATTAATGTATCAGGAATACTTGACAATAATTATTTTCATATCTATTCCATAGCTAATAATCTTTTAGTTATTTAGCAGCTTGATGAAAAGTTAAATAGAATTTGCAGAATGGATACATGATGAATGCGGAAAAATTATTAGATGGTCAACCAAGGTTGTGGGGGAGGAATGTTAACAGTATCCATTACTTTAAAGAAATGTATTGGGAACACCAAACCAGGGAAGAAAATAGCGGAACAGGAAAAACAAACCAACAAACAAAGACCTGGCAGAAATTTGTGAAGGACACTGTTTAGAGACGTAGGTCCATGAAAGACTCAGGTTTAATTGGGGGATTATTCTCCCTCCCCCACACTTTACCACCACACCAACAGTGCTTCATTATGAGAGGAGTGGAGCACAGGAGAAAGATCTGAAGACAGAGACTTCTGAAGAGAAGTACTCAGGGCAGTTCCAAGTTGGAACTGGAATTAAAAACAAGAACACTAGAGGAATTTGATGCACCTGGCACCTACAGTTTTAACAATCATTTAACATAGTCCAATTCTAAACCAGATTAACATAAATCTTAACGCTGAAACCCTATTTATCTCAGTTTTCATTACCCAATACAACATGTCTTGCTTTCAACAACAACCACAACAAAAATTATAAAGTATGTAAAAGACAAAAGATATAAAACCAAGAGTCTGAAGAAAGAAAAGAGTCTTAAGAACCAGGAACAGATATAAGTCACAGATTTTGGAATCATCACACAATCACCTTTCAAAAACTATGATCGACATGTTAAGAAATCTAATGGAAAAAGTTGCCGGCATGCAAGAAAATATGAAGAATGTAAGCAGCGAGATGGAAAGAAAAAAAGAATTAAAAAAAAAAAGGAAATGTAAATTAAAACACTGTACTCGAAAGAAGAATGGCTGTAGTAGGCTTCTCGGGTGAGTCAACATGCTTAAAGAGTAAAAGCTCAGGGAGCTTGAAGATAGGAACTTCCCAAAAGGAAATGCAAAGAGAGAGAAAAGTAAAAGAACAACAACAAAAAAGAACAGAATGCAAAAGAACTGTGGAACAATATAAAAAATATATCATATTCAAAATGGAATGCAGGAGGGGAAGAAAGAGAGAAAACAGGTGAGGAGGTATTTGAAGTAATAGTGACTAAGAACTTCACAGAATTAATGACAGACACCAACAACAGATCAAATTAGCTCAGACTACCAAACAGGATAAACACTAAACAAAACAAAACAACAAAACCCTAAATACTTACATAACTCTAGGCCCATGGAATTAAAACTGCAGAAAACCAGAATACAAGAGAAAATCCTCAAAGATGGCAGAGGGAAATAAGTAACCTTATGTAGAGAGAAACAAGGATAAGCTCATAGTGTACTTCTCATCAGAAAATATGGAAGGAAGAAAACTTGTTTTCTAGTAGTTTTAATGAATGTTTAGCCACCTTACTCTGTTACCTCAATTGTCACGTGAATGAAAGTGGTTCTTTAAAAAGCTTACTCTGGGGGTACATGGGTGGTTGAGTCAATTGAGCATCTGACTCTTGGTTTTAGCTCTGGTCATGATCTCAGGGTCGAGATGAATCCCTGAAATGGGCTTTGCACTCAGTGGAGAGTCTGCTGCAGATGCTCTCCCTCTCCCTCTGTCCCTCCCCACTAATTCTCAATACCCACCCAGCTTGTGCGCCTCTCTCTCTCCAAAAAACGACAACAACAAAAACTTACTCTATGCATTTAGAAATTCAATGTTTTCAAAGTATACCTTTGTTTTCATGACATAACTACCCCTTAAGAGACTTCTCAATCTCCGGGTGCATGTTTATATTGAGGGAATCATGGAGGAATTGGGGCTGACATTTCTGTTTACACACAGATCAGAATCAAATGCTTTTCTAGAAACCATTGCCACTGCCTTCTCTTTAGTCAGTTGCTACACTGTAACTTTATTTCTTAGAAACAATGGTGGGTGCAAATGGGGGAAGAAAAATGTAATCATTCTTCTTATAGTTCCCTTAAAACAGTATTAGGTGGGTAACTAGGGAAATGGTAAAGTATGTGACTAAAAGCTTAGTTTCAGATCAAGCCTCAGGCTTTATCTATCTCTTGCCCAAGGTTACCTCTTCTGAGCTGTCTTCTCAAGAAACAAAGCTCTTTGGCATTGATCTTTTCTCCTTCTGCCTGGCCAATTTTTCTAGATAGTGTGTTCTACCCAAAAGAGGTACTTTTTAAAACTGAATTTTATTTAAAAAGTGGTAAACATTAATTCAGGACAACTTTGTAAAAAAAAAAAAATGAAAGTAAGAACTAAACTCACTCAATATTTTGGTTTTAGGAATTAATCAACATAAATAGTTTAATTTTTTTCATTGGCTTTCTAAACTCTTTCAGCAGTCATGTATGGTATATGGATTTTTTGCCTTTTATTTTTGACTTATTGATACACCACAATTTTAAATGCTTTCCTCGACAATGAATATTTTTTAATATATAAGTTTAATGGCTACAACATAGTGCAATATTTAAATGTAACTTAATTAAGACACTGCTTTTCAAATCACTGGCTATTTATTTTCCAATTATTTGCAATTTTAAATAATAGCAACATTTGTTCACAAAATATGTCTGTGTGGTAGTTAAGGCAGAACAGCCCTTATCTGAATGGGAATGATGACTTCTACTTCCCTGCTTTAATCGGAAGTGATTGCTAAAGAGTCATAGTGGGATCTTTAAATAGATTTAGAGGCAGCTCAATATCTCTGAGAGCCGTGAGAAATTTTTGGTCCGAATAAATCTATTTTATTTGGCAGAATCATTTTTTGTATCTCATTAAAAACCCTTCTTTTTGTGTCCATAAACTCCTTAATAGATAGAGAAATCCCAGTGGGCACATTTGTGATATATTTTTTTATGACATACATTACCAAAGATGTTAAAATATTGGCTGAAAATTTTATGATTTTACAGTGTTTTGTTCTTTTTAATTCAAGATATGACTTTAAAGTTAGCTTTTTGGCAGGGGGGAGCTAGAGAGAGCACACATGAACATGGGAGGGGCGGGAAGAAAGGGAGAGATATATCTTAAGCAGGCTTCCTGCTTAAGATCCAAGGCTCTATCTCACAACCCTGAGATCCTGACCTGAGCTGCAATCAAGAGTTGGTGGCTTAACCCACTGAGCCACCCAGGTATCCCTAAAGTTAGCATCTGAGCATACAAACAGAACAATTCTTCTTTACACATAATCTTAGCTAAAAGGTCATGACTTATAAGCAATGATTTAAAAGGCAATTCTTCATTTTTGAGTTAGACTGAGCTTTCTTCTTTGATGACAGAAAAAAGAGTGCTGATTGATGTCTAATTTGGAACCCTAAGGGAAAAGTTTAATAAATGTTCAAATCTTTTTAAAAGATAAATCACCACACCCAGTACTCCATGCAATATGTGTCCTCCTTAAGAAAAATAAATAAATAAATAAATCGGCCAATTTTATGACCATAGGTATCAAGTATAACTGATTGGGTATACTAAGTTAAATGCCACATTTTAATAAAGCAAATTAGCCTTGCTAACTAGACTTCATACCCTGTAAATACTTTATATTGTTTATCCAAAGATGTTTCATTTAAATTACTGTTAACACATTACAATTAACTCAGCCAGTCCATTGTAAAACCATTAAGTGCTGTTATAAAGTGTTAACCCAAGTATAAGGCTATCAGAAGACAAAGAGCACCAAAGAATATATATAAGTGAAGGAAATGTAACAAGTATTTGTTTCTTCCTGGATACATCTGTACCTTGTTTGCAGCTTCTACTCAGCATTGTGTGGGACTAAGCCATACTTTCTACTTTCCACTTACTTATAAATGGCACAAGAAACTTGACACAATCAATTTACAAATTTCAGCCTGGAAGTGTGTAGGTTTCATGTTTTCCATTTCCTCTGACCTTTTCCCTCCCATCCAAACTATAAAGGGTAAACAGTATGCTACGGTATGCTTATTTTTATTTGTTTTACTGTTTGAGGCTTTTGATTTTCAATGAGATCGACTTTAGGAATAACCTTTTCAATCAAAATGAAAGAATAAGATGTCTTAACAAGAAAGGGAAGTATAATTATGAGGAATAAAGGAGTTTAAGAGAATCAGGGATTGCAAAATAAAGAAGGGAAGAAAACAGGAGAGCATAAACATAAGAAATAATTTAGCAAGTCAAAATTCCCAGACACTTCTTTAAGAGTGTTTAAGTATTTCAGTGAAAATAGGCAAAATGGAAGTGATAGTATTTGGAAAATCTAACCTACTTATGTAAAGAGCTGAGATCAAATTACTACAAAAATCTCAAAATAGGGGCGCCTGGGTGGCTCAGTGGGTTAAAGCCTCTGCCTTCAGCTCAGGTCATGATCCCAGTGTCCTGGGATCGAGCCCCGCATAGGGCTCTCTGCTCAGCAGGGAGCCTGCTTCCTCATCTCTCTCTGCCTGCCTCTCTGCTTACTTGTAATCTCTGTCTGTCAAATAAATAAATAAAATTTAAAAAAAAATCTCAAAATAAAGAAACCACAAAATACAGAATTTCAGTTATTTCAATGACATTTTATTGTGGTAGGTAGCAGGATGTTTTATTGCTCCCTATTTGGGAAGTATATTTAGAGAAGGTTATCAAGATATTCTTACCATACTTCTTCTATTAATAATAATGGCATGTGAGGGATGCCTGGGTGGCTCAGTCGGTTAATAATAATGGCATGTGAGAACCCTATTTTAAAGAAATAAAAGAATTACTACCTTTTTTGGAAACATAAACATCCATCAAAGTCAGTTGTGTTAAAAAAATTTGTCACACCCATTCAACAAGAATGGTAACTTTTGTGTAAGATAAACTAATAAAATAGCATATTAGTATAATATTATATAACTATGTAAGTTTTACTAATATACTGTTTACTTGATAGAAAGTGGAGGGTAAGATACAAGTCTCAGAAAACTGTATGTGTATGTGAAAACATTTATGTAAAGAATTCTTTTACAAAAAAAAAAAAAGAATTCTTTTACATGTATAGGATTTCTATGGAAGAATCCATAAATGCCCATATACACAAACCTACGTACACAAAGCTAGTGACAATGGTTGACTTCTAAGTTAGCTAGGGGAGAAAAAAAGAGAGTTTTATTTTTACTTCATACATTTTATGGTGTTTTAATTTGTAAGGACAAACATTACTTTTTCATAAAATAGATTAATTTTTAAAACTCTTGCTACCAGCACACTTATTGTGTTTAGTTTTTTTATCAAAATTGTGGATAAATGTATAGAAGCTTGTTTTCTATTGTGTCATACCTCACTACATCTTCTCAATATTTTTTAAAATAAAAAATCAAAAAATAAAATAATTTTTATAAATCAAATATTATAATATGAATTAGAAGAGTTATGTGATCAAAACACATCAAAGAAATATATTTGTAAAGGATAGAATCCTCTTTAAAGTGATGACTTGGTTATAGTTCCAAATAAATTATAGAAATTTTAAATGCTAACTCATATTTGACCATTTTTTGATAACTGATCAATTAATTCATGTTTTCTATAAGAATATGAGTTGGTTTATGATTTTCCTAGATCCATTGAGTCAATAAGCAAATACTTTTGTAGCTATAACATCCTAAGAATTTGCAGCTATAACATCCTAAGCCGGGAATAAAATGAAGAGCAGGATGTTCATGGTCCCTATCCTCAGGTGATGACACTTCTAGAGCAGAGGAATAAATTAAGAAACATACCCACAAAATATTTAGTTAGGAATCTAGAAAGTGAAGTATATGTTCTGATAGTTTACGGTAAGACAGGGAAAATATCTGTAACCTGCACATCCATGATGAAGGAAAGAAGGCTCTCCAGGTATAGAATGATCCTTACACATTTTCCCAAGTCTGCTTTTTGGCTTATGACCAGCCTTCCCAAGTTCAGTAGAAGCTTGCTCACCACCACTGGCTGCATTTGAGGCATCTTCACACCTCAGAGAAGGGATACTATACTATCCTCAGAGAGGAGCAAATTATAGTCCCCCCACTGTTAAAACCAACTGACGTCTTTTGGGATGATTGATCCTTGAGTCATCATTAACTTTAGATAGTCTTCCGGTCCTTAGTCTAGCCCTGTGAGTCCCAGAAACCACAATCTGATAACATCAGCAAATTTTCCAAAGGTTGGGCTATTCAGTTTTAAATTGTACCACATGAACCACTTTAAAATCCAATTTAGGCTAAGATATATCAAGTTTAAAACACTTCCTTTAGGTTTTCCTTGTGAAGGATTCAAAATTTTAGACATAGTCTTTCCCAAGGTTCCTTGACCTGTGCTTATGTATATATATTTGAATTTTACTAAGGCTCGATTAGTTTTATAGGAAATATGAATGGAGTAATAGGAAGTTTTTAAAATATTGCTAACTTTTACTGAGTGCATTGTATAAGCCAGACATTTATCTAAGCACTTTTCACATAACAACTGACTTGTTCCTCAGAAGCAGTTTAATCATACGGTTAGTAGAATTATTCTTTCATTGTAGATGACAGAAAAAGAACACAGAGGAGATAAGCATCTTACCTGGAGTCCAACATCCAGACAATGTTGTTACTGACATTCAGACTCAGTGTACATGACTGCAGAGGGTACATGCCGCCAACCATTACCCCAACCAACCTCTTAGATTTGGGAAACTGCCTTTCTTCTGAATGAATCATCCTAGTTTTTCCTGATGTACGTATAATGAAAGAAAACATGGAGAAGAGTGCTATGTGAAATTTTATGTTTGTAAAATATGAAAACACTTTTAAAGGAGGCAACAGAAAAAAAAAAAGCATTGAGAAGTACATGAATAATTACATAAAGTAATAGAGAAAAATCTGCTGCTGCTCTGAAAGTGGAGGGGACAAAAGAGAGGAAAAACACCAACAAACTACATTAATAACAAGTCATGATTTGAATTTTGTGCCCCACCTCAAAAATCATGTTCAAGTTCAAACACCTAGTAAGTCAGAAGTGATCTTCTTTGGAAATAGTTCATTTAAAATAAATTAATTAATTATAATTAGTTAGTTTAAAATAAGACCATTTAGGGTGGGCCCTAATCTAGTATGACTGATGTGTTATAGAAAGGGGAAAACTGTACACAAGCATAGTACAGGGAGAATGCCATGTGAACAAGAAGACCACAATTTATAAGACAAGGAGTGAATCTGGGACAGGTTCTTTTCTCACATCCCCCAAAAAGAATCAATCCTGCCCATGAATCAATCTCAGATTTCTATTTTCAGAAATTGTGAGACAATAAATTTCTCTTATTTGAGCTCTCAGTTTGTGACACTTTGTTATGGCATACCTAGCAAACTAAAACACAAGGCATAGAATTTTCAACCAATGGCATTTAAAAAAATAGCAATATGCAACTACAAAATGAGGTATACAACTTTAAACTTCATTAAAATATTTCAAAAACCTATTAGTGGAGTTTTCCAGAATTTTAAGTTGAATTATTTTAACATGATAATGGTATTCTTTACAATGTGTAGACTCATCAAATTTCAGTAGTGTGATGGTTTATTTTATGTGTGAATGTTACTGAGCCAAGGGATACCCAGATTAAATATTATTTTGAGAGTTTCTGAATGAGATCAGCACTTGAAATGGGAGACTCAGGTAAGTTGCCATCTCCAGTGAGGCTGGGCAGCATCCAATCTGTTGAGGACTTAAATACAACAAAAGGCAGAGGTAGAAGAAATCCCCTTTATCTTCTTGCTGACTGCCTGAGCTGAGACATTAGTCTTTTCCTGATTTTGTACTGGGATTTAAGCCATTGGCTTCCCTTGGCCTTGAACTTGGATTGGAATTCCAACACTGGCTTTCCTAGGTCTCTAGCTTGAAGATGGCAGATACTGGCACTCCCCAACGTACATAATCACATGAACCAACTCTGATAAATCTCTCTCTCCTCTTCATCCACCCACATTCTCCACCCAAATATATAGTGTTTTCATTTTTTTGGAGAACCCTGATTAATACAAGTAGTCATTATTGGAATTCAACTAACTTTTGTGTTTATACTTTCAATCCGTAAAACTGACCAGTTTTCAACTACATTATTTACCTTTCATTGTTGAATGTTAAAAGTTGTTTATATATTAAATAAAAAACACTTCTCAAGTATATGATATACAAATATTTTCTCCCATTTTTGTGGATTGTCTTTTCACTTCCTTGATGCTATCCTCTAAAACATAAAACTTTCATAATCATGAAGTCTAATTCATCTATTGTTTTTCTCTTCTTGTGCTTTTGTGTTACAAAATCATTGGCTTACATAGGCTACAGAGATTTAGAACTTATATGTTCATCTGAAAGCTTTATAGTTTTCATTTTTACATATAGATCCATGGTTCATTTTGTGTCAACTTTTGTGTATGATGTGAAGCTGCTATCTGGCTTCATTGCTGTGCATGTGGCTCTCCACTTGTCCCAACATAATTTGTTGAAAAGACTGCTTTCCCTTTCTTTGGTAACCTTACCAAAAGACAACTGATTATAAATACATGATTTATTTGTGGATTTTAAATTACATTTATTTATATATCTATCCATATGCTATCTATAATGTCTTCTTTAACATGCCTTTGTAGTAAGTTTAAATTCAGGAAGTGAGGGCCTATCATCTTTGTTCTTTTTCAGGATTATTTTGGCTATTCAGGTCCCTCATATTGCCCATGAATCTGAGTATACCCTTTTTCAATTTCTTAAAAGAGAAGCTTGGATTTTGATAGGGAATGTATTACATCTGTAGATTAATTGGGGAGTTTTGATATTTTAATAATAATCTAATACATAAATATGGGATGTGTAATCAACCATCCTTAATTTCTTTTAATGATATTTTTTTGTTTCCAGTGTATATGCCTTTTCTTCTTTTATTAAATTTATTCCTAAAGCACATTTTCCTTTTTAATGTTATCATAAATACAGTTGTTGTCAAGGTCTGTCCATATTGTAGCATACATGAAAAACTTCATTCCTTTCTGCTGCAAATAATATTTCACTGTATGTATATACCACTTTTTCTTATCCATTTATCTCTTGGTGAACATTTGGGTTGCTTCCATCTTTTGACTGTAGTGAATAATGAACAATGTCATACAAGTATCTGTTTGAACTTCTCTTTGCAACTATACAAAGTATATACCAAGAGAGGAACAGCTGGGTCACATGGCTAAGTCTATGTTTAATTTTTTAAGGAAGTACTAAACTATTTTCTCCATCAGCTGCACCATTTTACATTCCCATTAGCAGTACCTGGAGGTTCAAATTTCTACACATCCTAATACTTGTAATTTTCTCTTTATTCTAGTTAGAGCTATTCTGGTAAGTGTGAATTGGTATCTCATTGGGATTTTGATTTGCTTTCCCTAATAACTAATGATATTAAGCATCTTTTTGTGTGCTTGTTCCTTATTTATATATCTTCTTTGAAGAAATATATATTCAAGTCCTTTGCAATTTTAAAATTCGTGTTTGTCTTTTTGTTGCTGTGTGGTAAATATTCTTTATATATCCTGAATATTAAGCCTTATTAGATATATAAATTGCATGTATTTCCTCCTGTTCTCTAAATTATTTTTTCACTTTCTTGATAATGTCCTTTGATACACAAATTTTTAATTTTGATAAGGTTCAATTTGCATCTTTTCTTTAGTTCTTCATGTATTTGGCACCATATTCCATTCCAATGCCAAATTCAAGATCGAGGAACTTACTTCTATGTTTTATTCTAAGAGTTTTATGATTCTGATTTTATATTTAGGGTCATTGATTCACTTTGAAACAGTTGTTGATACCCTATGGTCAAGAGTCCAACTTCATTCTTTTCCTGGGAAAGTCCAGCTGTCTGAGTTCCATTTGTTGAAGAGACTACCCTTTCCCCATTGACTATAATTGGAATCCTTGTTGAAAATTAGTTGTACAGAGATGAATGAATTTATTTTCATTTTATTGTTAATAAACATTTATAATAAACAATATAAACAATAAACAATGTTTATTGTTAATAAACAATGGCTATCATTTTCATTTTATTGTTGCTACTGGACTCTCAGCTTTATTTCCTTCAGGCAGTACTAGAATACTAACAATATTAAATATTCCAATCTTTCTATCTATTTAGGTCTTCTTTAACTTATTTTAACAGTGCCTTATAGTTTTCATTTAGCAATGAAGATTCTTTTCCTCCCTTGGTAAATTTATTCTTGGATTTTTTTTTTTTCTTTTAGATAATGTTGTGAGTAGGCTCAACTTACTAATTTTCTTTTTGTTAGCTATGTTCTCAAGAAATACTGGTCTTTAATTTACTTTTATTATAATGTCTCCATCTAACTTTGATATCAGGATAATATTGACCTCACATATAGGAAGTGTCCTCTCCTCTATTTTTTGGGAGTGGTTTGAGAAGAATTGGTGTTAATTAATTTTTGGATGTTTGCTATAATTCACTTGTGATATCTTAACACTTGGACTTTTCTGTACTGGGAGGTTTGATTATTGATGATAGGTCTGTGGAAACTTTCTTTTCCTTCTTGAGTAATATTAGGTGGTTTATTGTTGCTAGGAATTTTCCCATTTCATTTAGGTTTTCTAATTTTTTGTGCGTAATTATTCATAGTACTCTTTTAACAATTCTTCCTGTCATTAGAAATGTGTTTTAATTAATACAAAGAAAAACATGAGGCTTTTCTATTTCCAACCTGTTGAGAACAATATCTTTTAACTTTTTATATTTATTATGCCTTGTCTTTTAATCTTAACATCTTTCCTTCTTGGGGGTTTTGAGGGGCGAGTGTTATATAGAGGGTCAGATTTAAAAATCTGATTCTGGAAATTGTTGACAAAATTCTGACTTTTGTAAGAAAAGTTTATCTTAAGTGAAGACATTCAATGACTCTATTGTACACTAGTACAGTTATTATTCATAATCAATATAATAACTGATACCTAATTAATTATGATACCAGTATATTAATTACTAAAGATGAAATATGGAAATTAAAGATATTTTTTACTTTCCCCTGTCATTCAGGGAACCATCAAAAATACAGATGGTATGGGAGAAATCTCTCTTATAATCTCATCATTTGAACATAAATTACAAGTCCCTCTATCCATCTTTCACACACACTTCCAATCAGAGATTAGTGTCTTAATACAACTAAAATTGCCCTTCCTTAAAGGTCTTTAACACTTCCCAATGTAGAAAGTTTTAACATAAAGGAATACTTGCTCTGGAACACTTGGATGAATAATTATGTGATGAGGAGTGTTAGACATCCAGATGTATTGATATTTACCCAGCTAGAGACATTGTTTGAATGTTTACCTCTGTACCTGTTGAGTATCCTGTGATGTTACCCAACTGCTCAAATAAAGGTGAGCAATAAGTTTCTCTTTGGGTGAAAACCACTGCCTAGATGATGACTCAGATTTTCTTCAAATCTTAAGTTTCTATCATTTCAAATAAGGCTGTGGTGTCCAGGGTTATGAGATCAAATTGTGTTTCTTTGTCACTGGAAATCCCCACTTCAAACCCTAAGAACAGGCCATTCAAAAGCTTTCACTGAGGCAACAGACTTAAGAGAAAAGCATGACTTCATTTTGGCATGATTCGTCTTCAAATCAGGTCAGTGATTTAGAAGTGAATGAGTGGATTGTTCATGGGCACTGGATCAAATTAGACTTTCATTTATTTTTAGAAATTCATTAGACCAATTATGACAACCACAAAGGGATGTCTTATGACTGAGAAGTAAAAACTGTAAGAACAATAATATTCATTGTTAAGTGTGAGATGAGAATTTCTGTGTAGCTTACTCATTAAAACTTGCTTTCTTTTACAAAAAATGTCCCTTATAAAATATAGATTTCAGGTAAAAGGTATTGTACCAAAACATAATTACTGAGTATACAACATGCTGGTGAATTCTGATTGTTTGTAAAATGAATTTAGGTCAGAAATACAAGGGAAACTGAAAATACCAAGTTTCTCTTTTACATTATGCTCCCAGTTGTGAAAATGCACTAATTGGGTTTCAAATATGTGAGAACAAAAACTAAAATTATTATATTCTTTGGATTTTATGCCCATATTTAAGCAATTTGCAATTAATCAGAATACTTAATACCTAACTTAGTCTTGGAGAAAGGCATAGGCTTTACAGTCTGACTCATTTATGTTGATTCTACTATTTTTTTGACTTGGGTAATTCCCTTAAGAACCTCAACCATGATTTATTTATTGGTCAAATAGGGACATTAGTCTTTAATGTCTTGTAAGAATAAGACATCAACTAAGTGAAAAAAAAAAAGATATGTGTAAAGTTCCTGGCATATAACTGATTCTACATAAACATTAACTAATTTAATGTAACATCATATAATTTCACATATCTGTAGATGGAAATACATTAATTTTACACTTTGCTTTACAAACCTGTTTTACACGTGTCATAAAGCAAAGGTATTCTTAACAAAACTACACTTAATTTGCAACAGTTAACCATTCCCTAATCACTTAAGTCTCTCCCTCCATAAATAGCAAAGAATGTATAAGGACTTCCAAAAACAAACAGTACTAGCATTGAAAAGAGCCTTCCCTGGAGTTCCTATGTAGTTGTAATGGAAATCCTCCACTTGAGGAGAAGACAGTAATCATTCCACCAGACTGAAAAACAGCCTACTAACAAATTCACAGCCCACATGAAAGGGTTTGGTTTCAAGAATTTTTTTTTTTAAGTTTGAATTAGCAATTTAAGTTTCTCTCTGGTTATCACATCTATGTTTACTGAGGCAACTACAGAAACTTATGAGTAGAATTATTCTCCCTTAGCCATTATGTTGGGTTATAGAAACATCTTAATACTTGGCTGTAATGAAACTATTTAATAAAAACCATTAATAAACCAAATATATTTTTCTATTTGGTGGTTTCAGTGAAAGTGTTTGTACTCAGAGCTTCCGCCATACAATTACATTTATATGTTTAATTTGAGGACTTTGGGCTAATCTGATGACTCTGTTTGCAAAGAAAATATTTTGTTTGATCTTTGAGAAAGACAACAGGTGGCATTTATGGGAATTGTTCAGATTTGAAGCCAGTAACTGTATAAGATAAAGTTCCCAAGTGAGATGGTCTTGGTTTCTCACAAATACAGTCCTCAGGTCCTCTTTCCATTACTTGAGAAACCTGTTTCAGACTAACATTAATACCTATATAAAATTGATAATGACATAGGTTTTAGAGCTAGATCAATATGGGAACTAGGGATTCAAAGGATTCAGTTGATAACAGCTTTCTTTTTCTGAAACTGAATAAACTGGAGGCTTTGTCGAGGATGCTGCTGCTGCTGATCACCAGGACAGAATTGTCAGGTCTCAGACTAAAAACAGCAGCAGGGACTATCTGCATTCCTTTTACAGCTGTCGATGACTACCCAGCTTCCTTTTCCTTAGCATGTGTGCATGAATGAGCCAATTATAACTGTCACTAAAATTTCCAAGGTCTTTACAACTAACAAAGAAGCTGTGGTTTCCACTGACCATACCCCGAGGTAGGCATGTACAAATGGAAAGTTGTTAAAAAACAAAACAGAACAACATTGCATGAGTAGCCAAGACAGTAACCAGAAAGCCGAATTTGCATGCAGATCTCTCGGTTAGATTAACTTGTCAAGAATACACTAAAACCAAGTTACACTCTAATGAGGTCTTTTTTATAGGAGCAGAATAATGCCTCTAAATAAAGCAGACCTATTGTCTGTGTTGTACCTTGGGTTGTTGCCTCATTACCTGTAGTAAAACAAGCCAGAGTGGGAAAGAGCTGGAGATCAAAATCACAGTACACCCTGTAGAGCAGAAAGCACTGTAGGGGCAGACACAGGCCTTTTGAAAATCAAAGTAGAGCATGCCAAAATTTAACAGAAGTTTGCATTCCACATAAGCATTCAGAAAACTCTGAGGCAGAGAAGAAGAGTACTGGCCAGGAACAAAAGGCCACAGATAGAAAGCAAGTCCCTTCACAAGTGTCAATTTGCAATTAAGAACAAAAAGTAGGGACCGGCATGCTCTTTACTTCACTAAACCAAGACCTGAGACATAATGCATAAGACTGAGGTCAAGGGCAAATTTATAAAATCATACACTGCCATTTATGTCTTTACTAATGAGAGGATCGCATAATTTCTGTAATGTAGTCAGGGAACTTTTTTTGTAAAGGGTCAGAGGGCAAATATTTTAGGCTTTGTGGATCACACTGTCTCTATCACAATAGACAATTTGTCAATGAATGATCTTGGCTGTTTTCCAATAACACTTTATTTACAAAAACAGGAGGGAGAGCCAGATTTTGCCATTGAGCTGTAGTTCACAGACCTCTGATTTAGATGTAAGAATAGAAACATTGCATGTCACGTGACAACTTAGGTCAGTGCTAGTTAGCCTTATATGGTTAGCATAATTCTGTGCTGGATTTTGGAACCAGAGGAAATGAGTGCCAGGAGAAGTGAGTTACTACACCCCATTTCCTCTCTGGCTTCTCCTACTGTTCAAGCCCTTAGTTACTCCATTCAGCCATACTAGCCTTCCTGTTACTCAAATATCCAGGAAAGCTATATATAACATCAGAGTCTAATCTTGCTGTTACCTCTGTCCAAAATACTCTTCTCCTAGATCAAGTGAAGAATCCCAGTACTCTGAGCTAAAAGAGCAATGGCAGAGTCATGGTATTTGAGTGAGAATCAAGAGTAGAAAAGACATGGGTCTTTACTAAATTGATTTCCTTGATTTTGGGGAAAAAAATTACATGGATAAACACATGAGATTGGGTTGAAAGTGTGTGAATTGTTATCTCACATCAATGCCCATCAGAAGTTAGGAGTACATTGAGAGTAGACCCTAAAAAACTGTGTCAGCCAGCATTCCTCCTTGGCCAACAGCACACATGCACAGTGGGCTAATGATGGAGGTAGCCATGGCAGCTGCTGGGAAGCCCATCCATATGGGCTCCCTATCACAAAGCTGATATGGCTACTGCTGTTGCAGATTATCATTCCTGCCATCACCAGAGGCAATGCTGGAACCTTCTCTCCTGAGGACAACCAACCACTGCAAGGTGATTATTTTAGAATCTTTCCAAAAGGTCAGCAGGGGTCCTCAGTAGGACCCATGTAAACTTTGCTTTTCTTATTCACTGAAGTGCCCAAGGTAGTACCATTAACAGATGGCTTATTGTTATACTGACAGAGAATTCTGTGTTATAAAACCTCAGGCAAAGAAGTCAATTTTATGGTGAATGGTGTAACAATGGACTCAAGCCATTGCGTCCTAGATATCACAACACTCAAAAAAGAGTGGCCTGAGAAAATGTTGCAATAGCCTTTTAAAAATGACGCTAATGTCACACTTGAAGATAATATTTGTGGGGTTGGATGCTATCCTTGCAGATGCAAGGTCGTTGAACCAATAAGAGTATAGGAGTTTAGGAGCCAACGGATAACAAATACCACCATTCCTATTTTCCCTACTCACAATGGCCCAGGACTTAGTTTTCAAGAGCTGCTCAAAGGGCATTCCTCAATATGAGCATCTCTTGGAAATGTGAGAAGTTTGAGTCATCCATACCTATTCAGTTAAACCTTTCTTAAAGGTTATTTGGAAACTTGAAGGTAAATACTAGTGAATTAAACAAACAAAGAAACCCAAAAAACCCTAGAAAATGTGCAAGTGTTTGCATCTATGTGGTAGAACTAAGGATATGCAAACTCCCTAAATATCAATGTTATGAAAGCTAAGATATGAAAACCTTTCAGACAATATGCAAGCTGTTAGAAAGAATATCAATAGAAAAAAAAAGATAAGCTATTTTAAGTCTTTCTTTTGGTCAAATGTAACCTATAATCTGAGCCTGTGGGCCAGTACCATTCCTCAGTTTCAAACACTTGCACCTGGATAGATAGTCGTTGCATATAAAGATAAAAATAATGGAAATGTAGCTATGTCAGTTCCACTGTGGAGAGAAGAGTCTTTTCTGTTTACCAGCATATCAATGCTCTTTGCCAGCAAATCTTTGCATTAGGTTATTAAATTTACATTTGACACAATGGAGAGGAATGCTTTCAACCTCTTCACCTCTACACAAAGAGTTCTGTTCTGCAATGGAGTAAACTTTTTTTTTTTTTTTTTTTAAGATTTTCTTTATTTATTTGACAGAACCAACCAGAGAGGGAACACAAGCAGGAGGAGTGAGTGAGAGAGAGAAGCAGCTTTCCACTGAGCAGGGAGCCCAATGTGGGACTCAGTCTAGGGGCCCAGGACCCTGGGATCATGACCTGAGCCAAAGGCAGACATTTAATGACTGAGCCTAGGCTCCCCTGCAGTAGAACTCTTAAATCAGACTCCAACAAAGGACATCATAAATTTGTTCATATAGATTTTAAAGGAAAAAAGAAATAGACAACCACTATTGTGGCTTGCTGACTTACTGTTAGATTGTTTGTATAATTACCGATGAGCCTTTCACAGAATTTTACACAATTTATTTAAACTTCTCAAAGACTAAAGAGACTCTGGTGTATAGTCATCATTTTAATACTGGTGTCTAATGTGAAGAAATGAGACTGAAACTTTTTAAGAATAGTGTAAAGCATTTTGTTCTTGTGTTTTGTATTAAAGTGTATGCCAAAACTGATGTATAGAGCCAAATGTTTCTTGGAGAAAAGAATTTTGTTCTAAAGCAGAGGACAGAAGTTTTAATAAAAATGACACTCTTATTTAATCTTTGGAAATACTAAAACTCATACATGCAGAGAGGAATAACTTGGCTTTTTCATTGAACAGGATTCCCAGTATGCTGCATACTTTTATTTTTTTATTAGTTATTTTATTTTTATTGCTTTTTGAATTAATTTTCTCTTTCTCCCAGGTATTCACCTGGTATCCCAGCTAGGGAGTGCAATAAGAGTAAATACAAGCCTGAGGCCAAAATGAACTCAGGGAAACTACATAAATGCTGGCAGGCCTTCATTTCTTATGAAAGCTAATCGCTTGAAATGATTAAGTAAACCACCTCCAAGTAGAAAAAAAATATTGATTGGAATTTCAAATACAAAAAGCTATTACAGAAATAACAAATGTTATCCTAGTTTAGTGCCAGTGTACCATATCTCAGTTCCAAAAGGTTTTCATTCCCAGGGGGGAAAAAAAAAAAAAAAAGCACTTTATATATATTACAGAATCAAATCTTCAATAACTGGTGAATTAGCAATGTCAAGATTCAAGGTTAATAATGAGTAGTTATATCCTTTTCTCTATGTATCTTTTAGTAGTAAATGATTTTTCTGTTTTCATTTGGTGAGTTACGTGAGAGAAGCATTTATGCAAGGTCAACAAAATAGAGCTAAATCGCACTTGTCTAAAATACAAAAAAAATCAAAACAAAACACACACCTACCTACACCCTATATGTATTGTTGACTGATACTTACAAAATGGTTTAGTATGAAGTTGCATTCTGTTCTATTTATTTTGTGATTCCCTGCTTTCAGAAAATGAATATGTCTCTGTATTTCTAAAAAACAAAAAAAAAATTATTTTTACATGGGAACATTGGATCATTTTTTGCACATGGATCTTAGAATTTCCCTTCAATAATTTTGATTTGAGACTAAAATGTGACCCTCCACAGCAAAGTAAGATTAATTTAGTTTAATGTTATATCTAAAAGTGTTTTTTTTTGTTGTTTTTTTTTTTTTTTTTTTTTTTTGCTTTTGAGTGTTAAGAAGGTATATGAATTTGAAAAAAAGGGAAGTACGCTAAGGAGTTCAAAATTATTTTAACTAATCACTCTAAAGTATCCCTTCAATTCAGTCCCCCGTTTGCTGTCTGCCGATGTATTTCTCCGTTGCATTCATTCTCCTGCACAATACAGCGCTAGCACTGCTGCAACAGAAAGCCAGGGATGGCTGCTACATCAAGATGAAGTCTCTGCTTCCAAAGAATAATAAAATTTCACTTGCAATTTTTGTTTACTTGTTTTATTTATTTTTAAATATTGTATTTATAGGTAAACGATAGCAGGGTCTCCCAAGAACCGTCTACCACCTTGTCTATTTCTAGATCAGTGTCAGTAGTTTTGGATTGAATTTGAGAGATACTGTATTTTTTTAAATTCACAGTTATTAAAAAAAATTTAAAAAAACTAAATTCCCAGTTATAGCTGGCAAAAATCACATAAAATATCAAGATTTTTATTGGCTAGTGATTTAGGTCTTCTCTTTTTCTTCTTTCCTCCCTCCCTCTCTCTCTCTTCCCCCTCTATCTTTCCTCTCCACTCTCTCTCTTTCTTTTCTTTCTCTTGGAAAACTATAATCAAACAGTCAGCAGGATTCTGAAGGCTGTGTCTGAAAAACAAAGTGTAGGCCAGCAAACAAATATTTTGTCATATTGAGTTAGCTTTGGAGTATGAAAAAGATCAATATGGATTGATATTTTAAATCAGTATTATTAGCAAAACAATCATGTCATTATCTATAGTTTCATTACAACACAAAATAAATTCAGCATTTATGATTTTTATGGATTTTTCATATCTTTGCATGTAAAACCACAGAAAGAAACAAAGACACATTCCTAAATAATATTTACCCATCACTTTTTATAACATCTCAAAATTAAACCTCTTCAGGTAAAGATTATAGTAAATATTGTCTATATGTCAGTTCATATCATCATTTCTAGTAAAATAAGTTATTTGGATGTATCATACATGGTTGAATGGTTTGTTACCTAAGTTCTACTCTTTATAACATTAAATGACACCATCATGTAATAATTAAAATAATAAATTTTTGGAAGCTCATCTAATAAGAATTTTTCTCATTTTTCCTTTTATAGGAAAAGTACTTAGTCTATATTCTTAACAGACATATTTTGTTTTTACATTTTATAACTCTTTATAACACCACAAATAGCCTCCATATTGTACATTTATGTGAAAAAAAACTATAGTTTTTGTGGAATTTTGAGTGAACTGCACACTTCCCTTGGAGTGTGAAAATGAACTTCTCTCCCCCTTAGAGAACATTGTAATATTCAGCTTTAATAGCCTCTCCCTAGAGTAAAGGAAATCCTTTTTATTTCTCACTATAAAAGAAAGAATGTGTCTATGTCAAGATTTCTTTAATAACTGGGACTTGTTCTTGCTGTCTTTATATGAATCAGGGTCAAGGGTTCACAAGGTTTAATAATGCCGTGTTCTCTCCCAGGGATGGAAACCATGAAAAGGTATCCTGAGAGTAAAATCCACTGTATGCTTATTTTTAAGGTAGCTTTAAAAATTTCTTACCTTTTCCCCATCAATCAGAGCTAATATGGAAATTTGTATCAATTTTATTTATACTACATGACTTATATGAGTTCTACTCCAAGAAAAAAATATCACCTTTCATTTTCCTTTCTTTTTGAAAACTCACATGTACATTTCAAAATATACCTATTATCCAAAACAACCACTGAAAAATTTGTAGAATCAGGGATTAAAATTGAGACAAAATTCATGTGAGGTTAAGGAATGAAAACTTCAGTAATAGTTAAATTATTTGTCAGGAGTGCTTGGGAGGCTCAGTTGGTTGAGTATCTTGACTCTTGATTTCAGCTCAGGTCATGATCTTTAGGTCAGGAGATGGAGCCTCTCAGAGCGCTCTAGGTTCGGTGCAGAGTCTACTTGTCCCTCTCCTTTTCCCTTCCTGCCTCTCCCCTCTTGCATACACAGGCTCGCTCGCTCTCTCTCAAATAAATGAATAAAATCTTTAAAAAAATAAATTATTTGCTAATTGAACATTACATTTCTTTTGAACTTACTCATGTAGTATATAAATTGACTTTAGTTAAGTCTTCCAAACTGTGAGTTACCTATGTTGCAAAAACTAATGTCATGGTCTTGTTCAGCGTAAGTTCAAGAGACAACAGAAGTACCACCCACACTTGAAGCAAGGGTGGGTCGAACCAACAGTTGACATAGTGCCAAGGATGCTACTGCATGAAGGTAGTTAGCAAACATAGTGCCTATGCTCCTTATGGAAGGATTTAAGGATGCTAAAGAAAAGTTTTAAAGTCTTTTTGCTAGGAAATTGCAAATATGTGGTTCTGGGTCTACATATTCCAAAGGCCCTAACCCCTGGAAGGATGGTGGTTGTTTTTTTTTTTTTTTAATTTTTTTTTTAAAGGGGGAATTAGCAGAGGATTTTTTTTTTTTTAAGATTTTTTATTTCTTCATGTAACAGAGAGAGAGATCACAAGTAGGCAGAGAGGCAGGCAGAGAGAGAGGGGGAAGCAGACTCCCTGCTGTGCAGAGAGCCCAATGTGGGGCTTGATCCCAGGACCCCGAGATCATGACCTGAGCTAAAGGCAGCGGATTAACCCACTGAGCCACTCAGGTGCCTCGGATGGGTTGTTTTTATTTGAAATCATGTCAGATTATTTTGAGAAGGACTTTAACTTTCACTATTAATATACTTAGTTAAAGGCCCTGGTTATCCCCACACATTTTTAAGAGTAGTGTTAATTAATACAACAGTGAGAATGGAGACATGGCAAGCCATATAGTTTAATGGGGTTCCCAGATAGACCTTTTCCCTATCTATGCCAGTTTTGGGCTTTATTCTTAAACAAGACAATACTTAATTGTTTAATACTTAAACAATTATTACTTAATTAATATTAATTATTACTTAATTAATACTTAATTGTTTAATACTTAAACAAGACAATACTTATTGTTTAATACTTAAACAATAAAGTAAGGGAAAAACATTTTCCCCTCTTTCTCTTTAAGGAGGTTGATGTTTTCAAAAGCTTTAGAGTATGACAATAATAGATTTCAATAGTGCATATGATAGTCATACCTCTTGTCTATTCACAAGTTCACTGCTAGTCTTGTCTATTCACTCCCTTCACTGCTAGTCTTCAGATAGGGCTCCTATCACTTCCCCATATCTAGATTCTTTGTGCTCAAGTGGCCCTCATTAATTCTCTGATTTTTGTGACAAATTATGACAGGATACTGTGCTGGTCTATTCTTGGCAATCCTTCAAGTTAAATAAATTCCTAAAATTTTTCATAAATCCTATTTTTCTGTTATTTCAGACTTCTGGTTTTAAGCAATAAATTTACAATAATACTATTCTTATTATTGTATTATATTATATGCTACATATAGTACATTATAAATATATTATATATTTTAATAAATATTGCTGGTATTTATTGAATAAATATAAATATATATATTTATACATATATATGTGCATAAGGGTATATATAGATGTATGTGTCGATATATACCATGTGCTCTTAGAAATAGTGTAGGTAGACTTTCATTAATCCTCAGTAAAGCTTTTTAGGGAAACTGTTGCCTTGAAGCAGTGCTTCATGTTTAAGGAAAGTTTACAGCTGATGGATGCTGCAATATGAAGTCTGGTCTTTCTTCTGGAGGACTTATTTCCCCAAGTATTGGGAATGCTGCCAGCAAGAAAGCTCTCAGCTGTCAGCTTTTTCACGAAATTGTCTTCAAAGGAAAAAAAGAATTGTCTTTAGGTAAAGTGTACTCTCTTGTCCAACATCACCCCCCTTCTGGGTACTGGACCCCATGCATTGAGGGGGATAATGGAGTGTTATAACAGCTTAGACCCCCCTTGCTCCAAATATAAAAACTCCAAAAAACATTTCCAGCTTCGGAGCTCCTTGTGGGGTTGGTTGAGGCTCTTGTTCTTTTTCTCTCTGCCCAATCTTGCTTCCTTTCTTTTCCCCGCTAGTAGAGATCGAGAGAGAATTCCCCAATAAACTTCCTGCAAGCTTATCTCTGACCTGAGCTTGCTTCTTGAGAGACCCAACTTGCATCTGTGACTATATAATTTATCATTCATGCTAAGACTTTTTTTGCATGTGAAAGAGTGTGCTGATCAGATGGAATGCAGGTGCCACAGGCATAGACTAGATTGGTCAACCTAGTGTTGAGGTAGCATAGCCATGGGTTCAATGCCACCTTACTAGTTGTGGATGTTAGGATGATTATTGACTTTGTTAATCTCAGTTTTCTAACATGTAAAATTCGGATAATAATACCCACTTCACTCGAAAATTGGAAGACTTGATTAAGATAAGATTAAGATAATGTGAATAAAACATTGGTATAATGCTTAAGACTTAATACTTGAGAGTTCTTACCAACATTATATTCAATTAACAGATGAAGATGTGAAGCTCAGAGACATTAAGCAAATCCATGGTTTACACATTTCATTAAGAGGGACTTGAGCCAAGATTCAAATTTGGTTTTCTGACTCTAAAACCCACCCAGATAATCAAGCTGCTAGACTTCTTATACAGCTTTCTTGTCATTTTAAGAAGTTATTATTAAGACCTATTTCTCCTCCACTATTAGATGTATTAAGTATTCTTTTAACTGCAAATGACCCAAAAAACAAAAACAAAAACAAAAAATACAACCCACCCCCAAAGAGCAAAAAACTCAAACAAGCTTAATCAAAAAAATAATTTGTGTACTCATGTACTAGAAACCTCAGGGGAAAGTTCTATGTTCAAGCCTGGCTGCTTCCATGTCCTTGAAAGGTACAATGAGAATTTTATATCCCTTATTCTATATATGGGCTGCTTTTCTCAGTGCTGGCTTTATTTTCAGTCACACTTTTCCACATGTTTGGAAAGATGACTATTAGTAGCTGCAGGCCAGTGTAGCATGTAATTCCAGAGCTGAGAAAAGCAAACCCCTTTTTTCCCTCTCACCATCCACACTAATCTCCCTTTTTGATCCTATTTGATATAAAAATCCATTGGATTTTTACACTTTCCTCTCATTCCTTAAGTCTCCAACACTTCTTCCCTTTCCTTTCTCAACTGATGGCCTGAATTTTTATTAAGAAAATTAAATAAACCAAAGGACAATTTTCTGATGGCCCCACCCCCAAATCTATCAACATATTTGCATCTGAAGTCACATCCTTGGCTTTCTTTCCTTTGAGAGTCCTTAGTCTGTCATTGTTCCTACCAAAGACCAAACCATATCCCATCCTATAATTAAAGAACATTTTCCTAAAACCTATTCTCTCTAGGTTCTTCGCCATGATTTCTCCCTGTACTGAGTCATTCCCATCCACATTTGTATAAAAGGAAGGACTATGATTCAGATATCTCCTTTAGTGTAATAAGGGAAAGAAAAGCAATGGTTAAGTTTGGCTTTAAGGATTGGTTCAGGGTATAAAAGTTCTTCTCGTACTGAGTTTTATTCTACTGAATTACTGTCTTCCAAATATAAGCTTCCGTGTATGTATTTCATTGCTCCTCCATTTTTCTGCCTTTCTTATCGCCTCAAATAAATGTACCTGATACTATCCTTTTTTCTATCCCTTCAGGTCCTCATTTTTTCCCCTAATTGAGAGAGGACAATAAAGATAATTAAACAATTGGGTGAAAACCAGCTCTTACAATTGTGCTGGCTGTTTAATAGGTATCACTTCCTTCTCAGGTTATTGGAATCAACCTACTACAAAGTTGTTGAGCCCAAAAGAAGCTGATAGAATAATACTTGAGATGATTTTTGGTGAAGGTTGTGAATCTATGACCTTGTCCAGGCAAGGTCTTAGGCCCCTATTTTTTTTTTTTTTAACTAGATTTGAGGCATATTTAGTATAGAGAAGGAGAGAGAGATAGATAGATAGTTAAAAATGGTTACTTTGGAAAGTGAATATATTCTTTAAACTATCTCTTGAATACATGTGATCCTGGAGTCCAGTGGTGGTGGAGGTGGACTATGGGTTCACATGATGCAATTTGACCTAAATTTTATAATCTCTGAGGATAGAGAAATTATCTGTAAAGAGAGAGTTGGTTTTCAAAGAGGAGAAGCCAAGCTCTCATGCCAATATTAATAAAAAAATGAGATCACATTTTACAGTTTGCAGTTTATTCTTGTTGATTATCTCATCCAAATAGGACACAACCTTATAAGGAAGTAATTGTTATATTTTCAAAAGATATAGCAACTAAGGCCAAGAAAAATTAAGTAACTTTCTCAAGGTCATCCAATAAGTTAAACTTACTCTGCAGGTAAGGAAAGTGGTCATGCAGCTGTAGATACATATGTTCAACATTATCCCATGCTGTTGATCATAGCTAGTTCCCAAAGAGGGCCCTAAATAAACCTTTCAGTATGCACACATGTTTGTATAGTCCTTACCCACAATGAATCAGTCTTGTACCATGTAGACAATAAAATGGGACATGCTTCTCTTGGAATGCATACTCTATAAGAAGTCAGCTGCCATTTAAAAAGTTCAACTACTCTGACACTGCAAGTTGTTAGAAAACTCAAACAAGCTATGAAAAAGAAAGCTCTTCCATCAGCTCTTTCAGAAATTTTACCAAAGATGTCATACATATAATTGAGGAAGCTCTCTTGGATGGTCCAATTCAGTTGAACATTCAAATAACTCTACCCTCTCTCACTCTGCCAACATAGGAGATACCTCAAGCAAGAAATACCCAGATAAACTCAGTTCATGCATATTATGATAAATATAATTTCTTTAGGTTACAAATTTTTAGTTACAATTTGCAACATTAGATCAGTAAATCCTTATCTCTATCCAAAGCTGGGAAAGGAGCAGAAATTGAGGGACCCTACAAAATAAATATTAGTAAGATACACTGCAAATTTTGAAAAACGCTTCTAAAAACATATGGATAGTGTGAAGTACACAAAGCCTCAGAAGTTGTAAACCCTGAGATTGAATCCTTTTCACATTTCTCACCTTGTGGCTCGTGGATAAATCCCACTCAAAATCTCCAAGTCTAAATGAGATTATTAGTAAAACTATGATAAGAAAGTATAGCTGCTATTAGAGTGTCAGGTGGGAAAATTAAATGTATAACTATTTTTGAAAATTGCAAAATCTTGCAGATATTTACCATATTATGGGAAAAAAATACAGAGAAAAAATATCCTATGCATAAGAGGCAACTTATGTTGAGTTAATGGAATAGAATTTGAGCATTGGAATCATTCACCCTATGCTTTGGGATGCCATTATGCATAAGGAATTGTGCTTAGGTCTGACAACCTGGTGCTGAATGAAACAGATAAAATACTACATGGGGCTGATAGTCTAATGTTTAACAAGTGATTTTTACTTAGGCAGCTATTATTGACATAAAGGAATCAATTTTTCTCTTAGTAGTTGTCATAACAATGCTGGTGGAAGGGATGACATATGTTGTGATGATAGTGGCAGAGAATTTCTTTTTTTTTCTTTTTTTAAAAGATTTTATTTATTTATTTGACAGGCAGAGATCACAAGTAGGCAGAAAGGTAGGCAGAGAAAGCAGGCTCCCCACTAAGCAGAGAGCCTGATGTGGGGCTCAATCCCCAAATCCTGAGATCATGACCTGAGCCCAAGGCAGTGGCTGAACCACTGAGCCACCCAGGCACCCCATGGCAGAGAATTTCTATTTTGAGATAGTTATAGCATTAATAGTCCTTCTCTAATTCTTATGAGGAAGCTTGAAAATTCTACCACTACACTCTGATTAAGGGGAAAGTCAGCATCATATTGCTCTTAGAAGATAATTCCCTAGGAGGGCCCTAATTTAAAAATGGCAAAAGAGGGGACACCTACATGGTACAGTCCATTAAGCATATAACTCTTGATTTCAAGTCAGGTCATGATCTCAGGTCTTGAGACTGAGCCCCTCTAAATACTCCATGTTCAGTGCTGAGTTTACTTAAGTTTCTTCCTGTCCTTCTCCCTCAGCCCCTCCCCTCTGTGGTCTCTCTTTCTCTCAAATAAATAAATGAACCTTCAAAAAATGGCAAAATAGAGCATTCGATGGTACTCATGGAAAAATAATGAAATAGATCTTCATCTGCAGAAACCACTTTCCTTTTGTCAATAACATACCAGGAATTAAACATGAATATGTTTTTCATGAAAATCTTGGCTTTCAAGTCTTGACCAGTGCCTGAAAGGAAAATATATATTACTAAAATGGACTTATCAAACAAAAAAAATAAGTACAGGATCCACTTTGGAGCATATGAGCAGTGCCTTCTAGGTTTAGAACATGCAATTTCAGAAATCATACCCTAGAAAAGACTCGAAACTAATACAGTGTGATGTAGCCAAAGCAAACAGCATCACTTAAATGCCTACCAGGTAGCTGTACATTTGAAACAAAGAAAGGAATCGTGTTTCAGCTTCATAGAATAATATGTGGTTACCATACCTCATTTAAAGGAGATTTACATCGAAATATTCATATGCTTTAGTCATCTCTTGAGTGTTAAACTTGAGAAAGAAGATAATCATAGGAGTCAGATAACTTTACCAGGGAGTTTAGAGGAAAGTCATGTATTGAAGAAAAGTAATGAGGATCAGAACTGTCTCCAGTTATAGCTACATTATGTTACATAGGAAAATATCATGGCTCTATGAATTATTGAAGAGAATTTCCCAAGATGTTAAGTTGAAGATTAAGTCTTTTTTTTTTAAAGATTTTATTTATTTATTTGACAGACACAGAGAGAGAGAGAGATCACAAGTAGGCAGAGAGGCAGGCACAGAGAGAGTGGGGGAAGCAGGCTCCTCGCTGAGCAGAGAGCCCAATGCAGGGCTTGATCCCAGGACCCTGAGACCATGACCTGAGCCAAAGGCAGAGGCTTAACCCACTGAGCCACCGAGGCACCTCAGATAAAGTCTTAACTATAAATTGTCTTTAAATCATATATGTGAAGGAAATATTATTTTTATCATAATTTGTACTTTCCAGCAACGGCTAATAAAAGTATTTTCATTTCAGGTTATATTAAATTCTACTGTGATACAAAAAAGAAAGTGGTGGAGAAAGAGCATCTGAAAATTATTTCCTTCATACAGGCAATAAAAAAACTGGCAGAAATAATAAGAACCATTTTTTTTTAAACTCTAGAAATTAATCAAGTGCTTTCAAGACTCCAGATACTTTGTGTAGAGTGTGTGTGCGTCTCTGTGTGTGTATTGGCTTAATATCCGAAAAAATTGTGAGCTTTATGGTATTTTAGTTTGCTCTATTCTCATGTCCCTTTCTAGAGTACCCTGGTGGACTTAAACGAAGAGCCCTCTATCATGAACACTGGCAGTCTGGCAATCACCAGTATCATTCCCAGAGAATTGTCATTATTTGACGTGGTAGGTCGTTCAGTGGGAAACCCCACTTATAAATCTGTCTTCATGTGACCTAACTTGGAGCTTACCCAATGTGAATAGCCTTTTCTCTGGGATACTTGTTGAAAATATTAGAGACATTTTTTTAATTTTATGGAAGCCTGAGGTAAGAGATAATAGTTAGAACAGATCATAAGTAACCATAAAGCTAAAAGGGAAAGCTATAGAATGAAATGTCTTTTCTTTTTTTTTTTAGATTTTATGTATTTATTTGAGAGAGAGAGAGAGAGAGAGACAGCACAAGCAGGGAGAGGGGCAGAAGGGAGAGAAAAGAAAAGGCTCCATGCTAAGCTGGGAGCCCAATGAGGGACTTGAGCCCAGGACCCTGATTTCATGACCTGAGCAGACAGAGCAGCCCAGACACCCTCAACAAGTGTTTTCAAAAGTTCTTGCATTTTTACCGAGGTTGTAAAAGTCCACACACAAGTTGGTGGTGGCATACATTCCAAGCAGAGCATCTATTTTCGAGAAGGTATAAGAAGGCCTATGCTGAACAGGAGGCTCTGGGAAAGCAGGAAGTGAAGAAGAAGTCAGAGTTTTCAACTGCCTGGCTGGGTGTTGGAGGTGTGCTCCAACAGCGCACAGAGACCCTTAGCAGGGACTGGCTGAATTATTGGATCCAGAAGGAAGAAAACAGTAAAAAATTGGAGTAAAATAAATAAAACAGAGAATAGAAAAATAAAAGACAAAATCAACAAAGCCAGAAGATGATTCTTTGAAAAGATGATCAAAATAGACTATGCTTTAGCTAAAATGGCCATTATAAAAATAGACAGGACTCAACTTACTAAAATCTGGAATGAGAGAAGAAACATCACTGTTGAAGTTATTGAAAAAAAATTGTAAGGAAATGCTATGAATGTTTTTATGGTAATTTAGATGAAGCTAGAATCATGGGAAATTTCATATTCCTAAAATGAATATGAAATTCCTGAGGGAATGTAAAGTGATGAAATGCTTTGAAAAACAGCTTGGAGGTTCTAAATAAAATTAAATGTAGAGTTGCCATATAAATCAGCAATTCTGCTCCTAGATATATACCCAAGAAAATTGACAGCACTTTTTCTACTTATTTTCACAAACACTTGTACATTAATGTTCATAGTAGTATTATTCATGACATCTAAAATATGAAAATAACTCAGCTGTCCATCATTGGTGAATTTATAAATAAAAAAATGGTATATCTACATAATGGAACATCATTTGGTAATTAAAAGGAATGAAATATTAATTAATACATAGAACATGAATGGATTTTGAAAACATTATGCTAAGTGAAAGCAGGCAGACACAAAAAGCCATATATTGCATTACCCTGTAACATGAAGTATCCAGAAGAGGCAAATCTACAGAAAGTAGATTAGTGTTTCTAGGAGCTATGGCAAGTGTGAATGGGGAGAGAATGCTAGTGAGTACTGAGTTTTCTTGGGGGTTGGTGAAAATGTGCTAGAGAGTGGTGATGACCACAAAACCCTGTGAATATACTAAACATATTGAATTCCACACTTTCAAAGTGTGAACCTGAAGGAATATAAATTATAATTTAAAAAAGAATAAAGGTGAAAAAAGAAAGAAGTGGTTGACTTGGGGCATAATATGATCCCATTTAAGCAGGCATAAATCAATAAAATGAAAATCCTTTTCTTCTGGTCTAACAATCTTTATCAGTCCAGATGCAGGAACAAAAGAAAGGAGATGTTCAAATTAGGTAATTGATGAGTATTTAGTAAAGGGACTAACTACAAAGTTATGACAGAGTTTAGTGAAACCAAATAGAGACAACCCAGTAAACTTTGACAAGGAAAATTTACCCCTTGGCTTGGAAAAGTTACAGGAAGCAACGTTTAACAAAACTGCTAGAGAAAGAAACTGTGCCCAGCGGGCTGTATAATGGGAACCTAGAAACACTGTGGTTTTTGGTAAAGCAACACAGTCGGCCTACTGGTATTCAAAAGGGGTAGAACTTGAGGAATAAATACCTCCTTAATTTTCCCATTCTCCATGCTCCTGCTAGTGCTTCTAATGGGCAGCTTGAAGCCAAGTGGAAACCAGAGTGAAAGCAGGCAGCCCACAAAGTCAGCTTCCCTAGGCAAAAAAAATGGGAGTTACAAAGAGCGATGGCCAGCATGGAGAAGCCTAACATAAAGGAGATGGGCAAAGAGGACCAAGACTCTTCTTTTGACATTAGGATTTGGATACAGCTCTAATAGAAGTCTGAGTCCCAGTCATGGAGGAAGCCTGCTGTGAGGCATGTCCTGCTTGCTCGGATTAGGCACGGAGATGGTATTTCCTCTTTGATTTTTCATGGAAGTAGTTGAAGTTGGATTCTACAACATCCAACCCCCGTTCTGAAGGGGCTTGCTCTCAGTATTCTCATTATCAACAATATCCATTCTGTGGGTAGATTCTTGCTTTAGGAGGACCATATTTTGTATGAAGAGAAAAGAATTAAGATGGGAGAAAGTGTGCTGAACTTTTTGTGTCTTTGGTTGGACAATTCATCTAAAAAAAAAAAAATCTGGGTTTCTTTTTTATCTGTTTGGTTTTAATCTGAAGTTAATTTAATCGGGAATTGGTTTAATTTGGAATGATCTCCCAACACCCCAATTTCAGACTTCTGGCCTCTGACATTGTAAGAGAGTCAATGTCTGTGGTTTTAAGGCACACAATTTGCAGTGATTTCTTAAGGCTGCTCTGAGGAACAAATACACTACATATGTGGCCTTATTATTAAAAGCAAACACAAACTAACCAACACATATTGTCCCACATAGTCTTATCCCTTCTCTGTAATCCTCATGATGAAGAAAATATACACAGAAACATAGAAATAACTGTCCTGGGAGGATCCACTCACTCATACTCTTGCTCAGACATAAGGAGAACCATCCAAGTACCGCGAGTGTGCCAAATAAAGATGTTTTGCAAGGGATCCTAATCCTTCTATCCATGGGGGTCTGTTATGACATCTTGTAACACTGGGACTTATATCAGGCTGGCATTGGCTTGTGAAAACCTCTCTTACATCTGTTGGCAACTAGCATGCATGTTTCACTCACAATCTGAAAAGCAATGACTTCAAATACACACATAAAGGTCAGATAGTAAGGATGTTACCAAAGCCATCCTGTTCCAAGTTGAGACATAATTTGGGAACTGGGCACGGGGCATCTGAATCCTAGCATAAAGCCATGCAAGAATAGGCCATCCTCTACAAAACCATCCAACAAAATGTTACATAGGACTATGGCTGGTATGCAGGATTTTAAAAAAGACACTTTAGAGGCACCTGGGTGGCTTAATTGGTTGAGCACCTAGCTCTTGGTTTTGGCTCAGGTCATGATCTCAGGGTCATGGGATAAAGCCACATCAAGCTTCATGCTCAGCATGGAGTCTGCTTGGTAGTCTCTCTCTTTCTCTGTCCCTCATCCTGATCTCACACATTATCTCTTTCTCTAAAATAAATAGGTAAATTTAAAAAAAAAAAATAAAGTTAAGGCTTAAGTAAAGAATAAGAGGCTCATCATGTTCTTACAAAATCTTAAAACACAAGGCTAATGAAACCATAAATAAATAAATGAGTACCCTATTGCTTCAAAAAATTAATCAAAAGTTCTTTGTATTACTGTCTTGAAAAAGGAGATAATAGCTGATAGGCATTTAGTTTCCCAGTAAAAGTTGTCTTTATGGCTGAATAAAAGATTACCCTTTACCTAAGAAAGAGGGTGACAGTTGTTCTAGGATGAAAGTGAAGTCCCTGCTGGCTGAAAAAGGACCACTGGGCCCTGCCCTAGCATCTGCTGTCTTCTATGATAGGACATACAACATTCTTGATGCCCTGCCCATTACTACAGACAAAACTCTACCCACAGAGTTAACTGAGGGTGTTGTCCTTTCTCTCACACATAAAACTGTGTGAAAAGACATTTTGTGTCTTTTAAGGATTAAAGCAATTAAAGAATTTTGACCTTGCAATTAATTTCCCAGGTAATAGTAGTGACTTTGCTGGGTGATAACAAAACAACTACCACAAAAGTCAGGGAGTGGTTTAACACAGGAAGAACCAAGCTGCCAAGACTGGAGGTCCACACGGATGGACTATAGTTAACATCTGTACATAGCCATGGAAATTATACAAAAATGGAACCGTGGGCATCCAGCACAAGGAAGGACTATTAACCGCCATAACTAACTGAAGAACATGTCTTGGAAAACTAAATAAAACGACAACAATAAAGATTTTTTTTTTTTAAAAGAAAGAAAATGAACTAAGTATCTGAACTAGAAGGACTGGAATGACATGACATTTCTGATGATAATATTGAGGGAACAGTCCCCATTTCCTGAGACAGGCAGCTAGAATGTTTGAGGCCTGGAAATGATGGGGTTGAGTTAGATGACTACGTTAGCACTAAAACACTCTCATTAAAATAAAGATCAGCATCTATCTTCAGTCTCCTCTGTTATTTTTTGGCGCTGCGTCCACATCTCAAGGTCAGAAAACTTACTTGGAATTCTCATGACTAAGCTAATCTCACTGACTTGGTTAAAGGGGTGCTTTTCAACATTCTTTTACAAAACAGTTTGCTGCAGAATGTCTCCAAATGTTTAATATCTTATCCTAATTCAAATCATACAGTCCATAATTTCCTGGTATCCAAACAAACCCAGTGGGCAGGCATGCACAAAATTTGGCCACAAACACCAGTAATCACTATCTTCTCTCAAGCTTTAATAAGAGGCCTGTGGCTACAATGCCATTTGACAATGGACAGCAGCCCTCCTATCAACCTCTGTCATGAATTTGATTTATTTAAAAAAGGAGGAAACCAGGAACTATCTGGATAAAATCCACTGCCTGTGGTATGAACCTTGACCAGTCTAACAGAACCACTACCCAACACCAGAACCCTTGAGTAAAGGAAAAAAATAAACTAAATAATAAAGAAATATGAGCAAAGAGATAAAGCAAAATATTTGAGTACTCAAGTATCAGAGTTAAAAGATTTTTGGTTCTTCTTTTTTATTTATTTCCCGAGAAGAAGAATATCAATCCTTGTATTTGGCTTTATCCAGTAAGGATGCTTGGAGAATTAATAGTGATGGCAATGATAATAGTATAAAATAATGGCAAACACTATAATTTTTGAGCTGAGACACTGTGATACTTTATATATTAACCCTTTTGATCTTCACAAGTGAAAGCTCAGAAAAATAAATAAATGACCTAACCTCTCAGAGCCAATAAATGATCTAGTCAGATGAACCCAAATGGTTTGGCTCCTGAATGCTCTCTTTTAAGCATTAAGTTCTACCACGTCCCACATAACCCATCCACACTGCAGATGAGCATTAACTTCAGGATGTAAAAATTCCACAATGAGTGAAACTAAACTGTAACCTAATTAGCCCAGTGGTGCCAAAATGTCACTGGTCTTAATAATACTACATCCCAGCCAGTTGAGAGCAAATACAGAGATGAGCACTCTGGATTATCTGCCAGATGCCAGACACTGTTCTATGCATTTCAACACATCTCATTTAATTAAAAAAAAATGCTAAGTTTGAAGAATAGTTAAAAGAATAGGTGAGCAGCCTTGCAATTTTCTTGACACTGTGTATTTTTTAAATTGCTTTCTATATTTGTCTTTTTTTCTTTTTGGTAATTAAGGTATAATCTGTGTTAATTTTTAGGATGTATTCAATCTTTAGTTTTTATTAATGTGCTAGGTATTGTTGTAAGAGGTAGCATTTTCTCCTCAACTATGTAATAATGTATTTTATTTATTTTTATTTTTAAATTTTTAATAAATTAATTTTGTTTATTTATTGACAGAGAGAGAGAAAGAAAATGAGCAGGGAGAGTGGCAGGCAGAGGGAGAGGGAGAAGCAGATTCCCAACTGAGCATAGTACCCAATGCAGGGCTCAATGCCAGGACTCCAGGATCATGACGGGGGCTGAAAACAGATGCTCAACTGACTGAGCCATCCAGGCATCTCTGTAATAATGCATTTCAAAATATGTATATACTCATATACCTCAAATCCACTTAAGAAACCATTAGGTTGAAACTTTATATTCCAAATGGGTTACTCTTATAAGTATATTTTCTTAACTTTGTTTCTATTAATGTTCTTTATTTTATTTTATTTTCTAACTTTTCTGGGTGTGACCCAGCAATCTGGGTTTTTTTTTTTCTTTTTTAAGATTTTATTTATTTATTTGAGAGAGATAGAGAAATACCACGAGAGGGAAGAGATCAGAGGGAGAAGCAGACCCCCCCCCCCAGCAGGGAGCCTGATGTGGGACTCAATCCTGAGACTCCAGGATCATGACCTGAGCTGAAGGCATTTGCCTAACTAACTGAGCCACCCAGGTGCCCCAATGTTCCTTATTTTAGATTAAGTATTTAATACCTGTTTGCTGTCCCATCATGCAAAATAAGATAATGTAATAATAATGAAGCCTATTGTGCACTTACTTTGCACCAACCTCTGCTATAAGTAAATTAAGCTGATTAATTAAATTATCCTTCACTTGATAAATTATAGTTACTATTACTAGCATACTTATTTTGTAGATGATGAAAGAAAGGCAAGGAGAGTGTAAGTAAACAAAACTAATCATCAGGAGAAGATGAAATCAAGATTTGAACCCTGACAGCCTGGCTTCAGGGCTGGCGCCCCTATACTATGACTTATTAAGATTTCCTTATTTCATTTTTTATTCCCTCATCATTGACTATATTTCTAGGGAAAAAAAAAGTAAAAGTTTTCAACATGATAGCCCTGAAATAAATTTTACTTTAATGCTATACACATAAATAAGAAATCTATGGAGGAGATGTAAATTAAATTTGAAATTGGGGGGACTATTAGCAAAATATGTTCTTCACAAACCTTTTTCTTTTTAAACAAACTGAAAGCTCAGTTCTTAAAATCTTCAGCTAATAAAAAATTTTAGACCACCTATTATTTTTATTTTTTTATTTTTACTTTTTTATTTTTTTTATTTATTTTTTTTTTTTATTTATTTTTTTTTTTTAAAGATTTTATTTATTTATTTGTCAGAGATAGAGCGCGAGCGAAAGCGAGCACAGGCAGACAGAGTGGAAGACAGAGTCAGAGGGAGAAGCAGGCTCCCCGTGGAGCAAGGAGCCCGATGCGGGACTCGATCCCAGGACGCTGGGATCATGACCTGAGCCGAAGGCAGCTGCTTAACCAACTGAGCCACCCAGGCGTCCCTATTTTTACTTTTTTAGACCACTTATTTTTGAAATTATAGTCAATCATTTATTTCACATTCATGTAGTTAGAATAAGAAGTGGAGGTAGGCTGGAAGATAGAATTATAGGTATCACAAAATCATCAGATGATTTATTAATTTACTATTAAAGTACTATTGTTGATAAAACATATACTTGGTTGTGATATATTCACATGAATAGAAAAAAGGAGGGTAGGAAATGAGCCACATGCATTTAAAGCTATTAGTTAGCCATAAAATGTGTGTTCAGAAACATGGATACTGTAAGGCATTGAATAAAATCATTTTTCTTCTTAGTTCTCTGTTAAAACTTACTGATGGCAAAAACAAAATTAGAAAAATAGAGAAGATAAACATCTTCAAAGAAAGAATTATAACCCCAAACCACAACTGTGGAGCAAACATGCCAGATATTATGATATCTTAACTGAAACAAGAAAGATCTGAATGCTTTCACATTTTTTTAAAGATCTTATTTATTTATTTGACAAACAGAGAAGGCATGAGAAGGGGGAGGGGCAGAACAAAAGGGAGAAGCAGACTCCCCATTGAACCTGATGCTGAGCTCAATTCCAGGACCCTAGGATCATGACCTTGGCTGAAAGCAAATGTTTAATTAGCTGAGCCACCCAAGAACCCCATGCTTTCACATTCATCATCCATGTATCTTTAGAATGAACATTTTGCTAAATATCATGTCACTATTCTGGGAAGTACAACTCAAAAATCTTTTTCTTAAAATAATAACATCCTGGGATGCCTGGGTGGCTCAGTTGGTTAAGCAGCTGCCTTCAGCTCAGGTCATGATCCCAGCGTCCTGGGATGGAGTCCCACATCAGGCTCCTTGCTCGGCAGGGAGCCTGCTTCTCCCTCTGCCTGTCATTCTGTCTGCCTGTTCTCACTCTCTCCCCCCCCACTCTCTGATAAATAAATAAAATCTTTAAAAAAATAATAACATCTTACAGAATGGTTTGATAATGGTGAAAGAAGGAAAGCCAATGTAGAGTAACTTAGTATTGTGTGACCATAAAATGAAGGAAATTGAAGTGCATGGAGAATCATTTTTATTTCATACAAACTGGGCTCTATGAAGAAGGAAACTCACTGAAGTAAAGAGAAGCAAAAGGAAGAGGAAAAGCCTTAATCCACAGTTGATAGCACAAATATCCTATTGCCCCAGGAAACTAAATCTGAGTCACAATATCTCTGAAAAAGTGAATGCTAATGGTAGGCATTTCCTCTGTGTAGGAAAATTAGTAAGATTGTATTCCATAACAGAAACCTAGATAAAAGAATGATATAAACTGCAATACCTATACCACCCCTCCCTGAAGTATCCCTTAGGTAATACCTAAATCTATTCTAACAAAAGAAGTCCTTGACTTACAAGGGAAAACCCATAAGACTAGCTGGAGATTTCTCAACAGAAACTTGGCAAGTCAGAAGGGAGTGGCATGATATATTCAAAGTACTGACTGGGAAAAATCTCCAGCCAACAATACTCTATCCAGCAAGGGTATCATTCAAAATAGAAGGAAAGATAAATAGTTTCCCAGATAAACAAAAACTAAAGGAGTCCATGACCACCTAAGTAGCATGCAAGAAATATTAAAGAGGACTCTTTGAGTTGAGGAGACACCAAAAGTGACAAAAACAAGAAAGGATCAGAGAAAATCTCCAGAAACAATGACAAAACAAGTAATAAAATGTCAACGAATACATATCTACCAGTAATTACTTTGACTGTAAATAGACTAAACTTTCCAGTCAAAAGATCTAGCATGCCAGAATGGATTAAAAAAACAAACAAAGAAACAAACAAAAACAAGACCCACTTATAGGTTGCCTCATTTTAGACTGGTAGACACCTGAAGATTGAAAGTGAGTGGGTGGAGAAACATTTATCATGCAAATGGATGTCAATAGAAAGCTGGAATAACAGTATTTATATTGGAAAAACTAGACTTTAAAACAAAGACTATAAAAAGAGACAAAAAGGACATTATATAATCATAAAGGGGATGATTTAACAAGGAGATATAATAATTGTAAATATTTATGCACCCAACATGGGAGCACACAGATATATAAAAAACAACTAGTAAGAAACATAAAGTAACTAATTGATAATGACACAATAATAGTAGGAGACTTTCTCACTCCACTTAAGTCAACAGACAGATCATCTAAACAGAAAATAAACAATGAAAGAATGGTTTTGAATGCCACATTGGACCAGATAAACTTAGCAGATATATTCAGAACAGTCCATCCTAAAACAGCAGAATACACATTCTTTTAAAATACACATGGAACATTCTCCAAAATAGATCACATTTTATGTCATAAAACAGGCCCCAACTGATACAAAAAGATTGAAATCATACCATTCACCTTTTCTGACCACAATGTTATGAGTCTAGAATTCAACCACAAGAAAATTTTGGAAAGATCACAAATACTTGGAGGTTAAAAACATACTACTAAGCAATGGGTCAACCAGGAAATCAAAGAAGAAATTAAAAAATACATTGAAGCAAATGAAAATGGAAATACAATGGTCCAAAACATATTTTTTAAAGATTTTATTTATTTATTTGACAGAGAGAGATCACAAGTAGGCAGAGAGGCAGGCAGAGAGAGAGGAGGAAGCAAGCTCCCTGCCCAACAGAGGGCCTGATGTGGGGCTCGATCCCAGGACCCTTGGATCATGACCTGAGCTGAAGGCAGAGGCTTTAACCTACTGAGCCACCCAGGCACCCCACAATGGTCCAAAATCTTTGGAATGTAGCAAGAGTAGTCCTAAGAGGGAAGTATATAACAATACAGGTTTCTCTTAAGAAGCAAGAAAAATCCCAACTAAACAATCTAATCGTATACCTAAGGAGCCATAAAAATCATCTATAAAGGAGCTATAAAAAGAAAACCAAATGAAGCCTAAAGGCAATAGGAGGAAGGAAACAATAAAGATTAGAACAGAAATGAGTGATATAGAAACTGGAAAACAACAACAACAATAGAACAGTTCAATGAAACCAGGAGCTGGTTCCTTAAAAAATAAAATAAAATTAACAAATCTCTAGCCAGACTTATCAAAAAGAAAAGAGAAAGGATGCAAACAAATAAAACCCTCTTGCTCTGTTGGTGGGAATGAAACTGGTGGAGCCACTCTGGAAACCAGTAAAGAGTTTTCTCTAAAACTTAAAAATAGAACTATCTTTTGATCCATTATTTAGACTATTAGGTATTTACCCAAAGAATACAAAAATACTAATTCAAAGGTATAAATTATCTTTTTTATAATTTTAAAATAAATTATCTTTAATTTATAAAGATTTGTTATCTACAAGTGTTTGTAGATAACAATGTTATCTATAACAGCCAAGTTATGAAACAGCCCAAGTGTCCATTGACCAATGAACAGATAAAATCTATCTATCTATCTATCTATCTATAATGGAATCATGCTTAGTCCTTAAAAAAAATGACATCTTGCCATTTTCAAGGGCATAGGTGGAGCTTAAGAGTATTATGCTAAATGAAATAAGACAATCAGAGAAAGACAAAAACCATATGATTTCACTGATATGTGAAATTTAAGAAATAAAAACAAATGAGCAAAGAGGAAAAAAAAAAAGAGGGAGGCAAACTAAGAAACACACTCTTTAACTATAGAGAACAAACTAATGATTACCAGAGGGGAGTGCCAGTGGGGGAGTGAGAAAAATGGGCAATGAAGATTGTTGTGATGAGCCATGGGTATTGTATGGAAGTGTGGAATCACTATGTTGTATACTTGAAACATTATGCTGTATGTTAACTAACTAGAATTTAAATAAAAACTTAAAAAAGAGAAATTTAAGTAAAAATATTAAGGAATTCTAGGAAAGAAAGTCATAGAAACCATAACACCAGAAACTATATCCAAAACATGGTGAATAGCTACATGAAACCACACAAAATGAAATTAAAATGGCAAAGACAAGTTTCAAATATATAATATGATAATATTAATTATAGTCACTATACTGCACATTAGATATCCAGAATTTATTTATATTGTGTAACTGATTTATCTTGTGTAACTTTGTACCCTTTGAATGACATTTCCCATTTACCCCCTCTTTCCAGGCCCTACCAAATACCTCTCTACTCTCTGTTTTTATGAGTTTCACTTTTTCAGATTCCACATATAAGTGGGATCATATAGTCCTTGTGTTCGGCCTATTTCACTTAGCATAATGTCCTCCAGGTTCAATTATATTGTTGTAAATGGGAAAGTTTCCTGTGTTTTAAAGCTGAATAATTTTCCACTAAATGTAAATACCATATTACATTTCATGATTTGTAAATACCACATCCTTTATTAGACACTTAGATTATTTCCATATCTTGGTTATTGTGAATATGTTGAAATGAACATGGGTGTACAGGTATCTCTGTAATATGTTGATTTCATGTCCTTTGCATATCTACTCAGAAATAGGATTATTGGATCCTGTGGTAGCTCCGTTTATAATTTTTGGGAGAAACTTCATGCTGTTTTCCATAATGGTCCATACTGATTTACATTCCTACCACCAGAGCACAAGGGTTCCCTTATCTCCACATCCTCACCAACACTTCTTATCTTTTGTACTTTTTATTATCTTTGAAATTTGATAAGAGGGTAGTTATGTATTTTCACCGCACACACAAAGAAGTCATATGTGAGATGCTGGATATGTTAAGAAGCTTGATTGTGGTAATCATTTCACAATGTATATGTGAAATATGTGAAACATGTTGTGTACTTTAAATATATATAAAATTAAATTTAAATATATATAAAATATGTGAAATGTGTTGTATACTTTAAGTATATATATATAAATATAAATTTAAATATATATAAAATTTGTCAATTTAACCTCAATAAAGCTAGAGAAAAAAAAAAGAAAATGTTCAGTGTTAATACGCTGTCCTGTTACGTGGTTTATACAGACTTTACATCTTTCATGGCATCCCCATCCATCCACACGATTGTAGCACAGCAAACGATGAAATAAAAAAGGCCAAGAGAAGATGAGATCTCTATAGATCTCTATGTATACATTGGTCATAAGACAGGATGAAATCTGTCTTATGATTTGAGCAAGCAAAAAATGTGCATAATCCTCAATGGATAACAGAACGGTCCATAAAAATTAATCTTTATCAAAAAAGTAAAGGAAGAAAATGACAAAAGCATAGTAATCCTTAATAAGATGTTGGTAGATAGTAAAGCATGAAAATGGAAACCCAACATCTGGTGTTTTGAAGAATAGGAATAAGCACTTACAATGAAAAATTACTTATTGAAAAATTTTAAGAAAAGAAGGGACACCTGAATCTATAGATAAAAATAGCACACTATTTTTAAGAGAAAAAAATATATATATAGATAATGGCCAACACCAACACTGACCTTGATTTAACTGCTAGATTTGGGGAAAAAAGAAATGACACAGCTGGTAGGTAGCAACCAGAGCAAGTCACTGAGACTTCTACTATAGCCGATGAATGCTAAAGGTTTAGAAATTCAGGAAAAAGGGGGCACCTGGGTGGCTCAGGGGGTTAAAGCCTCTGCCGTCGACTCAGGTCATGATCCCAGGGTCCTGGGATTGAACCCCACATCAGACGCTCTGTTCAGCGGGGAGCCTTATTCCTCCTCTCTTTCTGCCTCTCTGCCCACTTGTGATCTCTGCCTGTCAAATAAATAAATAAATAAATAAAATATTAAAAAAAAAAAAAAAGATTTCAGGAAAAAGTATAGGTGCCAACTGGTTTCATGCATTAGACAACAGGCAACACAAGACTGGTATGTGAGAGGTGGGAAACAAAAAGGTATGCCCTCAAATTGTGCCAGCTTACTTTCTGAAAGTGGTTTGCAGTCTGCCGCACAGCAATGTGCAATCCAAAAGGAAGTCGCATGACTGGCTGAATGTTAGAGTCAGAGATCAAAGTCTGGGGAAGCCAAGGCACTGGAAAATAGCCAAACAGACTAACACAAGGAAGAGCCTTTAGAAAGAGAGCTGTGGAGTCTGGGTTAGTACTAATCTGTGCCTGCATGAGAGAGGAAAAGAACTATCAAAAGGAACAAGCCAAAGGAATTCCTGAAGTTCATGAAGGCCTGGGAAGATTTTACCTTTACTCCAGCCAGAAGGAAAGACATGTGACAGATACACTGATTATCAAGTCAAATTCTCAGAAGAATTAGACCTAACCAGTGTAACAAATCAGCTTCAGAGTTAAGTCTGCTCTGAACCCACCATTAACCAAGCGCATAAGCAAGACACAAAAATCATTCAACTAATCCCAATTACCTTAACTGCATATAAGAATAAAATCCATCTCTCTTTAAAGAGTAGAATGAAATCCTTCACTCAACAGCACAAAATTCAAAATGGCCAATAGACATTAAAAAATTACCAGAAATACAAAGAAGCAGGAAAAAAAGATCCATGCCAAGAAGAAAAACCAACTGATAGAAATATGAAGAAATGACAGAGATGACTGAATTAGCAAATAGAAAAGAAGTTAAATCTGTCAGCTATTTATATTTTTTATTAGACTATAAAATATACAACATATAATTTATATAGACTATAAAATATACAATGTAAAAAGAACACATAAATATGAGGAGGAGATTGAAAGATAAAAAAAATTCAACAGGAACACTTAGGAAATGCATGGTATCTGGAAAGAAAAATACACTGGATAATATTGTAACTGATTAAATACTGTAGAATACTAGTGAATTTGAGCAACTTGCAGTAATCATCACCAATATGTATAGCACAAAGAAAAAAAAAACAACAACATAAAAAAAAAAAGAACAACAACAATAAAAAAAATCAATGCCCTTAAAACACTATCAAATAGTTTAATGGTGGGGGGGATAGGGTGGCTGGGTTATGGACATTGGGGAGGGTGTGTGCTATGATGACTGCTGTGGATTACTACGAGTGATGATTCACAGACCGTACCCCTAAAGAAAATAATACATTATATGTTAATAAAAACAAATGAACAAACAAACAAACACTATCAAGTAGTTTAACAATACCTATAATCCCAGAAAGTGGGGGAGGTCAAACAGTATTTATAATAGCAGAGGTTGAGATTTTGTCACACCTGATAAAACTGTAAGCCAACAGAAAACAAAAATCAAAAGCACCTTGGCCTCCAAGCAGAATCAAGATAATGACCAAATTAGAGAAACCTAGTTAGAAAGAAAACATTAAAAAGTGAGAAAAAAAGACATTTATTGACAAAGAAACTAATGTAATAAATATTTCTTATCATAAATATTCATGTCATGAAATGATGCAACATTTGGTACTCAAAGCAAAATGAGCAAACAACTTAATCTAGAAATCTATTCAAATAAAAATATAAAAAAAGTAAATAGAAAAATTTAAATAAAGGCAAATACTTTTTTTCAACAAAGATGACAGATTTCCTCACAAATACACATACACTAGAAGAAATGATCTGTAAGAGGAAAATGACAGGAGATTAAAAGATAAATCTTTGCAAAAAATGAGGAATATTGGAAATAATAAATATAAAAGAGATTTTTATTACTTTCAAATAATGTTAAAAGGCAATTGACATTTATTGCAAAACTAAGAATGTACTCTGAGGTTTATAATATGGAGAATAAAAAACATATGACAACAAAATGACAAAGAACTATCAACTATAGAAAGAAACATAGAAATATAAAATTGTAATATTCTTTTCCTTTTTCTTTTTTTAAAAATTTTATTTGCCAGGAAGAGACACAGCAAGAGAGGGACTATAAGGAGAGGGAGGGAGAGGGAGAAGCAGGCCTCCCAGCAAGCAGGGAGCCCGATGCACGGCTTGATCTCAGGACCCTGGGATCATGACCTAAGCCAAAGACAGAAGCTTAATGATTGAGCCACCTAGGAGCCCCAAGGTGGTAATATTCTTAAATTATATATGAAATAATATAAGAGTTATTTAATAGTTGTATTAAATCTAAAAAAAAAAAATACAGATACAATACCAGACACAGTCCATGAAAGAATTGGTAAGCTGTACTTCATTAAAATTGAAAATTTCCATTCTGTGAAAGACAATGTCAAGAGAATGAGAAGACAAGTCAGAGTCTGAGAAAAAAAACAAAACAAAACAAAACAATTTGCAAAAGACTCATTTAATAAAAGACTCATCTGAAATATAAGAGAGCTTTCAAAACTTACAATAAGAAAAAAAAAAAGGATTAAAAAATGGGCCAAAGATCTTAACAGTTTCCTCACCAAAGACTCTATACAGATGGCAAATAAGCATATGAGAAGATGTTCCACATAATCTATCATCAAGGAAATGCAAATTAAAACAAGGTACCAGTACACGCCTTTTAGAATGGCCACATCCAGAACACTGATGACACCAAACACAGGCTAGGAAATATAGCAACTGGAACTCTTATTCACTACTGGTGGGAATGCAAACTGGCACAGCCCAAGTAAAAGACAATATGGTAGTTTATTACAAAACTAAACATATGCTTCCTGTACACAACCCAGCAATCTCACTCTTTGGTATTTACTTAAAACAGCTGAAAACTTCTTTCTGTAGGTCAATTGAAAAAAGAAGCAAAAGAGGTGAAAATAAGCCAGTCTGAAAAGCCTCCATACTGTATATTTTGAACAACATGACATTCTAGAAAGGTCAAAACTATGGACACAATAAAAGATAAGGTCAGTGGCTGCTGAGATGAGGGGAGTAGAAAGGTGGATGAATAGGTGAATAGGCAGGGCACAAAGAATTTTTAGGGAAATGGAAATATTCTGTATGGTATTCTAATGATGGATACATGTCATCACACATTTGTCCAAACCCATAGAATGTACAACACCAAAATGACTCCAAGGTAAATTAAACTATGGACTTTGAGTGATCATATGTCAATGCAATTCAACCCTGGTTAAAAAAAAAAAAAAAAGTACTATTCTGGCACTCGATGTTGGTAATGGGGGAGCCTATGCATGTGTGGGGGCAGAGAGTATATGAGAAATCTATGTACCTTCCCCTCAATTTTGTTATAAACTTACATATTGCATATGTAGGCAATAGTGATAGAAACAGAGCAATCAGAAGAGGTAAGGGCACACGATTCTTTAATGACAGTAAAGGGGATAAAGTTTTGCAAACACATATAGATATTAGGTAGAAGAATAAGCAATCATCCCCTATTGGCTTCATTAAGGTAGGTACATACGCTTCTTAGATGAATGAGATTCCCTTCGTCCCTGTTGCAAAGCTCCCATTACTACTGAATTAGTTTTGGGTTTCTTCTTTTTTTTGAAAGAGAAAAAGAATGAGAGAAAGTGCACACACAGGTGTGCAAGTGTTGGGGAGAGGGGCAGAGAAAGAAAGAATCTCAGGCAGGCTCCACCATCAGTGCAGGGCTCAACAGAGGGTTTGATCTGAAATCCCTGAAATCAAGACCTGAGCTGAAGTCAAGTGTGTTAGATGCTTAACTGACTGAAACAGCAGGTGCCCCCATTTTGGGTTCCTTCTAAAGCCAACTCTGAGACAAAGACTTGGGGGCAGGTAGTTTATTAATAAATTAATCTCAGAAGGCATTAGTGAAAGTGGAGAAAGTGAGATAAAGAATGGAGAAAAACCAGTGTGAATGAGTAATCATTGCTATGTGCTTATTCTTGCTGGGGCCATCCAGAACATACGTCAAAATTGTTTCATGGTGAAGGAGACTGGAGCATTTCCCTGCCTTCTCTCATCTTCCATGGGGTTTGCTTCAGGGTTACCTAAGAGACATTAAATCCCTTTCCCTAACACCCTCTTTTCTCCCTCTTGAGCTGCATTCATAAGCTGGTAGAAGCTCACAAGCCCAGAATCAGAAAGACCTAGGCATGAGATGGGAAGTTGTCAATTAGCTAGATACAAGTGAATTTCAGGTATATCCAGTGGACCTCAGAAATACAGTGTAAGTTATCACCAGTGTCTGTTAAAACCAATTCTTTTTTTCTTTTCCAAATATGTACACTCTGTGTTGGGGGCCCCTAAATCTGCCCTCAGTTTTGATGATTCCCTAGAAGAACCCACATAGCTCAGAAATGCTGTTTTTTTCAATTATAGTTTATTATAGTGAAAGAACACAGATTAAAATCAGCAGAAGCAAAAAGCCTCATTGAAAAGAGTCCAGAAGAAACCAGATGTTAACTTCCAGGTGTCCTCTTAGTGGAATCTTATGGTGGCAGTTAATTCTCTTTGCAATGATGTGTGTCAACATGTGTGGAGCGTTGACAACCAGTAGGATCACCTGCACTTTGGTGTGTAAGGCCTTATTCGAATTTCATCATGTGTGCATGCAGGACCCATAGCTACTTGGTTTCCAGCCTCCCCACTTCCCAACAAAAGTTGAATTGACACAGCATGGAGCTGAGCCCCAGGACACAGAGACAGATGTTCCCAGTAAATTACAGTGTTAGTATAAACATTGTTAACATAAACTGTCTGGTGCGGTCTACAGTCTCAGAGGTACGAAGACTCTTATCAGGAAAGATATTCCAAGGCTCACAGGTTACCTCCCAGCAGCTGGTCAAGGGCCAGTCCTGAAGACTTCAGAATGTGCTGGATTTGGGTCTCCCCAGGTATGCTGAATTAGCCCTTTATTGTATACCTTCCAAGACACTCTTGATCTTTTCAAATCTTTGACATTGTGCCAACCAAGATCGAGTAATTATTAACAATAGTGTGCTCCTGAGTACTTCAGCTTTGAATCACAGGGCAATTTTCCTCTTCTATCTTTACTCTTCACCTTGCTACTTTAAAGTGTGGTATGTGGACCAAAAATAGTCACATCATGGAAGAGTTTGCTGGGAATGAAGAATCTCAAGAAACCTCCTGAATTTAGTGAAGCAGAATCTACACTTTAACAAGATCTGAAAGTTCTTAATATGGATATTAAAATTTGAGAAGCATGGCACTAGCAGGCGCCTTTGTGAAGCCACTGTGAACCACAATGCAGCTTCTCAATGTGCTCTGGAGCACATGGTTTAATCTAACCAAGCATGTTATCTCATCTACAAAGATGGGATTTGTCACACTCAAACTCACAGGTATAGCATATATGTGTATCTTGCAGAGACATGTCAAACATCAGTTTAGTATATTTAAAGGATCTAGCACAATGATTGGCTCTTTAGAGGTATCTATGACGATGAGGATCATGATGGTTATGATGGTCTCCACCAATATGGAGAACAGAAGGGGAACATGGAGACACAAAATAGGTATTACTGCCATGCAAAGAGGTAGGTGAAGAACAAAGACAGAAAAATATAAGAGAGGCCAAGGAGTAGAAGTTTTAAAAGGAAGAGTACTTGCATCTCATAAAACACTTCAAGAAATATTTTAACAAGTCCAGTGGATTTAACCAGTAGAACACTGGGCATATCTTTAAACTTATTTCAATATACTGCTTTCAGGATAATAGAGCTTACCCTCAAAAAATGGTTTCCTCTCCACTCCAGAATGAGGCACCTCATGAACCACGGGCTTCTGACTCCCAGCTTGATCTCCACCATTGTTCCAGTTCTCCTGAAGCAGAACCATGGACATGTTAATTGAGTGATTGTTTATTATCTGATCCTGGCAATGTTTCTCTTAGAGATGCATAAGAGAAATCAGTTATCAAGTAGGACTGCAAGATTCCTCCTTCATTCCTTTTTTTGTTTTTTTTCAAGATTTTATTTATTTACCTGACAGAGATCACAAGTAGGCAGAGAGAGAGAGGAAGGGAAGCAGGCTCCCCACTGAGCAGAGAGCCTGATGTGGGGCTCAATCCAAGGACCCTCGGATCATGACCTGAGCCAAAGGCAGAAGCTTTAAGCCCCTGAGCCACCCAGGCACCCCCTCATCCTTCATTTTTGTGACAGCAAAGTCTATTGTGTTATATAAAAATGATAAATTCATGTTGAAAATGAGCTCGAAACACATGAAAAGTAAGATACCCATACACATATACCTAACATGTTTTTAGTAATGCATTAATAAAGAGCTGAATTAAATAAATTATATTCTTTTGAATGTCTATGTTTATTATATATTGATTTCTAAGAACTAGTCTTTTCATTTTAACATGTTAATAAATAATGTCTAGATACTGGACCTGTGTTAAAAATGTATGTAATTGATTAATAAGGGAACCAGTATGTTGATAAAGATGGGCTAAAGAGTATTTTAAGGAAGTGAATATTTATAGGCAGTTTGAGAAAAGAATCTTAGAATATGAATACTATGAGACTTGAAAATTAGCTAATGTCCAAACAAGCATTAATACATAGTCTTTAGGAATATATACTCTTCTGGGCAGAAGTCTCCAAGTTCATATGTAGTTTCACAGTGTCTTACCTCTGATCAAATAGTTAACTGCAAAATCAAATGCAGATACAGTTGTCTAGAAAATTTAGTAATACTATTAAACAGTACTCCAATATGACATGGAAAGGCCATATTAACCAATCTTTGACAAAGTTTCAAGTGCTAAACTATTTTTTTATTATATGTACTGAAAATTTAAGTACATTTTTATAATAGTGTAATAGATACTCCAAGTGGACTCAGGGACTTGTATTTCATCTTTATTAATTTAATAAATTTTCTCATCCTATAGAAGTGAATTAAAAATGACTAGTACTTAAAAACTCACAGAAATATAGGCACTTTTTAAGTTTCAAGAAAGATAAACCGGATTAACTCACTGTAGAAATAAAATCAGTCAAGGATACCAAGTTTATAAATGTAATCAGGTTGTCCCCATCTTCAAGTCTCCTTTTAAAAAGAGTCTAATTGCCTAAAATAGCACTAAATAAAAGTTGTCTTTTAATTTAAATGCATAATAGTAAAGGATTTATTATTTCCTTAGCATTCTTCCCCAAAGTGAATACATTTAATATGCACCTAAATGTATTCCAAGTATTACTAATATTTCTTATATTAATATTTCTTATTAATATTTCTTAATAAATTTAGGAGCAATTTCCAGAATGCTTGGAGATAGGACTCAGCATTAGGACATGTTAAAATTTCCTAGGTAATTTTAGTTCACAAGCTAGGACTGCAGGCAACTCTTGTGTTCATCATGCTCCTTTATATTTTTTGCTAAGAAGGGGTCAGTAATTGGTTTGTGGCAGCTTCAGCTTTCTCCAACTGCACAGACCTTTGAACCCTTAGATTTCAGCACATTTGTGATACCCAGACACCCTCACTGCAAAGCCCCGTATCATTTGATCCATACTTAGTAAGACAGAAGAATAGTATGATAATTCAAACGTGATTTAAATGACAATTAAGTATGGTATATATTTCTGAGTTTATATTTTAATGGCTTGTGTATAAAATAAGTTGACATAAAAATCAATTTTATACTTGGGAGTTCCATTAAGTGAGGAGATTTTCTTGTTGGTATAAAGGGTAAAGTGAGATTCTCTATACATAGGTATAGAGAAATAAAACTGAAAATGAAATATTGAACAAGTATGCATTTAGCATTTTTTTTTCACGGCTAACATGACTAAGGAAAAATCTCAAGGAATACACTGCATTAAAGTATCATTTAAGAATATATACTACTGGAAGGGGGAACATTCCTACCCCCAAAAAATTACAGGCAGAAAATTATCTGATGTCTTAATTTTAGTTATTTGTACCTAGTTCTTCTTTTTTTCTTATGCTTTTAAAGATAAGCCAACTTCGCAGGTATCAAAACTGTTTAAACAAACTGGAGTTTACTCTACAAAAAGAATTGAATTAAAAATTTGAGGTTTCGGGACGCCTGGGTGGCTCAGTTGGTTGAACGACTGCCTTCGGCTCAGGTCATGATCCGGGAGTCCTGGGATCAAGTCCCACATCGGACTCCCAGCTCTATGGGGAGTCTGCTTCTCTCTCTGACCTTCCCCTCGTTCATGCTCTCTCTCACTGTCTCTCTCTCAAGTAAATAAATAAACTCTTTAAAAAAAAATTTGAGGTTTCATTAACATGAAAAGATATGTTAAATTATTAATAAAGAAAAAAAAAGTACATCTGCTTATTGTAACACATATCCCGAAGTGGGCAGAGGCAGATTTTGTATAAGCCAAGATTCTGCCTGCATTGGCTTAGAAGTTTATTGTAAAACATTACTGAGCCAAGGACATTTAGAGGAGCAAGGCCAAGTTAGTGTGAAAGTGCCAACGTAGAATAATCTTTAAAAGATGGAGACTCCATCATTGAAGTAGCTGAAAGTACAATTCATGTCACGTCAACGGTTAACTGTAGACATCTGTTACCAAGATACAGAAGCATATCTGTCTCTTAATTTTTAAATAAAGCTATCTGGGATGTGTTCACCCACTTAGTTTTAATAAAGGTTGTACGAAAGCTTCTTTTGAAATGCTATTTTGTGTAGAGCCAAGTTTTAATTTCTTCCATTTTTGGTCATTATTTCAATTCTGAAGTATAGGCAGAAAAGGAGAAAAGGGGGATACAAAAAGAAAATCCTAACCCCTATTGGAAGCCATCTCTCAGGAAATGTACTTTTCGGGAGCCTGGGTGGCTCAGTGGGTTAAGCCGCTGCCTTCAGCTCAGGTCATGATCTCAGGGTCCTAAGATCGAGTCCCACATCAGGCTCTCTGCTCAGCAGGGAGCCTTCTTCCCTTCCTCTCTCTCTGCCTGCCTCTCTGCCTACTTGTGATCTCTCTCTGTCAAATAAATAAATAAAAATCTTAAAAAAAAAACCAAAAAACAAAAGAAATGTACTTTTCCCTAATCTGGCAGTAGAACCCGGGAACCTTCATATTACCTTAGGGCCCTATGACTTCCTCATTAGTCTATTTTTTTCCACTGTGAATCTCCTTCAAAATGAGTTCGAAATACAGTAAGTTTTTAATGAGTGTTTATTCAATGTCAATCAATGAAAACCCCACTTTTTGAAATGAAGATAGAAAAAAATAAATAAAATGAAGATAGAAATAACGTGAATAGGTTAATGATAGACTTTCTGAAAATCAAAGATTCACTAATATTAATATAACAATAAATGGGAAAAGACAAGAAAACACATTAACAGCAACAAATGCAGTGTTTGGGCAGATAAATCTAGAGATATATCAGAGGGTGGAATCTCAAGATTCAAGGTATAAACCTTTCATACACTTTTTTTTTTTTTTTTGCTTCGATAGTTGATCCATCAATATTTAACATGGTTCACCAAATGTCAAATATCTCACTTAAAATAAACTTTGTATTCCAATGTGTTATATAGCCTGCAGATCAAAGAATAAGTCTCATTATCCATCATGAGACACAACAGCCCATCCCCCCAAAAAACACAAAAGCATCAATCACCCAGAAGTTTCACAGCATCTCAAATGATCCAGAGATAATCCTGGTTTTAGTCATTGTTCAGACAAATTCTTCGTTAAGGCATTCGCACTGGACAGGTAGTTCATAATGTACTATTTGTTCTAGAATCTAATGTCAGCACAAAGTTCACAAATTGGGCACCTAGTTAGTTCAGGTGGTTATGTGTTTGCCTTTGGCTCAGGTTGTGATTCTGGGGTCCCAAGACTGAGTGCTGCATTGGGCTCCCAAGCAAGGAGCCTGCTTCTCTCTCTACTTCATGTTCATGCTCTCTCTCACTCTCTTTCTCAAATAAATAGATAAAATCTTTTTCTTTCTTATTTCTTCTTTCTTTCTTTCTTTCTTTTTTTTTTTTTTAAGTTCACAGGGCAACTGGGTGGCTCAGTCAGTTAAGGGTCTGGTATGCCTTAGGCTTGGGTTTTGATCTCAGGGTCCTGGGATTGAGCCCCGCAACAGCAGGCTCCCTGCTCAGCCAGGAGTCTGCCTCTCCCTCTGCCTCTGCCCTTCCCCTGCTTGTGCACGTGTTCTCTCTCTCTCTAATAAATAAAATCTTTTTTTTTTTAAGATTTTATTTGTTTATTTGACAGAGAGAAATCACAAGTAGGCAGAGAGGCAAGTAGAGACAGAGAGGAGAAAGCAAGTTCCCTGCTTAGCAGAGAGCCTGACGTGGGGCTCAAACCCAGGACCCTGAGATCATGACCCAAGCTGAAGGCAGAAGCTTTAACCCACTGAGCCACCCAGGTGCTCCATCAAATAAATAAAATCTTAAATAAATAAATAAATAAAAAGTTCACATATCATGTGTGTGCAGATGCATATATGTAGGATTAGTTCATTTGAAATGTCAGTCCCACTTAGAGGAGCTCTGTTGGCCCTCCATAGGTTCAGTGTTGAGTAGAAGATTACTCAGCTTATTCCAGGATTAGAATAAATCAGAAACCAAAACAACTGAGTTTTTCTTTGTGTCTAGAATAGACTTTTCTAAACCTAGTATTTCTGTTAAGTAAAATCATTTTAAATTGTCAATTAAGGCATTAAATTATAATTTTCTCATTAGGTCCATTTGAATTTACACATTAAAATGTCAATTAAATGTCAATTAAAATGAAGTTTTTCAGTTAAATATGGAACATAATATTAAGGAACTGTCAGAATCTGGGTTTTCTCAAACAAGCTATCACTGGATATTGATTAAAAGACCTTAAATTAAAAAAACCTGTTTTTATTCTTTCTGGTTTCAAAACATGGTGTTAATGTTAATGCCAATTGTTTGGGAAGTTAATATTTACTGTTAGAAGGCCGAAAACTCAGCTGTATATTTAGGTGTTAACAGTTAAATACAGGTTTGCACATTAAATTTAGTTAGCTGAGCTGAATAGTGACCTCAGATTTAAGGGAAAAGAAAAGTGTACACTTCCAACTACTTATGCAAACCACCGCTGTGAAGCCAAGGCTAACTCAACAGAACAGGACATGATTTTTAGATTTCATCAGCATTTACCAATTTCTAGGCCAAGAGTAAGATTATATAGTAAAGTAAAAACCATAGTTTTGCATTAACTTTTAAATATTATTTTAAAGTTAACTAGAACATAGAGAACACATTTGAAAGAATTTTATTTAATACTCTTTTAATATAAGCTTTAGTCATTTCCTCATATAGTCTTTGAAATTATATTTTAAACACCAAAACTTCACATTCACCAATACAAAGTGGTTACCAATCTCCAGTTTTGAGCAGAAGCCCTTCAGTGTTGTTGGGGAAATATGTAAGTTAATTAACAAGGAAATTTAAATATGTTTGAAAACAGAATGCTTTGGCAAATGATGTGGAAAACATTCCTTTAGAAAATACCAATATCAAGATCAAGCTATAAAAACAATTTTAACCTTAGGCCCACTTTATTATTATTAATAGGTGAATTCTTTCATTGCAACTGTATTTAAAAGGGTAAACTGGCCTGTGTTTTCAACTTGTGACTGTTTCTCTCTCTTATGCTATAATTGCCAAAACCACTGATGTCAGGAACAACACTCGACTGTTCTCCAGCCTCCCTTTGGGAGTTGGGACACAAAAATAAACCATTAGCTACTACCCAGTATGCAGAGTTGGAATCAAAAGTTGCCTTATTCGGTCTTCGAGAAAGGCTCCCCACCACTAAGATGACAGGAAGTGCTCCAAATTAACCCTAAATTCTGATTTAGCCTCTAGCATAAATAAGCAGGTGTTGACATTATAAATAACCTCTTATTAGGAAAAAATAGTATTTTTAAATAATATGTTTAGGGGTCAATGGGACAGGGGAAAGTAAAAGACAACATAAAACCTTATATTATTGTACAATTAAAAAAATATAAAAGACCTGCGTTAGTAGTTGCACAGTAGTGGTTCTAGTCCCCATCTGCTGTTCACATATTGTACACCATTCAAAAAATGAGAGTAGGAGTCCTTACTTTATAATCATTTGCAGTTATCAATCCTATATGAAATCACATAAGAAACGAAAGTAAATATGCTCCAGTATTTATAGCAGCATTATCTACATTATCCAATCTTAGAAAGAGCCCAAGTGTCCACTGACTGATGAATAAATTAGAAAAATGTAACATATATACACAGTGGAATATTACTCAGCCATAAAAAATAATGAAATCTTTCCATTTGTAAGGGAATAGACCTAGAGATTATAGTGCTGAGCAACATAGTCAGAGAAAGACAATCACCATATGGTTTCACTCATATGTAAAATACAAGAAACAAAACAAATGAGCAAAGGGGGAAAAAGGAGAGAGAGGAGAGTGAGTGATGAGGGATGGATAAACTATGCGCTCAGAAAGATGTCAATTGCTCTTAGTTAAACTGAAGGCAGAATACTGTTGAGAAAAATGGGTTTTGGGATCTGGTGTTGGTCTGAGATACACTCACATGTAAGATCTTGAGAATCTTTTCTCCCAGTGTTTCTCCTTTTTATCATCTTCTATTTTTAGAAAAGATTTTATTTATTCATTTGACAGAGAGAGACAGCGAGAAAGGGAACACAAGCTGGGGAAGTGGGAGAGGGAGAAGCAGGCTTCCCACTGATTAGGGAACCTGGCATGGGGCTCAATCCCAGACCCTGGGGTGATGACCTGAGCCAAAGGCAGATGTTTAATGAGTAAGTCACCCAGGAACCACTTATCATCTTTCATATGAAGTTCTTAGTTCCGATCGTCCATGACTCTAGAGCAAATTTAGTTTAACATATAAAAGATTTAATGTTAATCTTTTGTTTGCAACCTATTCTTTATGAATCTTCCTTTTTGATGTAATCTTAGGATTCTTTAGGCTCATTTCACCTTTTCACATCTGGAGAAGGTGGATCAAAGTAACCAGTTATACTTTATTTGTAGCTCATTCACGTTTGTGTGTTGTGTTTATCCTGTAAGGAAAGAAATTTAATGATAGAAAGACAGATATTTTATATTTGTATAGAAGTTTCAACGAAATAAGAGATATTTGAAGACAGAAAGTCAATACGATGTTACAGTTCTTTTGTTTCAGGGGTTTTTCCTCCTCATTCCCTAGGCAGCTCAGTGCTTTCCTGGGAAGATTGGTGAAAACTGATAATAGTTGAATTCAAATTTCTGTTTTGAGTTTGCTTTATACTTGAAATCCTCCTCACGCTGACCTCAACACAGGGAGAACCAATATTTCTTTGCCCCCTTTCCATTTTCCAAAATGATAATGGAAGACCCCCTCCTTTATATTTTATAATTTTTCTGTCAACTCTTGGAGGACATATTTTAGTGTGTTTAAAATTTTTAATGTGTATGTAATAATATATTTTTTGCCATTATGTTTCCTTCTTTTTTCTTTATTTCATACTCTAAAATGCACTCTAGGACACTAGACTATATATGTTATGACTTTTGTTTGAAAAATGTATTGGTCATTGGAATAATATTCCTTTATTAATCGAGTTTTTACTTCACTATATAATATGGGTCACGTAGGATGAAAATAAAACTTAAGATATATAATCCTAAAAACTTGGTTTAACTTTCAAGCAACTTTTAAGAACATTATTTCATAATGTAATACTTGAAATGAATTTTAATGACCATATCAATGCAATCATTAAACTGAATTATAGAAACAGATCTTGCCTGGTAACCAGGGTCACACTCCCTTGGTCCACCAGTTTCAGCAAAAACATGCTCTTTATTTGCAATTCAAATTCTAATGACCTTCCAGTGAGTGTAATGCGACTTTTTTTGGAAGCTCAAAAAGTCTGCTGAGTTTGCAAATAGGCACAGCCAGGAAATGCTAGGAAGTTAGAACCTCTGGGAACAAAACTCAACAAATGTAAAACCAAAAATCAGGAAATAAAAGCCCATTCTTTAGGAGAACAGTTCTGAGGTATGTTCTACGGAGTCCCTCAAAGGGTTAATGGCACAATTGGTCCCATCTGCCAACAATGGTAACCAGCTCAATTACTCATCCTTCATTAGCTTTCCTTCCTTGTTTACTCTTCCCATTCCTTTACTTTTTCTTCTAAGAATGCTAACTGGAATACTTGTGTCTTGTTCTTTCTGAAGCTTCTAAAGAGGCCAAGTTAAGACAATTATATAGCTTCATATTATCTCATAACTTTTTCTTACAGTAGTAGAACCATTAATCACTCTGCTTGATAAGTGGAAGTTCCTTATTACCAAACCACTAATTTTCTTGTGGCTTTCACAGGTATCTGCTATGACAATTGCTGTCACCATATAATGTACTACTATGAATTCACTGCCATAAAATTCTTTTCCCGTGTCTCATAAATTTGTAAATTTATAAATGTCTTTGGAGTAGAAATAATATTTTATTCAAGCTTATTTATTTTTTCAAGCTTAATATCTGCTATATTGGTTAGTAAAATCTTAACACATAATAGTCACTCATGAAATGTTTTATAAATAAAAGGATTATTTTTTTTAAAGATTTTATTTATTTATCTGAGAGAGAGATCACAAGTAGGCAGAGAGAGGGGGAAGCAGGTTCCCTGCTGAGCGGAGAGCCCAATGCGGGGCTTGATCCCAGGACCCCAAGATCATGACCTGAGCCAAAGGCAGAGGCTTAACCCACTAAGCCACCCAGGTGCCCCAGGATTAATTTTTTTATATTTTATTTTTTTATTTATAAGATTAGCTCTCACTAGATAGATTAAATTCTGTGAACTCAGCTATAGATAAACATTAATAGTACCTATTGTATGAAAAATTGCATGTAATCAAATGTGCTTTTTTCTGTAAAAATTTTTCTATAAAAATTTTCTGTAAAAATTATTTGAAACTACTGACTCAGTATAAATAAAGTACATAAGCACAGTCTGAATTTAAACACTAGAACATAATGTTATTCTCATTAATTCATATTTCACTGTTATTAAAATATAGCTCTTTAACTTTGAATTTACTCTAAAATACTTTCATAAGCAAAAGATATTCCATGTTCTTATGTGAAAACTATCCCTTCATTCATACCGAAATGATAAAATTTTAACCCAAAATTTCAGTAATTGTTTAAAAAAAGGAATATGTAATATACAGCCTTAAAAGAATATTTTAGAATTTCATCAAAGTTACTTCATTAGAGGAAGTTTGCTTTTGAATGATCTCCAAAACTATAGATCAAATATTATATTGATATAGGATTGACCTGGGTATATAAGGTTGAACTGTTTTCATACTTTTAAAAGTTATACTTTGAGAAAAAAAAAAAAAGCTATACTTTGAGTTAGGCTTTATTTTCACTAAATTAAAAATTGCTAATAAATAACCAAATCAATCACTTGTGGATGAGTGTGCAAAAATGCTTTTCTCCATAAAGTAATATACATTAGTCCTAATAGAATAACTACAAATAATAAGAATATGTTTAAAATCCATAAAATTATGGATTGAACTTGAATATATTATGCCATTTATTAATTTAACAGAAATTCTTTCAAATGAAAACAATATTTTTAAACATTCAAGTAAAAAATGTAGCCTTTGAATGAGATAGGATTTTTAAGACAAATTCATGTGAAGTGGGAATATCTGCAGAAACTGCATATATTCCATGTTAGATAATGTCAAAATGTGAAGTGATGAAGCCACTCATTTAAATACTGACCTCACAGTTTTGTTTAAGTTCTGTGGCCCAAGTGAATGATATAATAAACAATGTACAGTAAGTGCTTAATAAATATTTTCTACTTTTATTATTTTGGATTCACAAATAGGATATCTTACATAACTATTATCTATCACTACTAATCATCCTTCAGACCCTTTTTAAATTATTTTCACTTTTTTCCCTCAGTAGATTTTGAAAAATATATTGCATGTCTTAGTAATATAATTTTATAAAAATGTTTTCTTAATTTAGAAAAGAAAAAATGATGTTTGTTAATATTCTAATATTGTCTGCATGAGTAGATGATGTAGGTCATCCAAGTTGAGGGAAAATTTTTGGTCTTAGCACCCAGAGGTCAAACTTCATGGCCAATGCAGCTGTTCATTTTATCAGAGTTCCATTCAATTTCAGGTTAAGTACTTAAAGGTGTTCCAAAAGTTACCCTCCAAGCTTTTTTTTTTTGTTTTTTTCTTTTCATTTTATTTTCAGGTTTCTCACTGTGTTAAATACCACACCATATCCATTAAACTCTACGAGGACTTAATTATTAGAGATTATACATTTAGTTTGTATACAATTGGCAATGGAATAGTCAGTATCTTTGGCAAAGCATCTTAGAATTTACAGAAAATGCCAAAATAATGAGGGGCATAGAAAACTTAAGAATGTGTCCTTGGGGAAGGGTGGTTAGTTCTTCATCCATTTAGTCACTTCGATTTTTGAATGACCTTTAGGAGTACAACTGTCAATTAGAAAATGTCTTCACATCCTTTGAGACTCTTAAAAATTTCATGGGACCATCGCAGTTGTTAGATTATTCAGGTCAGTATTCTTCACTAATTATTATTCTGATCCTCTACAGAATTCCCACAATCTAACTTTATTTGGAAAAGTTATAGGCTTTCCTGGTCAAAAATGTCTTTTTCCTCTCATGGTATAGTCAGTTGCCCAAACTTTCCTTTGAATCACTTAGATGATTCCTCTTGATTCTTTTCCTTGATCCAATCCTTGAGGACAAAAACCACACATTCAATTAGTTCCTGCTTTCTTGACCTTAGTTTTGATTCTCCTTTCTAACCCAAGTTAAACACTTAGCAGTTTTCTAGTTAGCGTTTTGTGCGTCTAAGATCTCCACATTCCGCGACTTCTTTACTCCCACAAGGATAATCTTCCTAAAACACAGAACTGCCTGTAGGATTAAAAATTATGCTTTCACAACATGAAACATAAGGCCCTTCACAATTCCATTTCACACCAGTGCTGAAGCCTCATTGCTCAGTGCTCTATGTTTGTTCCTTTTCAACACCTACAAACACAACCAAACTACAGAGCAATGAGGTTAATAATGAGAATGGTGGGACTTGCCATGCCCTTACCTCTATATCTTTGTGTATGTTCTTCTCTATATCTAAAGTAAATATTCTCTTTTGAACTTTCCCACATAATTCTTTAGAGCTCAGTACAGGGACACCTGGGTAACTCAATTGGTTAAGCATCTGCCTTCGGCTCAAGTCATGATCCCAGAGTCCTGGGATTGAGTCCTGTGTTAGGCTCCTTGGTCATTGGGCAGCCTGTTTCTCCCCCTTTCTGCTGTACCCCCTGGTTGTGTGTATGCTCTCTCTCTCTCTGACAAATAAATAAAATCTTTAAAAAAAAAAATGAACCTCAATGCAAAACTCTTTGTTCCATAAAGTTCTCTTAGAACCTGAGCATTATTAACTGCTTTTTTCTTTGCATTTCAAACTTTTAACTATACTATTGTATTAAAGTGCTTATAATATTAGCTCATAGATTTATTATTAAAATTTTGCTTCTTTGCTAGATCTTAAGTATTAATTGAGCAGAAACCATGCATTGCTGACCATTATAGCTTCTCCCATTTCCTCAATGCAAGGTAGTTTCTAGATGGTATGCCCTTCTGAAAGGTTAGACACTTTAGTCATAAGATTCTAGAAAAGATACATCAGGGTTTATCTTTCTTTATATAAATTTCGTTGAATGCTTATAAGTAAAAAGTGTTGTAAAACAGTACTTGATTTAGGGATTAAAAAATTAAAATAGCATTGAATAGCATGGGATAGTTCCTAGTTTGTTTTTGTTTTTTTTTTTTCAGTTTGGAAGCCAGTTGAATTTCTGATAGGGTTTCCTTACAATAGGGTGGCTGGGCCAGGCATAGCTAGACCATCCCCATGCTGCCTGGGGTTCCAGGGCAGAAACAAAGTCAAAGGTTGTGATTGCTGCTATGTTCTAGATGCAAAGCTAAATACTCAAAGACCAATAAATACTCAGATAATGAAATATAAATACATTGTGACATGTGCTATAATATATAAAGAGGTATGGGATCACAAAATAAATTTTAGTTGTTGATTTCTTACAAGATTAAAATATTCTAGAAATAAATATAAAGTATTCAAATTACTTATACTATATTATTATTGTATTCTGTTCTATTGACTGGTAGTACTTAAGTGGTATAATTCTGATTTTTAATATCCCAGGTATTAAACTTCACATGGTCTGAAAAAAATATACCCCTCTTGAATTCCTTAAGTCTATTAAGCAAGTGGTCAATACTTTCAGTATGAAAGGCAAGTTTATTGTTTTCATAGACATCCATATGCTTTTCAAATACATTCAGAATACTTTATCAATAAAGTCATGGACATTAGAGAAAAAAATACATACATAAAACTATCTGATGCATTTAAGTAAAAATAGCAAAATGTTCGACATAAATAACATTTTCAATATTATTCTGTAAGAATACCAGTCATGAGGTGGATTTTAGTTTTATAGTTTCAAGAAGACCTAATTTCAATGACTCAAGAGAAGGAAATCTGACATTGAAGACAGCCAGAAAGTTTATTTCAAAAAATGGTTCAGGTAATATGACTTACTGAAACATCTTTCTTGGTTTATTCAATAGTTTCATTTTATCTTTTATCCATACATTATCTTTTATCTATACATTATCTATCTACTATCTACTTATCTTTTGTTTATACAATTGACTTAGAATCTATAATAGCACTCCATTGAATGCAATAGCTTCATGAGAATTGGTATATTTAATTCTATTCTAAAAATCTTAATATAAATGAATATTCAGTGTCTGTTAATATGTGATATACTTTAATGTGTTTACATAAATATTATGTCCCTTTTAAATCTGTGCTAAAAATCAATATGTTCACCCACTTCTTTTAATGAAAAATTAAAATTTTTCCTTTAAAGAAAAATTTAAAAGGAGCCTAAATTGCCAATTAATTTAATGGATTTGTAGCTTCAGTTGATTATGCTAAGACAGAACATCAGACCAACATTTACAGACATATTTATACTTGGAAGAAAACTTAGGTGCTTTTTATTATGACTCATGCATATATAAGACATGTAATATATTTCATGTCTGTATTTTTCCAAGCTATCACCATTATCAGAATTATTAACAATAATCTTTTAAGTTTCTGCTATAAATAATTGTATCAGCCAAATTGATTTGCCTCATACTGCAAAAATAAGTATCTTCAATATCTTGGGTGGTTTAAAACACCAGACTATTTCCTGTGTAAGCTGATGTTCATTGCATGCTGGAAGAAGGGTGGCTATACTCATCTCAGTGCTTTAGTGTCCACATTTGTCTATTACCAACTGCTAGCAGCCAAGCCTGAATGAAAGAGAACTCCAAGCCTCCTTTCACTCTGGAAATGACCTGTATCATGTGTGCTCCAGGCTCACTGTGAAGACATAGTCATATAGTCACATGTCCTCTTCTAGCCACAGTAAAGCCTTGTGCCAAGAAGGCAAATGGGTGTATTAGGATACAGCACAAATGACTACCACTGCTTAGGAAATGAAAGTTCTACAGGTAGAGTTATAGAGAATTTTCACTCCTCTCAAGGTATCTGTAATTTCATCTGAAATGTAATCTTCATGAAAGAAACTACCTGGAGTTTTTTGGGAGGTAAATAAAATGGTAAAATTTCTTCTAGTGTATCTTCATATTTCACTCAGAAAGAATGATGAGATAATATTTTATACAAGTTTACAAGTGTATGGCAATGGTTAGTTAATATTTTCTGTAAATGCTTAAGGTCTAGGAACTGTCACTAGACTCAATTTTCAGAGGTCAATCAAGTCTCAAACATCTCTATGACAGGTTTCTGAAGATGGAGATTCAATCAGTTTAACCATACAATTCAACTGAACACCACTCATCAGACTGATCTGAAAGTCTCATAAATAGATTCAACATGACTCAGAGCTCAAGTGTCCTTAAGATCTACAAGACTGGTATGCAGTTATTGGACTTTCAGCTCTATACCTGAAAGCAATGCCTTTAATTCCTCAGAACAGAGGTAGACTGAGGATCTTTTTAAATGCTATAACTTCTATATAATTTGGCCTATCTTGTTTCTGTAGAAATGGATTCCATTATTCACAAATATAAGAGTCAGTTTTATTTTTGTAAATTTAATATGTTTCCTTTACTTGGATGCCATTAGACCACAATAAAGCCCCTTCTGGTCACTTTCAGCCACTTAAGGCTTTAATTCTGGTTAAGAATAGGCTGCTAACCCAGAATTCATACCAATAGAAGTTCTGAAGTGGTCTATGTTTTATAGTCATAACTTACACCGACTTGTAGGACTTGATCAACTGGAATGATAACCAAAAGGATTAGGTGGACAAATTTGGGTCCCTTAAAGAATGTGAGCAGAAGTATAATTCATTTCAAACATTTTATGATGTTTTAATTTCACTATTTCACCTGTACAGGCACCTAATTATTCTGTTCGTTGCTCCTTTGGCTCAGTGTGGTTGTGACTAATAGACTTACTATTCAAAAACATGTCAACTTTTCACAAATCAAGTGCTTTTCCTTACAAAATAAAATTAGAAGTCTTTATGGAATCATGTTCACATGGAGAAAAAATTATAACAACTAAATGACTAGCAGTAGTATTCCTTAGAGATGGTAGCTTCCCCAACACACCAAAAAAGGGCAGGGTGAGGTCAGTTTTACTGCTCCCACCTGTGCAATGCAGGCTGGAAGATGAAATAGAGTGATTCCACATTGTACTTAGAATAGAGTTTTTATTAAGCATTAGCTTTGGTTAAAATCCTTTTGGTTTTGCTATAATTCTCTATTCATTTAAAAAAGTGACACTTGAGTGACAGAATCCATTTAAGCTCACAAAGATTGTGTTACTTGCTTTTTTTTTTTTATATGTTCAACCACTAAAAGCTTCTATTTGTCACATATAAAATGTGTTTTATATGTATAAGTTATAACTTATTACAAAAAATACCAATTTACTTTGTCAATTTCACAATTATTATTCAATAATTCAAAACTTTTATTAGTGAAGCATTAGACTAAGTAGGCTTTTGCAGTAGATACAAAACTAAAATAAGCGCTGGTGGCCCACACCTTTGTATAATCCCCCCTTATTGAATATGGGTCAGGCTTATAATTTGTTTTCTAATCATTAGACTATGACAAAGATTGTGGGATATAATTATTGTGATTATGTTACATTATATCGCAACGGTGAAGAGATTTTGTAGTTGCAGTTAAGGTCCCTAGTCAGTTGACAGTATGTTGATCAAAAAGGTGACTACTATAAGTGGGCCAGATGTAATCAGTTGAGCTTATTAAAAGAAGACATGGATACTAGGAACAAAGAAGTCAGAAATTTTCTCTCCTGTTATCCTTGAAGAAGCAAAAAGTCATTGAGGATAAGAGCATATGGTAGGAAATGGAGCTGAGAGTTTTTAGTCCTATAATCATAAGAAATACATTCTTTCACTGACTATGTGAAATTTAAAGAGTACCCACCACCTCAGATAAGATGCCAACCCCAGCCGATACCTTGAGTGCATTCTTTGAGTCCCTTAGAAGAGGACCAACTAAGCTATGCTTCGATTCCTGATCCACTGAAACTGTACGACAGTAAGTGGGAATTGTTTTAAGCTGCTATATTTGTGGTAATCTGTTATACAGCAAAGAAAACTAATGCACCCTCCATGAAGATCTATTCTTTCGTCTCACAACCTTGATATTGTATTGAGAGATAGCCTATTACAAACTTAAAATAAAAGTTAAACTATGGAAGTCTTCATGGAAGATGTCAAAATAGATCCATGAGAGTTTAGAAAAAAAAAAGCGAGAAGCTCTTTCTGAAGGAATCAAGGGCTCTTCATGAAGAAAGCAGATCTGTGTTTATTTAAATATGAAGAAATTCCTCCAGGTGAACACAAGAAGGGCATTAGAGCTGCTGACTTACATGAATAGAGATATAATGGCAGCTGCATGCAGACTAGCGAGCTATTTACATCGTATGGAAAGTATGTGAAGGGGAGTGGTGAGGATTCAGGTTGAAGAAAGTTTGGAGACTTGTAGAGAGTGTACTTAGTGTGGGTTGTTACTGAAGCTGTTCTGAGAGAGAACCCTGAGATGGTCTTCCACTTAATACTCCTACAACCTGGCACAAATTACTTCCTAAGTCTTATTCTTCTCATGAAATGGATAAGAAGGAGACCTATGCAGTAGTGTGGCTCATTCAATGGCAAAGGTACTAGATGCTCAAAACAGGTCATTATCTACAATGTCTCTGGCCATAGCATGGAGAATGAAGTGGAGATAAGAGGTTTCTAAAGGCAGGTTAGAAGGTACTGTGATTATTTTGGACCTGTCTGTGTTAACAGTAAGAATAAGAAGTGTGAGAGAGTTATGAGAAATTGGAAGGATACAAAGAACCAGGCATACTTTCTTGGCACTATAAACATTTCTAAGAGCAAAAAGGAAGCATCACAAGATATGAAAAGTTCAAAAAAATCTAAAAACATTAAAACAACCTTGTTTTCATTCCTGAACACAATCTATTGTTTCATATCATTACTATATCCAGCATTTTCACTCTTAGAGCTGCCTTAGAGAGAACTGATTTTGTTGACCAATGAAAGTGATTAAACATTTTGAAACATGGAATGATGTGATCACATCTTCCTTGGAGAACATAAACATCATGCCCTGAGGAGGGCAGATAGGAGCAGAGTCAGGCAGCTGTGGGTAGAGAGCTTAAAGCAGTACCATGTAATTTGGTAAACACACCTGAGGTTTAGGTGAGAGCCATGATGAGAGAAATGGAGAGTAGTTTTAGACACCATGCAAAGGGAGAATTTTTGGAATTTGGTGATTGAGTGAACATGTGATATAAATATGGAAGATAAAGAGGCGATTCCACTGGTATCCTGGGCACCATTTGCATTGGCTCCCAAGAGCAGATATTGCACATCTGTCCCCAATTTCCTGTTCAGTGACATCAAATATTTACTTAACCACGGCATAAAGAATTCCAACACGGAAATGATGAACATTGCAAATTAGGGCCTTTTTAATGAAAACTGTTGTTACACATGTACTCCCTCTCCGTTGAATTCTTAGTTTTCAAGTGGAAACTAGCTAGGGAGACGGTGGATACATGAATTGAGAAAGGTTTAGTTGAGAGAAGAAAAATTCGAATTGAAAAGGTAAATGAGATAAAAGAAGTGTAACTTTCTAGTGGAAAAGGGGGCAATAGATATGTTTGCCTGAGTGCTTCTTGGATTGATTTTCCAGAAGCAAGCACTGTGCTTGATATGTGGTTTTATATTCCTCTAATATTGGCTGAATGAATAACTTGTTGCTCTTTAGTAAGGAAATCTAGCAAGAGATTAGAAATGTGAAATCTGCATTTAAAACTACGTATACAACTGGACATACACACAGAGAATATAGCATCACCTCTATGGGATTATAGTGGAAGTAGTAGCATAAAAGGATTTCATTAAGAGAATTTGTGCAGGTATAAATAGAGAAAGGCAGAATTTTAAGCAATTATGACCAAAAGCTTTTGAGATAAAATGGCATTGTTCAAAATTCTAGTGGGGGAGGGAGTGGGAGCTGGGGTGAAATGCTATAAATCAGACAGGTTGAAATTTAAGAATCTCCTAGAGAATTTGATGAGTGGGGTGCAGTTGCCATTCAGATGGGTGGATCAGAATCCACATTTAAAGTTTCTTGAAGTGTAGTCATCATCACAAGAAATCACTTTGAGGCTTTATTAATGCAGACTATGAGAGTCTGCTCAGAAATCCTGATGCGGTAGTGTATTGGGTTTATGCAGGAAGTCTGCAGCCTGTCACTTCAGAAACATTGTGGAGGGGATTGAGACATACTCGGGAATAGGATATGGTACTAGAAGATTAGAAACCTAGGGTTCTCTTTTTTTTCATTTTGGCAGAAACTGGAGAAGATAAAAGCATTGGAATTTTTACTTGAAGTGGGTTTGTGAAGTATATTTTCAGGTGAGGAGTGAACTGAATATGTTGATTAAAGGAGTGTGTAAATCAGAGAACAGAGAAAAGAGGAAAAAATAAGTTGGTGTGGGCCTTGGAGGAGGGAGAAATGGGTGCTTATTTTTAGAGACGACCAGTGAGATAAATGGATTTAACATTTAAAGTAAGTTAAAAAATATATATATATAGACACACACACACACATACATATATACATATAGAAATATGTATACATGTATATGTACACAAATATATACGCATACAAATATATATTGTATAAATATATTTCTTAAAAGAAACAAATATCGAGCATACTCTACCATATTCAGTTGATAAAAGTAACAAATATTTAATGTTCATCTTAATATCATCTTAATATCAAATAAAATCTATCTAAAATAAAAATGATTTCCTTTTAAAACTTAAATTGACTAGTTTTCCACTATGGTTAAAAATTCCATTCATACTCAAAAGCTTTTTAACCCTTTCTTTTTTCTTCCAAATAAACACAGCTAAGAGCAAAGTTCTACTCTTTTCCTAAAATGGTTGTATAATTAGGAAATCACTGTCTAATTAGACTGATACCATCCCGGAGCTTTCAAGCAGACATTTTGTGCAGTGAATTGGTTAGAAAGGTGTTGGAAAGTCTGGAGGAGCAAATGGTGGAAGGAGTTTCACTCAGAGATTAGGAAGTTACTGCCATCTGTGGATGGAGGGCACCAACCTGCCCTGGGCACTGAGCCAATGGCACGGCCGCTGAAGCTCTTTCGTGGCACCGCCCTTGCTGCCCCTGCTCAGACTGTGGCTGATGTCGGCACCTGCATTCCCAGCTGCTGCACCTGCCAGAGCTGGAAGCATAATCATGTCGCCCTTCCTCCTACTGCCCATTTATTACAAGCATCTCTACCAGCCAAGTCCAGCTAACTCCCATTTTGTAAAGGAGCTTCGGAAATACAGTTTGCAAGCTTCTCACTCCTGTGATACTGAGAAGAACACAAAAAAAGGTGAGAATGGGACTCAATACTCTGACAGAAAATGGCCGGCATACTCACCTATACCTTCCCAAAAGAGAAAAAACAGGGTATTCAAAAATATATAAGGATGGGACATCTGGGGAGATTCGGTCAGTTAAGTGGCTGCCTTCAGCTCAGGTCTTGATCCCAGAGTTCTGGGATCGAGTCCCTCATCTCCTTGCTCAGCAGGGACCCTTCTTCTCCCTTTTTATCTCTCCTCTGCTCCTCCTCCTGCTTGTTGTCTCTCTCTCTTTCAAATAAATAAATAAAATCTTTAAAAGAAGAAATATATATATAAACATGGATATTTTGAATAATATGAGAAATGCTAGGAAAATACAGTGTTAGACTATGCATGTTAGCTGAGTTGTGACACTCAGATGTCTCTTTCTGTCTTCGTTCATTATGTTTTTATTAGTGGCCTTATCTAAAACTTTTCCTATGACATTGTAAACACACACACATGCATACACCCACACCACCCCCCCCCACACATACACAAACATACATATCTATACATGTATGTATGCAAGTAAGTAGTTTATTTATACAACAGCCATGTCATAGATTTGACAACTTACTGAGTTGTTCATGAACTATTTATGAAAAGTTTGCTATGTGCATTTTACTAGGTCAGATGGAGAGTAAAATAGATAATGTCAGCCAACATTTATTGAGAACTGATTTTGTGACTGAAATTTTTCTAAGCATCTAATATGTGGTATCTCATGACGTCTTATACCTACAGTATGAGTTAGGTACTCTTACCCATGCCCCAAATTATGACAAAGTAACAAAAAATCAACAAAAAAGGAAGCACAGAGGGGCACCTGGGTGGCTTAGTGGGTTGGGGCCTCTGCCCTCAGCTCTGGTCGTGATCTCAGGGTCCTGGGATCAAGTCCTGCGTCAGGCTCCCTGCCCAGTCTCTGGCTGCCTCTCTGCCTACTTGTCATCTCTGTCTGTCAAATAAATAGATAAATAAAATCTTAAAAAAAAAAAGAGGAAGCACAGAGAATTTATACAACTTGTACAACATCATATTTCATAGACGGTATGGTAGTCAGAGCAATAAAAATTTTATTATAAGAGCAATTAATTATGTAGTAAAACATTTAAATATAAATTAAAAGCTTCAATGTACCATAAGAATCAAACAGAATAAATTGAGAAAGTACTTATGTAGACATAACATTTTTCCATGTCAGTATGAATTCCAATTGTGTAGTCACTATTCAAATATATTTTATGAAAATTTTTTATTAAAATCACCAAAAAAGTGTGTGTGTGTATAAAATATAAGTAATTTTTCAAGACCACTTTTCTGAAATGTGTACTTTGGAAGTTATTGGAAATTTGTAATATATTTTTAGGACAGTGACATCATATGAATTCCAAGACCATTATGGAATTTCTAAATTTAGAAAAAGAAATATTTTTATATACATTAGGGTAAGTTGAAGTCTTGACATCATTTCTATTCTAGCAAGAAAAGCTAAAGAAGATTCTGAAATGGTATGTACATATGCCATGTGATATGTGTGTGCATAATATATATTATTATATATTAAATATTATATTATTATATATTGCACACACACATATTTGTGTGTGTGTGTCATAGAGACCAGCCAAAGAAAAGTACATGACCCCCTTTTCCTTTCTGAGATCATACTATTTCCCATACAAGTCTCCATGATGACCTTTAAATGCTAACTAGGCTCCTGATCACTGTCTTAGCTGTTAGTTGTTTGATTTAATTTTTTTCTGAAACTTTGTGCAAATGTCAGGTCAGGATGTCTCAGACAAATTACATAATGTTCACTAGGAATATTTAAAATTAAATGACAATGTTTAGATAATCAGACCCATTCAACCACTGGAGTGTATTTTTTTTCCAATATAAAATTGTGACCATCTACACGACTTATACAGCAATTCATGGAGGCGAATTTCAGGGGCCCTTTCTTTCTTGTGATGTGAAGGAAAAAACAGAAGCAACTATCTAAATATATTAGCCCTGTGGTATCAAAGAGTTTGTGGTTAAGAATTATAATGGATAGGGGGCACCTGGGTGGCTCAGTGGGTTAAAGCCTTTGCCTTCGGGCTCAGGTCAGGATTCCAAGGTCCTGGGATAGAGCCCCACATCAGGCGATCTGTTCTGCAGGGGGCCTGCTTCCTCCTCTTTCTCTCTGCCTGCCTCTCTGCCTACTTGTGATCTCTGTCTGTCAAATAAATAAATAAAATCTTAAAAAAAAAAGAATTATGATGGATAGTAGAGCGTAGAGAAACTGTGAAAGAAAAATTAAAGTGGAGGAAAGAATGGTTATTCGAGAGATCATATGGGAATGGTAGGAGATGTGTGCAGGTGGGTGTGGGGTTGCATATGTGCAATAAAACACTCCAGGGTATACAAATGTACAAATTTTCAAAACAAGGAGTAGGCTTGAAAAAGAGAGAAGAGAAAGTACATTTCCTTTGAAATTTCAGGAAAAAATAACTGATGTTTTGTTTTGTTTTTCTATTATCTTAGACCTTGAGTTACATCTAATGTGTAATACCAAGAATGAATCATTAACTTCAGGTTTCTAACCTTCATAGAAAAAAACCTGTTCCTTTTAAGGATGGTAAGATGTGGTCTGAAGAATTTTTGACCTAAGGGCCAAGGAGAATCAGTATTAATATCTGTAGTATTTTATATATTTCTCTGGGGAAGCTTCACATCTGTTTTTCTATTTTATCCCCACAATAACTTTGTAAAGTGGGAAAGACAAATATTACACTCCTCATTTTATAGATGGGAATCTGGGGTCCATTAAGGTCAAGTAGCCTGGCTAAAGCTGAACAAGCAGGATCAGAACCCAGAGCTCCCCCGACGCCTTATCCGAAAGTATTTCTAGAACCCTGATGCCTCCCCTGGAGGCCTTTTGAAAGCAGCTCGGAGACAGAAGTGTAAGTCAACTTTTCTCCCTTTGAACAAGTTCTTTTCATTTGCTTTATTTTCCTGAATTAGGAATGTTGAGAGGGCTAACACCTTAGTGTATGTACGGTGGATTTTTCCTATTAGGTAACAGTGTCCTTTGGTTCACCCACCACACAGCTGGGCTAAGTAATTCTAAAGGAATGTTGTCATGCCAAAGACTCAAGAAAAAGTAGGTTGAGTAAAAATCAATTTATTAAAACAAATCCAGGTTTTTTCATTGGTTATACTTTTAAGAGCCCCTTGGTTAAACATTAAGGTGTTCTTACCACAGAAATAAATAATAATTTTATGTGTTTGGATATATAGCAAGAAAGTAAAAACGATTACACTTTCTGAAAATGTGACTGTTTACAAAGCCCTAGAATGTGTACTTTAAAAGAGCTTAGAAACCAAACTCATAAAAACACAAACAACAGGGCTTTGAAACATGGCATTAGACTGTAGAGTTATTTTGACAATTGAATAGTAGTGCCATATTTTTTTCTCTTCATGATTCACTTAGTTGATTTGTTTGGTAAGTTCTATCAGACAGCTCTCAAAGATGGATTTGTTCCAGGTGTTCATTAAAAAAAAAGATATCCATCAAGCCGAGATTAAGGTCTAGTTTTGTTTTCCTGTGGCCTAGAACTTGGCTGGGTTTGCGCCACGTGAGATGAAACTCATGTGATTTTCTTCCCTCTGCAATCTAATGTGTCAGTGTACAGAGGATTCATAGTGGTCCTAAGAGCCCAGTGGTCTGTTACACCCTTTAAACAGAATCTACTTGAAATGATGACAATGGGGTGTATGTTTCACTAAGGGCAGGTACACACTGATAGTTGAGTTAGAGTACTAGATTTTCTTAGACGTTTCAGTGAATTCACAATGCTGAGTGAACTGACACCTAGAAAAGGAGAGAATGGCATCGCTGCTCTAATAAAAGCAGGGGAGAATGAGATGGGTCCCTTTTATTATCCAAGGATAGACACTAATGAGTAAATCACTAAACATATAATGGGACTCTTGGGCCAAGTCCTGTACTAGACAATACTCTAAGGTTTGGTATTTGGAGAGCTGGGTCAGAGAAGAGACTGATCCACTGGCAGAACAGAATGGAGGTAAAATAGGAGTCAAGGGTATGGGAAAGGTGGTGTGTGTATGTGTGTGTGTGCGCGCACGTGTGTGCGCACGTGCATGCTTTGTTTTTCATGACAAATATATTTTTTTTGCACGTTGGGTCAAAGAAGGAGATAATGAGTTGAACTATAATTTGGCCTTCTGTGGTTTAAATGAGTAATTACTAAATGGTGAATTTGGGGGTTCCATATTATAAAGGAGGTGTGGCAGCACAACAGCTGTCCCTTGGGGGTGGAAAACACTGGTGGAAACCGTATAACCTGCCTAATAGATGCAAAAAACATTTCTACTCAAAAAGTGCTAGGAAAATAATTGTCACCTGTTCTACTCAGAGGCCATAACTGGAGCTGAATCCCTAAGAAATCTCTGTGTTTGTCTGATAGAGAATTTTGGCTAAGAATTTTCAAATTGCCTGGTTCCTCTGGGAATGACATACTTTGAGTGACATACTTGAGAGATCGGTATCTGTACTTTAAGATAGTTTGAAATATCAGTAACATACCTCCTTGGTGGAATAAGGTCAGTTTCTCCACAGAAGGTTCATCTTAATTTTTCCGGTATTTACTTCTACTTTTGTTTTTTATTTATTTATTTTTAAAGATTTTATTTATTTATTTGACAGAGAGAAATCACAAGTAGATGGAAAGGCAGGCAGAGAGAGAGAGAGAGGGAAGCAGGCTCCCTGCTGAGCAGAGAGCCTGATGCGGGACTCGATTCCAGGAGCCTGAGATCATGACCTGAGCCGAAGGTAGCGGCTTAACCTACTGAGCCACCCAGGCACCCCTACTTCTACTTTTACAAGGATCTTAATATTACATGTGAATCAGGGATTTTATACTGTTCTGAGTAATAGCACTTCAGTTGAATTATTGCATGGAGATGAGAGAAATGATGACAGTTATATTGGTATAGCACATTTTTCATGCCACTTTCTCTTCTAGATATTTTAACTATAATAATTCAGAGTCCCTCATGATGACTGCATTTTACAGAGGAAACTGAGATAGAGCATTTGGGGACATTGTTCAAGTTCTGACAATTAGTAAATTGCAGAACTGGTGTTTCCTCCCTGGCAGTCTGATTCCAGAGTCTATGCTCTCATCCCCAAAAAGCTCCAAAGGAAGTGGGGGAAGCAGTCCCACTGCGCTCTGTGAAATCTTACTACCTCTCTGGCTTAGTAATTCCACATTCTCATACACTCTGTCTTTTCAGAGTATATGAGAGAGCTTTCTCTACCAAATCTGCTCTTTTGTCTACTTAAATTCCTTAACACTCTCTCATAGGAAGATCTCCATTTCTCAGGTTTTCATTCTTCAGAAGTATAAAGCAAGAGAAAATCCCCATTTCCTCAGTAGAGTGGAACCCAGATGCAGGAAGGAAAAGGATTCTGACTGAATTAATTCATCCTGAATGAGAAAAGTTATTGGCAATCTTATATTTGCATTTTCAAAAGGAGCAAGAATTAGTAAATTAATCTTTAATCGGTGAAATTTCAGGCACTCTATACAAAGTTTAAAATGTATAGGTAAAGAAATGCCTGGGTGGCTCAGTCAGTTGAGCATCCAACTCTTGATTTTTGGCTCAGGTCATGATCTCAGAGTTGGGAGATCAAGCCCAGAGTTGGGACCCACATTGAGTGCAGAGCCAATTTAAGATTATCTCTCTCTAGCCCTATACCCCTCCCCACAACTGCATGGGTGCACACTTTCTCTCTAAAAACAAAACAAAATACACATATGGGTATATTGGATTAAATTAAATTTACCATTAGGTTAAAGATGCTTGAATATCAGCATTCTCTTAGTTCAAACTGACAATGTAGAATCCAGGAGGATCTTCTTCTTAACCCATAAAACCAAGCACAGCAAACACATCCATCTAATGGTAAGACTAGTGTTTAAAAACCAGTCCAGACAGAGTCAGGAGCCTATGGTGCTATCTCCATAGCCCTCAGGGTGCGTTTTTTGAGAACTGACATTTTGTTGTACAGACCTGCTTCAATGGCCAAAGAAGAATGGAGTCCTATGTGCTTCGGAGTGCCTACCCCACTACCAGGAGGCCACCTGCAGAAATTGCTTTGTGAGTACTGTGCTGAACTCTTGTTCTGATCAGAGATGCTTTCTCAAGAGACTGCTAGCAATGAAAATTGCTCTTTGCTCATTTGACCTGGTAGAAATGTTTCCAGTCATAGTTGGATAAACCTGTACTGGTAAGTATAAAGGATGTTTGTAAACTTGCTAAAAGCAAAAATATTTTATAATGTCTGAAAAATTCCCATATTTTAACTTTGCCATATTTGGTCTTTTATTTTTTAATTTAGGTAGAGTTAACACACTGAACACACAATGTTATGTTAGTTTCAAGTGTAAAACATAGCAATTCAACATCTTGTGGGTTATGTTATGATCAACACAAGTGTAGCTACCATCTTTCACTAGGCAATGTTACTGCAAAGCCATTGACTATATGCTCTATGCTGAACCATATATTCCTGTGATTTATTCATTCTATAACTAGAAGCCTGTATCTCCCATTCCTGTTCACCCATTTGTCCATCTCTCAAACTCTCTCTTCTCCGGCAACCATCAGTTTGTTCTCCGTGTATGCAGGTATGCTTCTGTTTTTTGTCTGTTTATTCACTTGTTTTGTTTTTAGATTCCAAATACGAATGAAATCATATGAATTTGTCATTTTCTGTCCAACTTATCCTTTAGCATAATAGTCTCTAGGTCCATCCATATTGTCACAAATGGCACTTTCTCACTTTTTTTATGACTGTGTATTATTCCATTCTATCTATCTATCTATCTATCTATGTATCTAATTTTGCTTATACATTCATATATTGATGGGCACTTAGCTTGATTCCATATCTTGGCTATTGTGAATAAAGCAACAATAAACAGAGGGGTGCATATATCTTTTTGAATTAGGGCTTTCATTTTCTTTGGGCAAATACTCAGTAGGGAATTTTGGGGTCATGTAGTATTTCTATTTTTAATTTTTCAAGGAACTTCAACTGTTTTCTATAATGACTGCATCAACTTACATTCCTACCAACAGGGCACAAGGGTTCCTTTTTCTCCATGTTTTCAACAACATTTGTTATTTCTGGTCTTTTTATTTTAACCATTCTGAAAGGTATATGGGGATATCTCATTGCTCTTTTGATCTGTATTGCCTTTTTATGTGTCTTTTTATGTGTCTGTTGGTTGTCAGTATGCCTTCTTTGGCAAAATGCTTATTCAGGTTCTCTGCTTATTATTTATTTATTTATTTATTTACTTTGAGAGAGAGAAAGTGAGTGGGAAGAGGGACAGAGAGAATCTTAAGCAGAGTGCATGACCAGTGTGGGGCCTGACATGGGGCTCAATCTCACATCCCTGACATCATGACCTGAGTCAAAATCTAGAGTCTGACACTTAACTGACTGAGCCACCCAGGCACCCCTCTACCCATTTTTTAAAGAATTTTTGTTGTTGTTGTTGAGTTGTGTAAGTTCTTTATATATTTTGGATATTAAGCCCTCATTGAATATATAATATTTAGGTTGTCAAATACAAGTGACCATACATTTGTTTGAGTCCATGTGCATATGTGTATTGCGTACTCAGAATGCACGTACATATAAAAAAAAAAAAAAGTCTTTAGGGACGCCTGGGTGGCTCAGTTGGTTAAGCAGCTGCCTTCGGCTCAGGTCATGATCCCAGCGTCCTGGGATCGAGTCCCACATCGGGCTCCTTGCTCAGCAGGGAGCCTGCTTCTCCCTCTGCCTCTGCCTGCCATTCTGCCTGCCTGTGCTTGCTCTCTCCCCCTCTCTCCCTCTGATAAATAAATAAAATCTTAAAAAAAAAAAAAAAAGTCTTTAAACCGGCCATAAAACCGAGAGGTAAACACCCATGTATCTACCTGTTTAACACCCAGACTAGATGGTTTCATAGTGTGCACAATGACAGTCCAGGTTCATAAAGAAAAAAGATGGTTTTGAAACTCTGTTGAATCACCAAAGAAAGCCCAAATTGTATTCCATAAGATTTAAATCATAATTAGGTTTTGAACAAGGGCACTCAGAGTTTTGAGTAGATTAAATTTTTATCTACTTACCACAGCCCCTGAAATTTCTGTTCCTGAATGATTCTTGATTCAAGCCTTTTGTTCTGGCCTTTTCCAAAGGCAGTTAGGCTGGAGCGGAGTATGGTATGCATGGTCCCCTGAAGTCTGTTCTGGCCTCAGGAAGACCGTCCTCCTCTACCTTATGAAATGCATCTGACTTTGGCTGTAGGCCATGATAAGGAGCACATCAAATACCAGGAAAAAACACGTAATCCTAGAATAAACTGATATCCACCCAGCTGAACTCATAAGAGAAATTCACAGGCACAGAGTCAAGTAAATAATCATAAGCGTTGTATTTTTTAATACATATATTTGTTCTAGCCAGTCAGTCACTCCCTCTATTCATCATGGTTTCTTTTAATGTCTGCTCGATGATTCCTCATGAAAAACACTTCCAGCGCTGTTCAGCTATCATTATTATCCACTGAGATAGGTTCCGGGTTCACCTAGTTTGTTTTTGATTGTTTTTAAAATATATCATTTCAAACATGGAATTTCTTAAAGTTTATTCAAAGTGGAGGAAATATTCTCCTTAGAAGAAAGTAAGGAAAAACCTATGACTCTGGCTTTTTTTTTTTTTTTTCCCCTGCCCTCCTTTCTCTACCAAAAGGAGCATGTGGTAAAGTGCTTGTGCCACAAACACTGGCCTTTTCTTCTGGTGGAAAAAAGGCGCTGCTGTTTTACGGTGGCCTGGAGGCCCAAGAGAGCTTGCTGCCAGGGGCTCCTGCTCTAATGGCTTCACCAAGCACCAGCTGGGGAGCACAGGGGCTGAGCCTGCTCACCCTTTCTCTGCTCAGTAAGCCGGAGCTAAGGCTGTCTGCTCTCCAGAATCTTCCTCTCTCCTTCCTCTTCCTTTCTCTCTTTTCCTCTGTCCCTCCTCATGAGACACGCACCCAAAATGTATCAGAGGTTTCCCCTTATAGTCGGAAAGGGCAGTTTTCTTGCATTTTTATTAGAGTTGACATGAATAAGATAGATGTAGAAACGAGTCGGGTTGGATCTAAACTCACTGATTTTTATGCCACATATTTACCTGCAATTGCCGCTTTTTTATTGTCAACATTAGCCATAAGATTTAGTGAGAGACGTGTTTACGGCAGTGTGGAGCTCTGAAATCAGTCTTGGCTCCAAGACTTGAAGACCTTGTAAACTTTTCTGTGCCACTCTTGGTACTTCTGTAAATGCAGGGCTGAGATAAATATAAAAGATTATGTGGGTGAGTGCCCAGCTTACACTTCACACTCAACACATCTTTACTTGGGTTATTATGAAAGTAATTGTAGAATATGCTCGATAGAAGTCAAATATCTCATGGTTCTTTGAAAATACTAGCTTAATACATTAAAAAAAAATCCCATCTAAATTCACTTGATTTCTACCTTAAAATATTTAATGACATATTTGCCAATACTTGGAGAAGTAATTTCAAATCAGATTAAACTTAGAAGTAAACTTACAAATGAATAATTTCCTGAAATTAAAAGGAAAAAAAGTGAGGCACCTGGGTGGCTCAGTGGGTTAAAAGCCTCTGCCTTTGGCTCAGGTCATGATCCCTGGGTCCTGGGATGAGCCCCGCATCAGCCTCTCTGCTCAGCAGGGAGCCTGCTTCCTCCTCCATCTGGTTCTCTGCCTGCTTGTGATGTTTGTCAAATAAAGACATAAAATCTTAAAAAAAAAAAAAAAAGTTAAAAAAAGGGTGTGTTTGTTTTTGTTTTGGGTTTTTTTTCCCCTAACTCCAAGCAGTTTATATTGATAATTTTTCAATACATTCTTGAATTTGGAAATTTTTTTTAAAATATTTTATTTATTTATTTGACAGAGAGAGATCACAAGTAGATGGAGAGGCAGGCAGAGAGAGAGAGAGAGAGAGAGAGAGAGGCAGGCTCCCTCCGGAGCAGAGAACCCGATGCGGGACTCGATCTCAGGACCCTGAGATCATGACCTGAGCCGAAGGCAGCGGCCTAACCCACTGAGCCACCCCGGCACCCCGAATTTGGAAAATTTTTTAAAAGTCTCAGAATCTATGTTTCTTATTACCAGATCCTTGGTGTTCAAAATGTGATTCCTGAATCAACAATAATGATATCACCTGAGAGCTTGTTAGAAATGCAGTATCTCGGGACGCCTGGGTGGCTCAGTTGGTTAAGCAGCTGCCTTCGGCTCAGGTCATGATCCCAGCGTCCTGGGATTGAGTCCCACATCGGGCTCCTTGCTCAGCAGGGAGCCTGCTTCTGCCTCTGCCTGCCATTCTGTCTGCCTGTGCTTGCTCTCTCCTCCTCTCTCCCTCTGATAAATGAATAAAATCTTAAAAAAAAAAATGCAGTATCTTAAGCACAAAGAAGCACCCAGGTATCAGAATCTGCATTTCAACCAGTTTCAATCACATGTGACTCATATACACCTGATTCAGCTACACACATAATTTTACATCTTTAGATGGATAGTCTGGTAGCATTGGTTGAACATACCAAGTGACAAGAAAATCACAGTGTGTTGACAACTTATACCATCAGTGGGTAATTTAATTATTGAAAATATTTTTGATGTTTGCAAAAAAAAAATTACATCAAAAAGATAAAAATGACGACTCTTCTGTAAGTTTTACTAATTTAGTTATGTTGCCTTTTACTTCTGAACAAAACAGTTACAGTCCCATTCCGAAAGGTGATAAAGCATTTTATTTATTTATTTATTTAATAAAAGCATTTTAAAGGAAAAAATATATATTTTTTAATTAAAAAAAATTACACTTCCTATTAGTCCTTTTAGGTTTCCACTAGGGATTGGCAAGCTACTACCATGGGTTAAATCAGGCTAGCTGCCTATTTTTGTAAATAAAGTTTTATAAGACATAGCTACTCCCATTTATTCCTACATGGTCTATGGCTGTGTTTCAACACAGAGAGTATGGTCCACAGTATCTAAAATACTTTCTACCTGTCTCTTTATAGAAAAAAGGTTTCTGAACCCTGGGACAAAATAAACGCATACACACACACACACACACACACACACACATAAACAAATGAATGCATATAAACTGGTGGGATAGGAGTAAGTCCACGGATGCCAATTTCTTGGTTGTGACACTGTTGGTTACCATTGTGTGAAACTGGGTGACAGGTGGAGACCTCTGCTAAGCGTCCCTCTTTTCTCCCATAACAAGGATTTACCAAGATTTATGTGTGTGTGTTGGGCACTGTGCTAGAGGTTGGGTGGGGTTTTAGAAATGGAGGGAGCCTGGGTGGCTCAGTGGGTTAAACCGCTGCCTTCGGCTCAGGTCATGATCTCAGGGTCCTGGGATCAAGTCCCGCATCGGTCTCTGCTCAGCAGGGAGCCTGCTTCCTCCTCTCTCTCTCTCTCTCTCTGCCTGCCTCTCTGCCTACTTGTGATCTCTCTCTGTCAAATTAAAAAAAAAAAAAAAATCTTTAAGAAATGGAAAGAACGCCTGCCTTCAAGATCATCCTGAACATATTCTTCCTTGTATACAATTACTTATAAATATCATCATACATATAATGCCTAATGTTCAAATGAGATTAATGGATATAGAAGAGCAGGACACTTATTAGTGAAGAATATAGTACAGAAACAAATAACTATTCTGATATGGATTTACTACTTCTCTTAGTGACACCTTTGGATGGATCATTTTGGAATTATTAGTGTGTACCCAAATCTCTGATGAGCAGAAATTTCCAATTAATAAATGTGTGCACACATTTGTTCATGAAGCTTTTGTAATCCAGCTCTCTTTTATCCTGTTTGCTGAATTAGCTATTTTTTTAAATGAAAAATAATTAAATAGAAACTGCAGAATCACACTGACCTACATTTGACATGAGGGTTGATTAACTATGCCTCCTGGTATTTTGACTTTGGGAGAAAGTACTTACTTTCTAAGAACTCTTTTTCCTAATCTATATAAAATGAATAAAGTTGGTAACTGCCTTGCAGGATTTGGGGTAAGAACAACTGAGGTGGTGTCCATGTGCACAGCACTATTTACTGGCTGAGTTTGTGTTCTAAACATTCAGTTGATGTGGCTATAAATGTTCACTAAAAAAAAAAAGCCCAAGGGTGGAACCTAGAAGCATATCAACTATTACTTTCTTTTAGACAATGACTTCTTTAAGTCATCGCCTTTTTTTTTTTTTTTGGATAGAATTGTGGGTTCACCTGGAGCTGTAAGAAATAAGAGAGATCTCTACTTGTCACCCAGTTTCACACAATGGCAACCAAAACTAGTACAATGTCACAACCAGGAAATTGGCATCCATGGACTTATTCCTATCCCACCAGTTTTATATATATTTGTTATATTCATTTGTGTATGTGTGTGTGTTATTTTGTCCCAGAGACGCTGATCACATGCGTAGATTAGTGTGATTACCCTCAGCCAAGATACAGGACATTTCTATTCTGTCCCATTTTTCTGTACTCACATCTACTTCCCCACCATTCTCACTTCTTTTAATTCTCGAAAAACACGAATCTATTTTTCATTTCTATAATTTTGTCGTTTCAAAAATGTATCAATGAAATCAAATAACATGTAATGTTTTGAGGTGGTCTTTTTCTTTAGTCATTATGTATATCAACAGTTCACTCTTTTTATCATGGAGTTAGGCCAGTGTTCCTCTTATTTAGTAACCCCAAGTATTAGTGGCAGTCCCCTGGGTGATGCTCAGGGAGGGCCTGGAGGCCAGCTTCATTACCCTCTTGGCCCCTGGGCACCAGTGCAGCATTCCTAGACACTGCAGGATAAAATCAACTGCTCCAGGCTAAGTAAGGTATATTCTAGCTTGAAATTAAGAAATATAGTTGCTGTCATGTTCATGTTCTTTGTTTTATAAGTTTAGCAACTCTCTTAAAAGGGTGGAAAAGTCAGGACTTCTTCTTAGTCAATCCATCCTGGATTCTAGTGAGTGTCTCTTATTTCTTCCTGGGAAAAGAGGGCACAGGTGATCAGGAGAGGGCCCTGGAGTTACTTTGTGGGGCTCAGCAACTTCCTCAGCACGATGCTAATGGATTCTGACTCCAATGATAACACATGGGGGTTTTTCCCCTGCATACCACTAAGCAATTCTCCAACACCAGCTCAGTGTCCCATGATTAAACTCAATTCTGACACTGTCTCCAGGGAGTCAGCATCAGATCCCAAAGGTTTAGGGCTCTGGCCTACAACTCTGCACTCCAGTTCAGACGCCATTTTCAAATTCACGTTGTTACCCGTACTTTCCACCCATTGTAAATCAGAGCTTCCATGATGCCTTCCTTGGGTTTGATTAATTCTTTACAGAGGCTCTCAGAAGTCAGGAAACCAGTTTACTTACTGTATTACAAGTTTATTACAAAGGATGCCAAAGGATAAAAACCAACAGCTGGCTGAAAAAGACACAGAGGGCTAGGTCCCAAACAAAGGGCCTTCTGTCCTCATGGAGTTTGGAGTCCAGCAAGGTGACACATGGAAGCACTCTGGTTCACCCATATAGAAGCATTCTGAATGTAATTCTTTTGGAATTTTATGGTAACTTCATTACATAGGTATGACTGATAAAATTATTGACCTTTGGAGATTGATTCAACAACTTCCAGCCTCTCTCCCTCCCTGGACCTCAGGGGGATAAAACTAGAAGTTTCAACTCTTGATCACAGGGTTTTATCCCTTGGTAACCAATCCCATCTCCAGGTGCTTTCCAAAAGTCATCTCATAAACATAACAAAAGACACCTTTATTGCTCTCAATACAAGAAATTCCAAGGGTTTTAGGAACTCGGCACCAGGACCAGGAGGAGGACTGGGGATAGGGAAAAAGATCAAATGTATAATTCTTGCAATAAATCACAATATCACAGATGCATCAAATAAACCCTGAATCTAATTAGGTTTAGTAATTGATCTATATAACGATGGAAATAATTTCTGCTCTATCAGGTTAGGAAGATCCGAAAAAATAATATATGAATGGAGTTGATTCATTGTCTAAAACTTGTAATAAAATTATGAATACCTATATACAGGCAATAGGAACATCTCTTCAGGAATTATTTTGGCTTACATCCCCAACGTATGTCTGAGCCACAAGCCAGGTTCCCTTTTCCCATCACCACCACCACCACTGGAGGGGAATTTCCTTTCCAAAGGCCCTGGGGCGAGGCTTACTTTCTACCTGCTTGCAACTATTTCTGTCTCTCTGCTTCCTTACCTTCAAGTCTAGCTATGGAGTGAAACCTATGTTTTCAGTTTCCTCTGTCCTCGCCACCCCCAAGAAAGACACAAGAATTCATGTTATTTCAATGATCCTAATTTAAACAACCCCAACTAAGACACAGGGATTAAACCACTAGCAACATGTACAAACTTGGAGGAATTTCAAGTTTATAGAGTTATAGAAAACTGTCTGTCTTGTGGATCCTGCTTTATGGTTCCTAACTTTTTCTGAGGCATAAAAAGTCCCATTTGATGTCATTCTCAGTATCCCCACCCCGCCCTGTAATAGCATTGGCTACATTAAATTCCCTCCTGTTAAAGAACACCTTAGCCTGACATTAGTGAAAGCAGTGAAAACAGATGTTGTGGGGATCAGCAAATCCAAAATGTATATTGCAGGCCTGTGGACCAATATTTCTCCCTCTTGGGGAAACATTAGTTGTTATCTTTAATGTCTTCAACTGATTGGATGAGACCTGCTTACATGATTGAGAGTAATCTACTTTATTCAAAACAACCAATTATAAATGTCACTCATATCTAAAATACACCTTCACAGCAACATCTAAACTAGTGTTTCTTCAAGCAACTCGTACCATCACCTACTCAACTTGGCATATACAATTAACCTACAACAGTATATATTCTCAACTGAAGATAAGATTTTCAGCAAAGAAACTGGAGGAAAATGCCAAATAAGCAAGTAAATGGGAAGAGAGACCTGTACAACGCTTTAGAGCAATCAGATTCTGGAATTTAAAGAAAAAATGTTTCCACTAAAGATATGATTATGCAAGGAAGGATAAATTAAAGAGAATTTAATACTATTGAATATGACAAAAGAGTTGAGGTCAAGAGCGTGAGAAAAAATAGCAGATTTGTTAATTTTGTAAAATGTTAAGGAACAAAGTGAGAGAGGAGATATAAAGTTAGGAAGTAGATGGAAAATAGCTACATAATTAAGAATTGCAGCGACGTCCATGGGAAAGATAAATGGGTAATAACTTCAGAGTGTAGTGCAGCTGAAAGAAAGGGTTTTTCTTGTTTTGTTATTGAGATATAGGATGGGGAATGGTTATAATTTAGGCTTGAAATAAAATTCAGAGAAGAGCAAAAAATGTGTGAAAGTAAGACAGAGTTACAAACCCCGTCATCCTAATTATAATCCTGTTCCCACAAAACTGGGCATCCAGACTCTTTCCACCACCCTTGAGATGGTGTCCTCCCAAGAAATGAGGACGAGCTTGGTACTTTTCGAGGGCTTCAAGGAAGGTCCTAGATCAGTGTGTCTTGTTATCTGTATGGCGTCTAGTCATTTCTCTCCCAACTCTACACGCTGCATACATATTGTCCTCTGACAGTCCTACTGCCCAGTTATGACTTAAAAACCTCTCCATCTTTTAAGGATACACACTTTGTCATTTTGTGTTCTACTTCCTGATGTAATAGTGATTTCCTCATGATAAGAGCTGATACTATTTTTGTATTATTTTCTTGATTAATGCCACTGATATTTAGTCTCCACTTTATTTCGTACATGGGGTTTGATGTCAGAGTTTTTGGTTAGCACCAAACAAAACAATTGCCCACCCCTCATAAAACTTACAGACTAAGTAGGTCAACACAGATTTTTAGGTCCTAGAATAAGGGAATTTTCACCTCCTTTAATGTATTTTTGTTTTCTCATCCAAATTATGATCACACTGTATGCATACTTCTAGACTATATTCCCAATCTTGACCCTCAGTGATAACAAAACTCCCTAAAATTCCTTCATTTTCACGCTCTATTCTCCTAACTGGGGATTTTGTTAGTTTTCTTGACAAAATAAATTGTTACATGCTGTGGCAGTTACTTTCATGTATCAGCGAAGCTGGGCTACTGTGCCCAGTTATTCAGTCAAACCTGGTCTGGATGTTGTTATGAAGGTTATTTTTTTTTAGGTCTGACTAATATTTAAATCAATAGACCTTGAGTAAAGTAAATTTTTCATAAATATGTTGGAAGGCTTCATTTAATTAATTGAAAGTTTAAAAGACTGAAGTCTTTGGGAGACGAAGGAATCCTACCTCTTGATTTCCTTAGAATCCAAGACCGTAACAAACTCCTGCCAGGATTTACAGCCTGTGGGCCTGCCCTTTGGATTTTGGACCTTCAAGCTCCTGCAATTTTGTGAGCTAATTCATTCAAGTCTCTCTCACCTTCCTCTATGTGTAGAGGTTGTTTCTCTGGAGAATCCTAATATAGGCATGCTTTTAACCAAAGTACTTTTTCCTTTTTTTTTTTTTTTTTTTTAATAATATTTTCTTTATTGATTTGAGAGAGAGACAGTGAGGAGAGCACAAGAAGGAGAAGGTTAGGGGAAGAAGGAGACTCCCTGTGGAGATCGGCGCCCGATGCAGGCCTCAATCCAGCGACTCACGGATCATGACCTGAGCCCAAAACAGTTGCCTAACCAACCCAGGTGCCCAACATACTTTTTCTTCAATCAAAATCTTTTTCTAAAGGCGACTCCTGGTTCAGACCTTTGTCAGTTCTGATCCCCACTTCCTGGTGAATCTTCCCCTTCCTGAAACCACCACCACTAGAGTATAATGAGATAGAAGATAATGAGCCCTGGGTGTTATATGCAAACAACAAATTGTGGAACACTTCATCAAAAACTAATGATGTGCTGTATGGTGACTGACATAACATAATAATAATAATAATAAAAGAAAATATTGTTTACCAGAATTTGAGGGTGAATGGGGATTGGAAACAGTTGGCTTTTTTGTTTCTTTGTTTGTTTTTCTGGAAGAAAGTAGAGCAAGTATATGGATTTCACATTCCGGAGATTGTCTGTGGTGGGAGTGGTCAGGAATCTTGAAGTTTAGGAAAGGTGTGCCAGGACTTTGCACTAAGCAGTTGTTAACCAAATAGAACTGAAATGGCCTATATGCCAACAGAAAGCCCCAGAGACGCTTGGACCCACCTGGAACTATGAAACTGAGTGAAACTGGGACAAATGGGGAGGGTCGGGTCAGGTATACCTGCATTTATGGGTAGATCAACTCTCAGTGATAATTCGGATTCCAATCCTGATGATTTCCATTCCTGGGACAGGATGAAAATGAGGACAAAATAACAGTTTGTAAAGCACATGTTCCTTTTCTTGGTATGTAAAAACAATTTCCCTTACACCCAATCAGCATGGTGCTGATGGAGATCTTCACTGCATCTATATTAGCAGAGCCCTTCCCAAATACACTGGTGAGGCTGCTGAAGGCAAATACAGAATGGTAATATGTGTGCTTCACACTTACGGGCTCCCAGAGTATTACTGCCATAGTGTGGAGATTCTAGTGTCTCTCTCATGGAGCCAAGCTACAATGGAAGAAAGGAGAAATTAAGCTCCAAAAGTACAGTTCCAGAATTAACACCTGAGGGTAATGATAAATGGAATTCAAGGATGCACAAATTTCTTTAGGAAGAATAAGAAAGTTAAAGGGAAGTTAAAGACAAAAATCAGATTCCATTGCTATAAAAGCAAAAACATCCTTTTTATGCAACAATACTATATAATCCACACAGAATAGAAATGTGTATTCAAGAGTGGATTGGTGGTCAAAACTCTACAGGTTGCTCTAATGCAAAAAAAGAGTGCAAAGATTGAATTGGGATTGCTACTCTCAGTAACAGTGTTGCCTAGTTCATCAGTGGCTAAGCTCACTTTTCAATTGTTTCTTTAAGAAAAAAAGGGTTTGATTAAGCATTTTTAAATCCTCCATGATGATAAATAGCAACAATCAGAAGAATCTAAACATCAGACAGATAAGATAGGCTTTATTTCTATTCTCCAACCTTTCCCTATTTTATGAATTTGGGTTGAGATTTAATTGCCTTATCTGACTTAGCTAATGCTACCTTCCTCAGGAAGCTTTCTCCACAATTTCATTCTATCATTAAGGGGGGAAATTGCACAATTGGGAGATTCCTAAATAGTAAAATTAGATGCCCTCCCCAAAAATCCTTTTATGATACTTGGGTGTACATGTGTTAAGATTTTTCTAATTAAGTATTTTAAGTATGTGAAACAAAACAAAACAAAACAAAACAAAATAGAAAAGAAAGAAAGAAAGAGAAAAGGCCCTACCAGAATGTATGTATTCTTTTCTAATTTCTAATTATCAAGGGATTCTAAAAAAAAATATTAGCAGAATAAAAGTATAATCTCTTCTCTGGAATCCATATAAAACACCTACCTAAGAATGGACAGCACACACACACAAAAAAGGCCATTTTTTGGCCCCAATACACCAATTCAATAAATCTAGGAAAATTCCAAATTTCTTGCCATTCAATTGTAATTAACTTCAATCAAGTAGAGAAAATTTGGGATCAAATTCGGAGAGGTTGTCCAGAGGTGATCCCAGCTTAACTGTGAATGACTAGAAAAAGCATAATGAACTGGACATTTTAAATATACCTTTTTAGTATCTGAACCTTCCTCATACATAAGGATACTCTCCACCTTATGGGTCTCAGTGGAAGTCAAAGATCGATTTTCATTGTAGAAGCCAAATACAGAGCAAAATCAAAAGAAAAAAGAGATACTCACTTCTGCATGCACACACATCTTTATTCCTTGCAATTAAACATGATCAGTTAAACAAATCTGGCTCAGATTTAGCATGGGACCTACGGATTCACAGATACCCTCCACTCATGACAATGGTGACAATGAAGCAACCATTCCCAGGTTCCAGAGATCACTGTGGCCATGTTGTCAGTGGTGGAATTAAGTGACCAGGGATCAGGGCCAAGGCCATGGTTGGGAACAACATAAAATATAGTACCTGGGATTTTGGCAGAGGTGGTCATGATGTCCTCACTGAATTTGCTCTGTGGCACCATTTTGCCTGCTCTCTCTTGTCCCTGCCTATTTTCTCAGTCTGTTCACCATGGTCTTTTCCAACAATTCTGTGAATTAATAGACATCCTTTTTAAAAAATTGCTCTTCTGCTTAAATTAGCTAGTAATTTGACATAATCCCATTAATAGTCGCAAAAGCAAAAGATTCTGAGTGTAACCTCAATTGTTTGATGTCATTATTAAACTACTACTGTTCAATACATCAAAGATAAGAAAAGAAAAGAATCAATAGAAAGCTTGAAAGGCAGGTGCTTGCCAGGGGCTAGAGGGCAGGGATAATGGGGTGTTGTGGTTTAATGGGTGTAGAGTTTCAATTTTTCAAGATGGCAAATATTCTGGAGATTGGTTGTACAACAGTGTGAAGGTACTTAACACTACTGACCTGTATACTTATAACTGGTTAAGAAGGCAAATTTTATATGATGTGTATTTTACCAAAATCTAAAAAAATAATTTAATAGGAAAAAAGTTTGATAGATCAAATTGTCATTATTTGCAGAATATACATTTTTTTTTCTCAAGGCAATGGAGGTCAACTTAAAATATAAATAACAAATTATATATGACAAGAGGTAAAATATCTAATATTGAAGGATAGCTATTCATTATGAAAATAATGATGGGCTAAATAATATAATGGGAAAAATTCATTTACAAGAATCCCCAAAAGTTTAAATACTTATTAAACATGGTGAACTTATAAAGTAAAAAAATAAGTAAAACAAAAGAAACACTTCATTCTCTATGGTAAATGATGAAGTTCTAGAATCTAGGTGAGGTTCGGTGGGGTGAGGTCTGGAGCGGATGGCTAAGAAAGAATTCTTAAGATGTCTCTGGGGCAAACAGGTGGTTTATTAAATCACGGGGACAGGATCCGTGGGCAGGAAGAGTTGCTGCCCCACAGATGTGAGGAGTGGTCTATTATATACTTGTTAGTTGGGAGGAGGCTAGGGGTGGCGTAAGTCTCTAAGGAATTTTGGAAGCAAGGTTTCTAGGACCTTGAGGGGCTAGCTATTGTTCGGGCAAAAGGTTATTTATTACCAGTGATAAAAACCTTCTCATGAGACCCTTTAGATGTATTTCAGTGGGTCTTATGCTTGAGAATGATTGTCGACACTATCTTGGAGGTTTAGATATAAAATTTCCTAAAGGAATCCTTAAAGTAGACTTACAGGATCCTGGTTGGAGGTTGGGCGTCAGTCAGGCTAGGATTATCCTTTGCCCTTAGCAAAGCCTCAAAGTGAGGGTAGTTGAGGAGAGGAGAGTCACTCTGCCTGTTTCAAGGGCTTCTCAGTAGGTAAGGAAATGTAATAATTTTTCTTCTGCCTCTGTTTCCCACATCAGTAAAGATAACAATTTTTAAATTATTCTGTGAATTCAGAACAATTGTAGAAAAACTACCAATAGATATATTTTTGGATTTAAAAAATAATATCAAAATTTATTAAAAAATAAATATGCAAGATAAATACAAAAAAAATTAAAAGAATAATGAGGTATGAGTAGACAATAAACTCTATTTCAAAGCTATGATAATTAAAATGGGTTAACACTAGTAGAGATATAATCCAGCTGACAATTAAAAAAAATTGACTAGAAAAAAAAATGTAGGAATTTAATATGTGGTAAAGATAGCACTTCAAATAAATGCGTAGAGAACATATAATTAAGTAGAATCTGTTGGGACACATGATTAACCCTTCACTCATTTCTAAATGGATCAAATAGTTACCTGTAAAATATGAGGCCATAAATATTACTAGAGGAACATAAGTACTAGATTCAAAAAAACAGAAAGGAAAACATTTGAAAATTTGATTACTATAAAAAACAAAATTAAACTAACTTAGAATAACATCATAAGAGAAATAAATTCTCATGGTAAGCTGACAACCTATAATCCATTATCTGGGACACACTTCAGGCAAAGAGGGGGGGGGGGAGGAAAAGAGAGGGAGAAGGAGGGAGAGGTAGGGACAAACGAAAGGACAGAGGGGGGACAGGGAAGAGAGAGGGACCAAGAGAAAGCTGGTTGAAACTCTTTGCTATTTGTTGACTGTTCCAGTACTTGCTTCCTCTTTTGATTAGCATCGCTGCAGGAAGACTTCCTCACCCTGCAGTGACTATGCTCCCCATAGCAGATTTTGCAGTCTTCCCAAGGCTCACAAACACATCATTTTTCTCCCTGAGATGCCATAGGCTGCCCAAGGATACTCCTAGCTCAGCGGGCTGAGTTTCAGCTCTCTCTCTGCGGGTGGGGGTTTGGGGAGGAACCTCGCCAAGCTTCTAAATTCAATAACTTCAAATGCTTCTCTTTGTACACCCAGCCCCAAGGGTGACAGTTTCTTCCTACAGTTGCTGTCTCTGAAACACCTTCTAACTTTTTACCTTTCCAGTTCTTCAATACATACCTAATGAACAATTTATCTTTTTTTTTTTTTTTTTTTTTTTTTTTTTAAGGTTTTTTTTACTTGAGAGAGAGAGGAGTAAGAGCAGGGTGAAGGGCAGAGGGAGAGGCAGATTCCTCACTGAGCAGGGAATGGAAGGCAGGGCTCCACCCCAGGAGTCCAGGATCCTAATGGAGCCTAAGGCAGACAGTTAACTGACTGAGACATCCAGGTGCAGTGCCCCCCAGCCCCCACCCAGCATGAACAGTTCCTTAGCCTCACTTAAAGTCACAAACACACACACACTTTGTTGAGATACGAGACATATAAGAGCTATACGTATTTAAGGCATGCAACTTGATAAACTGAGAGATAAGCAGACATCAAAGCCATACACTTATCTAGTACCCCCCAAAGTTTCTTCCCACTCTTTTTAAAATTAAAAATTTTTTTAACTACCCTCTTAGCAAAATTTTAAGTATACCAATAGTATAGTTAACTATAGACACTATATCATACATGAGATCTCTCGGATTTATTCATGTCGCATAACTGAAAATTTGGCTAACACCTCTCCATTTCCCCCTCCCTCCAGGTCCTGTTGACCACCCGTCTACTGTGTGATTCTATGAGTTTGATTATTTTAGATTCCTCATATAGTGGGATCATACAGAGTTTGTTCTTCTGTGTCTGGTTTACCTCACTTACCATGACGATGAATTTTTAGAATATAGATGAGGTTCAGTGGGGTGGAGTCCAGACCCGATGGCCAGGAAAGAATTCTTGAGACATTTTTGATGTAAAATGGTGGTTTTTTTTTTTTTCCCCTTTTTTTTTTTTTTCTTTTTTTTTTTTTTTTTTTTTTTAAAGATTTTATTTATTTATTTGACAGAGAGAAATCACAAGTAGATGGAGAGGCAGGCAGAGAGAGAGGGGGAAGCAGGCTCCCTGCTGAGCAGAGAGCCCGATGCGGGACTCGATCCCAGGACTCTGAGATCATGACCTGAGCCGAAGGCAGCGGCTTAACCCACTGAGCCACCCAGGCGCCCTTATTTTATTTCTTTTTGGTGTTCCAGCATTCATAGTTTATGCACCACACCAGTGCTCCATGCAATAGGAGCCCTCCTTAATACCCACCACCAGGGTCACCCAACCCCCAACCCCCTTCCCTCCAAAACCCTCAGTGTGTTTCTCAGAGTCCACAGTCCCTCATGGTTTATTAAAGCACGGGGACAGGACCAGTGGCCAGAAAGAGTTGCTGCCCTGGGCTTCTGAGGGGTGGCAAGTTAGATACTTCACCTGGGGTTGGGAGAGGTAAGGAAAAAGGGAGATTTCAATAGAACTTTTATATACTACAGAGGACCTACAAGATACCAGATACCAGAAGTCTTGCCATTGTCAAGAGTTTTCCCTCTAGCAAAGTATTAACATTAAGATAGTTGGGAGATTCCTAAAGAATGTCACTTAGGGTGGAAAGTTACAGGATGTCAGCTTTTGCTTTGTGCTCAGGCAGCCTTCTGTTCCCTCATCAATGATGTCCTAAACTTTCATCCATTAGTCACAAATAGCAGGACTTCCTTTTTTTTTCTAAGGTGGAATAGTATGCCATTGGATGTAAATACCACAGTTTCCATCCATTTAGCCACTGAAGAACATTTAGGTTGCTTTTATATCTTGGCTATTGTGAATGATGTCGCAATGAACATGGGGATATGGAAAACTCTTCAAAGTCCTGAATTCAGTTCTTTGAGATATCTCAGAAATGAGGTTGCTCAATCATATGTTGGTTCTATTTTAATTTTTTGAGGAGACTATACTATTTTCTATATTGGTAGCTCTAATTTATATTCCCACCAACAATGCACAAGGGTTTCTTTCTCTCCACATCCTCATTTACTATGTTTTTTTTATTTTCTTGATAGTAGCTACTCTAATACCTGCGGGGTAAAGTCTCATGGTGGTTTTTTGAGTTGCATTTCCCTTATTATTAGTGGTAAACACATTTTCATGTACCTGTTGCCAAGGTATATGAATATACCTTGGAAAATGACTAATCAGTTTCTTTGCCCATTTTTTAATTGGGTTATTGGTTTCTTTGCTATCAAGTTGTTTGAGTTTCTTGTATATTTTGGATATTAACCACTTATCTATGATGTATATGGTTTGCAGATCTTCTCTCCCATCTCATAGGTTGTTTTTATTGACAGTTCCCTTTGCTGTAAGGTGCTTTTAAGTTGATGAAATCCCACTTCATTTGTCACTGTTGGCATCATATCCAAAAAATTATTGCCAAGCTTAATGTCAAGGAGCTTTTAACTAGGAATTTTCTAGGAGTTTTACAGTTTCAGATATTAGATTTAAATCTTTAACCTGTTTTGACTTTATTTTTGTATATAGTGTAGGGTCTAATTTCAGTTTTGTGCATGTAGATATTTAATTTTTTCCAACACCATTTATTGAAGAGACTATCCTTTCCTTATTAGTGTATTCTTGGAACACTGTTGAGGATCAGCTGACGGTATACGTGTGAGATTATTTCTGGGCTATCTATTCTGTACCACTGGTCTAGATGTCTGTTTTATATGGCAGTATGTACTGTTTTGGTTACCAGATCTTTGTAATAGATTTTAAAATCAGAAAGTAATTAATTATGCTCTAGATAATCAATTATGTTCCAGCTTTGTTTTGCTTGAGGTTGCTTTGGCTGTTCAGGGCATTTTGTGGTTCTACATGAATTTTAGAATGTTATTTCCCTTTCTGTAAAAAATGCCATTGGGATTTGGTAGTGATTGGATTGAATTTATAGATCACTTCAGATAGTAGTAACTTGATTCTTCCTGTTTTGTTTGTTTGTTTGTTTGTTTGTTTTTTGCCTTGCACTGATGCCTGTGCATTCAGTGAATAAATCACCTCTACTAATCTTTAGGGACTGGCTTTGAGAGTGAAATACCTTCACCAATCAGTCTACCTGGACATTCTTGGGGTATCTCAAGCCTTTTCTGCTGATGCACCTACTCTACCGCTCTTGCTCTTTCTTGTCAAGGAAGTCTCAGAATTGTGCGCCTTCTTTCAGTCCCAGAAAACTGCGTCAAGTGCTGAGAACTGCCCATTGCTTTTCCCTAGGAAAGTACCCTGAAATGTCAGGGAACTGCGTGCAAGTTGCATGGCTCTCCATTTTCCCCCAAAGAGATGTCTTAGTGTTGTGCACCCTCTCCTCACTCTGCAAAGTCATGCCAACACTGAGAGTCATCAGGCTCTTTTCCCTAGGGCAGTGCACTTTGATCCTAAGATGATGGACACCTGCCCTACTTTTCTCCCTCCTTCCTGAAACAGCAGTCTCAGGGTGACGCACCTTCTCCCAGTCCTGCAGGACTGAACTGGTTGCTGAGATGGGTGTGCCATCTGCAGAGGTGTGTGAGATGCTGCGGGGGCTTTGGGGGAATCAGGGGCCAGCAGGGAAGTGCTGGGGCCAGCTGCCAGGGTCGTAGCTGAGCCAGAGGACTGACGAGGTGCATGGTTCAGTTGATATTCACGCTCCCGTTAATGTGAGCCCACACCCTTTTCCTTGCTCTCAACTGTCCCCAGATGATTCAAACTATGTCGGTTTTCTCAGTGTTGGGCGTTAAGAGACAAGAAGTGGGTCTCTTGACCAGCAGCTGGAAAGCTGGGGAAACCAGATGCTCACGTTATTTTCTTTCTCTTCGGGAGAAAATGTGGGTTCCCTGGGTCTCTCTGGGCCCTGAGCTATAAGAGGACAGTTGATACAAGTGGCAGATTTCAGCCTGTGCATGCAACAAGGAGCTGGAATTTCTCACATGGTCTCTGGAGCACTCATAAAAAATATTTTCACCAGTGAATGGTTCTTAAATTGGTATTTCCACAGAGGAAGAGCACTCAGACCTTCTCTTTCACCATCCTGCCCAATGTCACTCTCAGTTGTTAAAATAATGGATGCAGCCTCCTTCTCCTAAGTAGTTCAAATTCATTCTTTCTTCAACGTACACTTTACAAGAATGAGACTCGCATTTCAGTCTTAAAATGTATGTTGTTTTCACTTAGTGTAATATGGGATTCACCCACATAGCATGATGCCCGGTACTACTCTGAGGATGAGAAAAATGAGGGTGTAGCATTTGTTTCTAGAAACACCAGAATCTCCATTATACTGCCTATTCAACTCAGCCTAGTGCACCTCTGACTTCATACTAATTCCTTTAAGTTATCATACTGAAAGCTGTATTTTTAAATAATCATATAAAAACATTACTTTTGAAATATATCCCTCAATGTGAAGGACAAAGGAATTAATTTAATAGCAGGTTGGCTGTTAGCTCTCGCATTAAAAAATGGAAGAGTGTAATTAATATTCAATATACATGTACAAATTTCAGACATGTCTTGTTAAGACAAAGGAAACTTCCCTAGTCTTTCTTGGATTATTTTAATTTTTATTGTTTAGTTCTGTACATATGAAGGAGGATGCACTAGTATAAAGCAGATTGGTGATATATTTCACTTCATTTTTCTTTTTTAAATTTTGCTTATTTATTTGGCAGAGGGAGACAGAGAGAACACAAGCAGGGGGAGCGGCAAGCAGAGGGAGAAGCAGGTTCCTGGCTGAGCAGGAAGCCCGACATGGGGCTCCATCCCAGGATCCCAAAATCATGACCTGAGCAGAAGGCAGACACTTAACTGAATGAACCACCCAGGCACACCTATAGTTCACTTCTGGTTGGCTGGACTACCTATTTGTACAGCTTACTTTTACCTCCTCTGTCTCTGATTCTGCTGATACTGTAAGCATCACTTTCATCTTCTGCTGAATTGTCACTGGATCTATCCAATGTTATGAGGTGGTGGCTCTGATAGGACACACCTTGTGTTGAGCAGCTTTCCTAGCATGGCCATTGGGTCTCCACAGGTCTCAGGAGCACATCAAAAGCGATTTTTCAAATGGTACATAGTTTTCTACTTCATATGGAATTCCTATAGAATGCTAGGATGGTCTATATTTTTATTTTCTTATTGAAACTAGACCTTACCACATATCCTTCTCCACCACAGGTACCAGAAACTGTCTGGCCATATAACTGTTTGGCAGGGTTGTTTGTTCACCACACACTGAAGGATCTTTTCTCTTCTGGTCCACTCAAAGCTGTCAGCCTTCCATAAAAGGTTTAGAGTAGTATTCTTAAGTGTAGCATATGGCATTTTCAAAACAAAAGGTGCCTAGAAAGCTTTATGTTTCTTTTTTAGTGCTGAGAATTGCCAAGACACATTGATTTTCTCTTTTCTCTGAAAGACATATGTTGGCATGCCCAAGATCAATGGACACTGAAAATTCACTGATACAGCGGGCTCCTTGAAAGAATGCCTGTGTCCTAAATGCAGGATCTGAACGACACATTAGAGCATCCCCTTGTCATACTGCTTCTAGTGTTGAATTACAGATTTTGTGTTTATCTTATGACCTTTACTAGATTAAAGAGAGATTAACTTCTTATTTATCAGGGTATTTACCAAAGCATTTAGAATATATTTTCTTGCACAATGTAGGTGCTCAGTGAAATAATTGATGCACTGAATTAATGTTAAACATCAGTCCAGCCAAACATTTATTTTATTATTTTTTAAAAATATTTTATTTATTTATTTGAGAGAGAGAGAGGGTGAGAGAGAGCATGAGAGAGGAGAAAGTCAGAGGGAGAAGCAGACTCCCAGTGGAGCGGGACTCAATCCTGGGATTCCAGGATCATGACCTGAGCCAAAGACAGTCACTTAACCAACTGAGCCACCCAGACGCCCAGTCCAGCCAAACATTTAAATATATAATCATGAGTTGCTCTGTTGTTAGCATATATAAAATGAGAGACTGAGCAGTAAAAAGTTACCATAATCAGACAATATATTGAGTAAATGCATAATAATGCTGTAAAAGTTGAGACAAAGTTAATTTAACTTTGGTTTCAGTGAGTATACCTGTCTAACTATTATTTTTAAGCATTTTTTTAAATTTCAGAATTTATTTGGATTTCCAGAAAAGTTGTGAAAGAGTACAGATAGTTCCGATAGACCCCACACCCAGTTTCCCCTTTTATTACCATATTCCAGTAGTAGGATATATTTCTCATTATAAATGAGGCAATGATGATACATTGTTATGACTATAATTCATATTTGATTCTGATTGATTATTCTTTACCTAAGTAATTTTTTTTTTTTTTTTTTTTTTTGGTGCCAGGACCCCATCTAAGATACTCCATTACATTTAGTCATGTCTCCATAGATTCCTCTTGGCCATGACAGTTCCTCAGATTTTCCTTGATTTTGATGACCTTAACAGTTTTGGTGAGCAATAGTCAAGAATTTTGTAGAACGTCCTGTGAATAAGTTTTTGATGTGCTGAAGTGTAAAAATGGATGACCCAAGTGTTGGTTTCCCATTCAGCTCTTGCATCAATTTTCATGCTCTTGGAGTGGGGTTTTCCTGTTTGATTCTGACTGTGTTAACATTTCTGGAAGTGGTCACAGTGGATAATGAAATAAAAGCAAACCAGCTGTTATACCGACTTGTGCAGTCAAAGAGAGTGTTATGGAGGAATGAAAACTTTGAGAGCTGTGTTCTCTGCCATAGTTGATCAATAAATGTCAGTTGATTAAATAAATAAGCATCCCTTTCCTGCCTTCCTACTTTTAAAGCCAAAAAGTTATTCAGATTCTTATTTAAAAGAGCCCCCCTCTTTGGTGACAGTTACAAAGTGGAAACATTTTGCAATCCTTGCACAACTAGTCTTGCTTGTAAATCCTCTTCTGTACAAAACAATTACTTAATATAATAATGTTTTTGCAAAAAAGACTTCAATCTCTCTCCCATTTACCCCACACCTTCTGACAATATGTTTATTAGCAGATAACTTGTAGCCATTGTTAAAATACAATTTTTAAAGTCATTATCTTATTTATATGTAATTTTTAAATATTCTGATTTTAGCTAAATAAAGAACAATGTGTTTTGAAAAATGTTAGCTATTTATTGTCATAAGACATTTTAGGTGAAGATTAGTACTGGAAGCCTACTACTCACATGCTTCTCTTTCTAGGTAAAACAACGGTGTTTATAAAACAAAGAACTAGTGCCAAATGGGTGCCATTTTGTAAGATTTATTAACAGTGTCCATAGCCTGTCATGTTGGTCTTTCTGGCAACAGCTAGGTGGGAGAAAGTGATGGATCTTTATGCAGTCCACCCAGCATTGAATTTAAGCTGGCCCAGAACCCTGGGATTTGCCCATGCAAGTGGGGTGGAAAAGCTGGAGATGGCGACCCTACTGAAACACACTCCACTTATTATCTTAACTCTGATCATTAGGTAATGTGACCCCATACCAGAGCTAGCACACACATTGCAGTCCATTATTTATATTATCCCCTGGGGTTGTATAGTACTCAGCCTGTATAGTACTCAGCCTGAGACCGAAACTATCTATTGGTTACCTAAGAATAACCAGGAGGCCGACCCAAGAACATAAGTTTATGTAAAGACATTTATTTATAAAAGTTGAATATTCATAGTGTTATTAATGCTCACACATTTTCACCAATAAATTAGAAATTTTAGATGAAATAGGCTGATTCCTAGAAAGCACAATTTATCAAAGGTGAGATAAGAATGAATAAAAATATGATTATTTCTAGATCTCTTAAAGAAATTGAGTCCATAGTCTAAAACCTTTGTCCCAAGAGAATCCTATGTGCAGATGGCTATGTAAGTATATTCTTTTAAATACTTAAGGAAAAATACAGCACCAATCCACATGGATTAAAAGTTTCTAAAGAAGAGAAAAACATATACACATCTCAATTTGTTTTATGAGGTTTTATGCTTCCCCAAACCAGATAAAGTTTGCATTATAGGAAAGGAAATTTATAAGCCAAACTCTTTTATGAACATGTATAAAAATAGCCGAAACAAAAGATAGGCAAAACAAATACAGCAATATAAAATGAGCAACAGCTTTCCTTATTAAGGAGAGTTTGTTCAAAGAATGCAAATAAATAATAATAAATAAAAACTAGCACAAGTATCATGCTTACTACTGAAATATTGAACTCTTTAATTAGAAACGAGACAAGAACACCTTCTATCCATTTATTTTCAACATTCTTTGGAACCTCTCTTTGGGAACAGGAAGAAAGTAAATTAAAGTTATAAAGATGGTAAAGCAGAAGCAAAGTTGTCAGTTGTCAACTTTTTTTTCTAAGTTTATTTATTTATTTATTTATTTGACAAAGATAGAGAGAGTGAGAGAGCACAAGTAGAGGGAGAGGGAGAAGCAGGCTCCCTGCTGAGCAGGTAGCCCAGTGCGATGTTCTGAGGGGTTCCATCCCAGGACCCTGAGTCATGACCTGAGCTGAAGACAGACATTTAACCAACTCAGCCACCCAGGCATCCCTCAACTTTAAATTTTATAGGTAACTTTGGTTTTACCTAGAAAATCCAAAAGAACCTATTGATTAATTAGAATTAGTAAGTTTAGCCATCTTCTGAATACAAGGTTAATAAGGAAGCATCAATTGCATGACTACATGAAATTACAGTTGCATCAAGTAATCAAACTCTTACTCCATACAGTAAGAAGGAAAAGTTTCATACATATAATGTGAGCAAAAATTTCCAGAAAGAAAACATTTCAAACTGTATGATTTCATTTGCAAAATGTTAAAAACCAACCAAACAACGTTGTAAAACCAATACATGTCATTACAAGTCAGGACAGTGGTTACGTCCAGGCAAGCAAGGAAGGGATACTGTTGGGGGGGATAGAGGGGGATTTGGTGATGCTGGTCACACTGGTTCTGGGTGACTGACTGAGACACCTTTGTGTTTACTTGGAAAATCTTCCCAGTTGATTATTTATGATCTAGGCAGTTTCCTGTGTTTGTTTTAAACTTCAGATGAAATGTTCCTAAGGATATTTAGATGCATGCATATGTCGTATCAGCCCTTTTATTTCTGTTTTTAACTCTTAACTTTTCCATGTACTTATGCCCAAGGCTTATCTCAGCATATTAGCTAACACAATCCTGATAAGCCACATCAGATCACTTGGCTCCATTGTTCACTCTACTGGTTTCCTATGCCACTTAAAGACCAAATTTCTTATCATTAGTCAAAAGATCCTTCATGATAAGCCCCATGCTTTCTACCCTCATTTCTTCTGAAACTTGTCTTGTACCTGTGCCTCAAACCCTTTTACTGTACTTTACTGTGGAGCCTCTTTTCCCCAGATAGCAAGGCAACCCCCCCTCCTCTATTTCAATTCTTTATTTAAATTTTAATTTTCAGTGAGTCTCCACTAAAGTTCAGCACTGCACTGTGAGTACCACATACATTCCCCAAATTTCCTAATATCATTTTCTGCTTCTATTTAGCTTTTAGCACTTACGTTTGGTATCCAAAACTTAAAATATTTGTTTTCATTCTATCCCTTAAGAATATAAGCTCTAAAACACAGGCCTTTATTTCTGTTGTGTTTTTGTCTATATCTACCATGCCCCATATATAGAAATGCTTAAAAAAGCATTAGTTGGTACACGTAAACATGAATCATAGAACACTACATCAAAAACTAATGATGTACTGTATGGTGACTAACATGACACAATAAAAAAAAATAACTAAATAAAGCATTAGTTGAATAAAGGAAGGATCAGGGCAAAGATGAGAATAAAGTTAAGAATGTTTTTAGATGGTTACTTCCACATACTTGGTTGAAACACCAGAAATGCTGCCTCAGGTGAGAAGCATTCTAGAAACACAGGCAGGAGTAAAGCCTTAGCTAAATCATTTTTATTTTTTTTTTTAATATTTTATTTATTTATTTGACAAACAGAGATTACAAGTAGGCAGAGAGGCAGGCAGGGAGAGAGAAGAGGAAGCAGGCTCCCTGCTACGTAGAGAGCCTAATGTGGGGCTTGATCCCAGAACCCTGAGATCATGACCTGAGCTGAAGGCAGAGGCTTAACCCATTGATCCACCCAGGCATGCCATTTGCATAGTTTTTATTGTTAAAGAACTAAGCAAGCAAACAGTTTGTCCATTGCTCCTGGCTACATTAGCTAGAAAGATGTCTTCTGAAAAGAAATTCCATGACTTAATTTCACTTTTTAATAATAAAAATGCAGATAATATACAAATTCCTGTTAATCTGGGATTATAATCTGCTGAATTTGTTTTGAACTTTAAATTAAAATACTCACCAAAAAAAAAAAAAAAAAAAAAGTGAAATTACCCTACCTTAGAATTCTGTTCTTGGAGCTAAATACTCTTTTCACACATACGAGAAAAATCCCAAAGTAATTGAATTACTAGAGGGATATTTAGTATTAAAATGATATTTTCCAGACTCCAAAATGCCATTTTACCAAGAACTGATAATTCAGCTTGAAAAGTTATTTGCTAAGCAAAATCTTTCAAGAGTGGCAATTTGGATAGGACTGAAGCAGAATTAAGTCACAACAGGAGTGAGGGGAAATAAGCCAAATAATATGAGATTTCCTGGAATTTGGTTAGGGAGTAGCTGAGAAGCTTGTCTGATTCATTTCCAGTTATAAAAAGGATTTTTGCGTTGCCCTTTCACAGAGACTTAAGTTCAAAGAGTTTATTAGGAACTGTCACTAGGAAGGTGTGGGAGAGATCCTCATTCACACCATAGTTTTCAAGAGCATGAACCCTTTACCATTTCTTAACAATTAATTAGATTGTTGGAGCAGGAACTTGGCCTCTGTATAAATATTTTAAATATAAAGCATTCTTTAGAGTAGTAATTTTTGATTTAAGATGCCAAGAGGCATACTTAGGGAGTTTTTTAAAAAAATAGCTGATGCCCAATTTTTACCTCTGTATTATACTTTTATATTTTCTGGAAGTGACATTCAGTTATTAGAATTGTTCTAAGTTCTTCCAAAACTTTGAAAATAAAAAGTGATTTTTATCTATTTATTTCAGATTTTTATGTTGTTCGTAGTTTAAGGAAGAACTAGGGATTGAGATCTACTACTTTTATTGCTTTCGTAATTTCATTTCTGAATAAAATACTTGGAACTCTGATGTTAAAACCAATTGTGGTTAATGCACCTGTATGTGTCAAGGGCAAAATTGATAATAAATCTGTTACATTTTGACATAAAATTCAAAAGAATCTAATGTTTTCTCAAACACATTGGTAATTTTAATACTTTAATAGTTTCTGTTCATGGGCTCTTTTCATGAGATTGTTTTCTGAAACAGTAGATAAGAACTTACCGAAGGCAAACACGAAGATGATTTGCTTTTGTAACAATTTAAACATTTCCCCTGCTCTTCTATCATTATTCACTCTTACTTAGCAATGGAATCATTTTATTTACCAGAAACATTACTCCAGGCTTTTCATAAAATTATCATAATTGATTAGGACTAGAATTTAATAAAAAACAACTTGAGTAAGTGGCACAAAAGAGTCCACTAGGAACCCTGTTTTCATTAGAAATGGAGGATGTAATTGAAGATGTATGTGAGGAAATAAGTCATTTGTAGTGGTATCAGTTACAACGACTTGAGTAACCATGGCTCTGCAGTCTTGAATCATTCCTGGTAAAACGGTTTCATCCTTGTTATTAATTTTCTCATCATGAACACATTACTCAGGCAAATCTTTCCCTTTAGCCAATGGAAAAACTCTTTAAATAAGAGTCTTAACACCTTTCCATGACATAAGGCTCTCTTTTGGAAACTTTATATTTTAGATCCCTTTCATGTCAAAACTTCCAAATGCCAGCTCATAGGCCCTATGGTTAATTAAGGTTCCAACATGATTTATTTTCTATTCTTGACACACATACTTATTCCTCACTTTATGGAATGCTTTTTGGGTTGTAAATCTAGTTTCTATCTCTACCTTTGGACATATAATTACTTTCCAAATCCCATTTGAGGATGGATTGAAGTCACCGTTTTTCTATCTGTGAAGGAAAGGTTGGTATGTGGAGTAAAATATCATTACTTAATTTGGAATTTGGCCAGATCTCTGGAACTTGTGACCTTGTTTCGATGAAGTGTTCAGGGATTTTTTTTTCCCCCAATCACAAATAGTCAGATATGTCTTATATAACTCATAAAGTGCTCTCATACTAGAGAACTAGCTTAGTGAAAATTTGAATGGGAAAGTTCCAGAGGCAAGGTTAAACACATACCATTTTCTAGAGGCGTGAACTTTCCTGTTTGAGTTAAGTGTGATAATTCACTATAGTTTATGGCATAATTGCTCCAGATTATATATCTCAGGTGCCTGCAGGAAATTGATGATTGAAAATCACAGTAGGTTTCTTTCTTTCTTTTTTAAACATAGATCTATAGGGACATACAGAATTAAAACAATTCAATTTATAACCAAGACTCATAAAGATATGACTGAGAGGAAATTCTGTATTTTAGTAGAATTCAAGCAATATATTTGTGCTACTATATATATTTCACTATCTAATTTTCTTTCCAACTTTAATTCCCAGGAGATTAGGTCAATACAATAATAAGAATTATAATAATAATGAAAACTGGTTTTGCTAAGCACTATGAAAAGTGTTCCGCATATGTGATCTCATTCATTCTGTGAAATAGCCCTATAAGTATTTATCTGCATTTAAACATGATAAAAAATTCTGCAAAATGGCCCAATGTTACACAATTAAATGTGGGAGATCTGGATTGATGAGTATGACTTATCTGTCTCCAAAGTCCATGCACATTTCACAGTGTGGTTTTACCCACTATTAATTATGTTCTTTATCTCCCATCACCAAGGGGACTAAACACTGAGTGCAAAATTTCTTCTCTAATCCTAGGAGCATAGTATTACCTAGTTAAAACCTGTTTATAGAACATGTAATATATTCCACAGTGGAGAATCCATTTACTGGCATATCATATATATTCAATATTTGATTGGTTAAACAATTAATTAAGAGTGAAATAAGGTCTGTCAATATACTTGATTATGATCACCTTCATAGTAAGCAGAGACAGGACTAGAATCCTGAATCATGACTTTTAGTCCAGGACTGTATTAGTTTGGATAAGTTTAGCTTGTTACAGAAGACTGTCAATTACTAGCTGAAAAAAGTTATCCTTGTGGTTTTCTGTCATGTGCATATCCAGATAGATATTACAGGGCATTCTGGTATCAGTGATCAGGCTCTTCTATCACCTCCGCTGTTCTCTTTGGGAAAGTCAGAGGAGATGCATATATCATCTGCTGATTCAGCACTGCAGACCAGGGGATGGGAAAGAGGGAAAGTGAGGGCACATGCTTTTGCCTGTTAAGAGCATGACCCCAAATTGGTCATAACGTGGTTCACAGTCCAAAGGTCAGAGCTCTGTCAGTTGACAAATCTAAATGCAAGGAGACTCAAAATTCAAGACATTAAAAAAAGTAACAATCAAACAAACAAAACAAAAGGTTACAATAGGTAGAAAAGCAAACAAATGTCTCCAATAAAAAGACACTATATCAGGCAATCATTCTGATATATTATTTTCTGATATCTGTACATTTAATTATTATCACCATTGTAGATCATGGCTAGAATACAAAAAAAAAAAAAATCCTTCAGTATTTTTCCCCCTCTCAGTTAGTTATTATCATTGACTAGGGGCGTCTGGGTGGCTCAGTGGTTTAAGGCCTCTGCCTTCGGCTCAGGTCATGATCCCGGGGTCCTGGGATCGAGCCCCGCATCAGGCTCTCTGCTCAGCGGGGAACCTGCTTCCTCCTCTCTCTCTCTGCCTGCCTCTCTCTCTACTTGTGATCTTTGTCTGTCAAATAAATAAATAAAAAATCTTTAAAAAAAAAGTTATTATCATTGACTAAATGATTACCAGGAAGATAAAAATGAGGGAAGAATACTTTTGAGAAAACTAATAAAATTTCATGTACTAATGAAAGACACATTTACCATCTAGCTTGTCTTAACATAGAGTATAAATTTCAAATAAAATTGTAATCATGATATACCCAGAATATTAGAATTAACAATCATAGAATAACAAGTTTTTAGAAATGTTGTATGTTTACTTTTAAGTGTATGATGCCTTGAGTATACTTCTCAATTTCATTAAGTAAGGAATTTTTTTCTTTTATTCATTTATTGAACAAATATTTATTGAGAGTTCTTCTAGACCTTGGGGATTGAGCTGCAAACAACACAGACAAAAATCTTTCTTCTGGTGAAGCTTAACAATCTATAAAAGAAGTAAGATATGTTTTATGTAGAAGGTGGTCACTGTGAGGAAGAAAAGCAAAGCAACTAAAGGGAATAGAACAGGGGACATCACCGGTACAAAAGCGGTCAGAATTTTTAGAATAAATGTCAGGAAAACCCTCACGCAGAAGGTAACAGATCTGAAGTAGATGAAATATATAGCAGTGTGACTATCCAGGAGGGGGACAAGAGTAAGTTCAGAAACTGAAACTGAAAAATATCTGGAGCTTTTGGGTTCCCAGAAGAAAAAGCAGGTGAGGAGAGAGCAGTGTAGGAGAGAGCAGGTGCAGGAGAGAAGAGAGGAGATCCAGGAGAGAATGAGAGCTGGGTCCTGTACACAAGCCACTGTCAGGATTTGTGTTTTTAACCTGGGTGAGCTGGAAAACCACTTCAAGCAGAAGAGTCACTTGAGCTCATTTTTTTAAAGCTTTATTTTGCCTTTTCTTTTCTTTTTTTTTTTTAATATATTTAATTTATTTATTTGACAGACAGAGATCACAAGCAGGCAGAGAGGCAGGCAGAGAGAGAGGAGGAAGCAGGCTCTCTGCTCAGCAGGGCTCGATCCCAGGACCCTGAGATCATGACCTGAGCCGAAGACAGAGGCTTTAACCCACTGAGCCACCCAGGTGCCCCATTTTGCCTTTTCTGTTTGGAATAGACTGTAGGAAAGCAAGGACTGAAGAAGAGAGAATACTTAAAGGAATGTAATTCAACTGAGAGAAGATGGTGAACTGTACCAGGGCATAATGATGAACATGGTGTCATGTTGTCTGAATCAGGATCAATTTTGAAAATAGATCTGAAAGACTAGTGGTAGCAGAGGAGTAGTGACAAAGTTTGGAAGAAAGCCTTTCAAGAATTGTATTAGAAGCTAAAGAAAGGTACTGTCTCATAGGAATAAACCACAACAACAAAAAAACAAGGCAAAACAAAAACCTGAGAGTAATCAGGACTGTAGAGATAAAAGACCATACCGATCAGTATTTAGTTTTCCGGTCTGGGTAGAGTGCTGATTTACAGATAATTCAGGGGTTTTTTGTTTAGTTTTGTTTAAAGATTTTATTTGTTTATTTGTCAGACAGAGCAAAAGAGAGAGAAATAGAGCACAAACAAGGTGAACAGCAGGCTGAGGGAGAAGTAGTTTCCCCCCTGAGCAGGGAGCCAATGAGGGACTTGATCCCAGGATACTGGGATCATGACCTGAGCTAAAAGTAGATGCCCAACTGACTGAGCCACCCAGGCTTCCCGATGATTCAGGTTTTAATGATTGTGTGTGTGTGTGTGTGTGTGTGTGTGTGTGTGACATTTGAGTGGTTGGGAGAGGAAGACTAAACACTGAATGCATACTATTGACACTGATAGACAGCTCTGAAAACAAAGCAGGGAGTGGAGAGGGATGGGGTGCAATTTTAGGAAGGATGCTCCGCAACGATCAGTGAAGAGCTAACAGCTGAGCTGAGATATGAAGAAAGAGGGAGCTGTGACTCATATTCTTGCGGCTGAGTTTCCTGGCTGACAAAGTCAGACCTGTCCTGGAGCTCATATGCCAGGAACAGCTGTTGGTTGGAGTCAAGTGAGACAGCACGCGGAGTCTGAGAGGTGGCCTGGGACTACAGCACCAGAGAGATCTGAGGCCAGAGAGAGGACCTCAGGTACTAGTCACTTCAGGGCCTGGTGAAAAACCATCAGATTTATGGCTGGTCGGTATATGATTTGACGTATGTCATAAGATAGAAATAAATGCAATTTAAACATGCTGAGAAGCATCTTAAAATATGTTGCTATCATCTTATTAAACTTAACTTTAAACTTTTTTTTTTCATGAAGTTTAACATCCTCATTAAATACTCAAGGGATAAGACCTCTGAAGGAATTAGTTATCAGTAAATGTAGATAGTATATTATTACCACGAGAATATGAAAAAAGAGCTGTAGCAAACTTCAGTTTCATGGTTTTAGAATTTAATAACTACCAGGTGCACCTGGGTGGCTCAGTAAGCATCTGCCTTTGGCTCAGGTCATGATCTCAGGGTGCTGGGATGGAACACCACACCAGGCTCCCTGATCAGTGGGAAGCCTGCTTCCCCCTCTTCTACTCCCCCTGCTTGTATTCCCTCTCTTGCTCTCTTTCTGTCAAATAAATAAATAAAAACTTAAAAAAAAATAGAATTTAATAGCTCTTTAAGAAGGATAGGTATCATTTGACAGAGTGGTCCCAGATTCCTTCTAAGCAATTATTTGTTTAAAATGCAAAAACATTCATTTTAAATGCTAGTATATCCAACAAATATCTTCTGGTGACTGACCTGTACAGTGGGATTTATGACAAATGAAACCCATCATATAAAAGGTAATTGATCATTTTTCTCTGAAACATGGCCCCTTTTCTTTTGTTCTGATAGCACACTTCCTAGGGTGTCCATCCCTCAAAATATGCAAGATATGCACTGTAGTTAAATTATCTAGTTGCTTAATGTACAAACAATATACCTGACATGATTTATATCCTCTTCTTTCTCTTAAACATGACAGAATTATGGCAGTGCTACTTGATGAAATATTTAATCAGATTACTAAGGCTTTAAATTATCTTGTATATACACAAATTTTTGAAACTGGTTAGCATACTATTAGTATATTTTATCATAATATCAAATGGTAATATTTATGGTATTTACCATAATATTTATGTTAAATAAATAATATTTATGTTAAATAAATAGGTTATAGCAAAATTCCTTTGGAATCAACTTTGGATTGCTTTATAATTAGTTAAAAATGTTACTTAATTTTCACAACAGGTGACTCAGCAATTGAAACTGAATGTGAGCTCTGCCTCTTGATTATTTGGTTTCTAAGCATATGGCTCTAACCAACGACATAGACATACACAGTAGCACAGAAAGGTACATTAAATTCTTGCCAGAAAATAAAACTTTAAGCCATCTGTTGTAAAATTCTAGCAAGGGGAAGTAGTATCCTTCACAAATTTGACTGCTGTAACTTCCATCCTTGTATGAAAATAACCATACATTTTTATCACAGCCTTTGTCTCTATAATGACCTTTAATAGGTCACCGGCCAATGTTTTGTTTCATTATATTGTAAGCCAATATGTGTGTTTTTTTTTTTTAACTGCTGAAAAATATAGCAACAGTCAACTGATGCAGAATCTACTGGAAAGGATAAAACACAACTTTTAAAGGTACTGTTTTATAGGTAAATTTTATAAAAAAGGCGATAGTCAAAATCATTGCAAATGATGAAAAAGTGTGCACCTACGTTCCACATGACCTTGTGGGGGAACTGAATTTACATGAGGTATGTAGTAAGGCACCTGAAAATCCAGAGCTGTGGGAAACATGAGGAACGCCGTGCAATATGTGAGTGGTTTAGGTTGTAGCAAAGGAAATATTACTGTATAATGATGGGAGAATATCCATCTGACTATGCAGAGGGAGGAGCACGATCGTCGCATCCCTGCAGGACAAGAGGAGTGGAAGAAGAGCTTTCTCTGGAGAAGGAAAAGAAAAATATTTTATTGCTTAAGGGCTGTTGCCTCATTGGCTGGCACACTCTCATCTCTGTGGTGAACGTGGATTTTTCGTCTTTGTGTGTAACAAAGTTGAATTTTCCTCTTCAAAAACAATGAATTATAAAAATGCTTTTTAAAAGCAGAGTTTTATTGCACTAACTACCTTTTATTCTGTTATCCAGTTTTCTTTCCTGTGAAATATTTTGTATTAGCGGTTTATTTCTACTGACATTTTTTGGTAAAATGTAGTCCCTCTTTAACACCTTAAAATCTTATTTTCATCCATATCATTTTGTGGGAATCACACTAACAAAATTCAGTAGTGATTCTTGAATCCACCAACCTTCAAGATATCCTTCAAACTCAGTAGATAGGTATAAAGAATGCATTTTTGAACTTCTTTGACTATAAAATGACAGCAGGCTTACTTAATTTTTACTCTTTATCCAGTCTGTATTTTACTCGTTTATGACCTCATAATTCAGCTACTTCCAAAAGCCTGGCTAGTCCAGCTCCGATTCACTTTTTACTGCTAACGAAATACATGGTGATACTCATATCTGTTTTCAGGACATTAAATGTGTGCCTCTCCTTTAAAACTCACTAAAGCTGGAATTTCATATTGCAACTTAACTATAGACTATTCCACTTAAATATTAATAAATAGTTCTTTTACTTATTTATTAATTAAAAAATCTTTCTTCTCTTGCACTCACTAAATCTAAATTTAAATATATTATATTTCTCCTCCAAACCACTTAGGATTACCAACTTTATTATTTCCATTGATGTCATTACTATTTTTCCAATATTCATACTTAAACACCTGGGCATCATTTTACCTCCTTATCCTCCCTTTCTATCCTCCAATCATATCGCATATTCCAGATGTGAAGGCCATATCCTCTTTCTTCTGTAATAAATCTGGAAAATATTGATGGATAAATAGTAAAATACATGTTTGGAGTTAATATTTACGTGTTTTCTTTTTACTTCTGTGACACAGCCTAATAATGGCTTCCTTTCCACAGCAAAACCAAGATGACTTTTAGCTGCAATTTTAAGGTTCTTTTCTGATCCAACATTCCTTTTATTTCCTGACCAAGCTCCTAGGTGTTGGAATCAGTCCAAAATTCTTGGATCATGTTAGTCTCTCATTATGCATGAAATTATGGCATTTTGGGGTCTGTGTGGCAAATAGGACGGGGTTGTTGCCAAAGACATATTCCTATGCAATTTCTTAAATGACACATATTAATTTCTGTATTCAGGAGATGGAAGTTGCCAAGTCAACCTATGAGGCCCTCCAAGTTCAATACCTGACCCAGCTAATTCATAACAGTGTTACTATTTTTAATGTAACAATGTAGGAGTGAGCAGATTTTAACCACTGCTTACAGTTTTTACAAGATGGCAATCATAAGGGCAGAACAATTTCTAGATTCCACAACATTTTTAGCTGGCTAACTTCAACAATGTTTCCTTCTCTCTACCACCACAACCATACCTCCCTCCTATTGTGGTTAAGATATTCAGGTCATTTCTGAATATTAATAGTAGGATTTCGAAACAGAAACCTTGGTTTTCACTATTAAATTTGATACATTTTCTATCAAGCTATTGGGATACTATTTTTATAAATTTAGATTCCTAAAATTTTAAATCTTGAAGTATGTTAAGCATTTCCACAGAGGAAAATACGATATATCAATTTGGGCTAATTGCCTCCTTGGGAAATGAAGAGACCACAGAAATTAACAGCTAAAAGAAAGCAAAGGGTGTCATAGGTAACTTGACCCATCTACTGACTTAATTTTCATTGAACAAAACTATAAATAAATTTCACGTTTTATTCTAAATTAGGAAGGGAAATGAATCAGATAATTAAAATAAAGTTGGGTTTGAGAAAATTCAGGAAGTGAGAAACAAATCTATTTCCATTCTTATTGTTATTTGAAACAATATGTTCCTTCCTACTTTGGACTTTTATCACTCTCAAGGAAAAAGAAAAAACGCACAAAGCCTTTTTATAATTGAAACATGTGAGACAAAGACATGACCAGTTTGTTGATTTTCATAAGTATGCCTTTACTCCTGGCCCTGAAATTAGTTCTTGAATGAAGGGTAGCTGGTAGAAAGCTGACCTGACCCTTTGGAGTTAGAAGAGGCAAGAACTTTTTTTTTTTTTTTTAATTTAATTTAATTTTTCTTCAGTGTTCCAAAATTCATTGTTTATGCACCACACCCAGTGCTCCATGCAATACATGTCCTTCATAATACCTACCACCAGACTCACCCAACCCCCCACCCCACTCCCCTCCAAAACCCTCAGTTTGTTTCTCAGAGTCCACAGTCTCTCATGGTTCATCTCCCCCTCCTATTTCCCCCAACTCCCTTCTCCTCTCCATCTCCCAATGTCTTCCGTGTTGTTCCTTATGATCCACAAGTAAGTGAAACCATATGATAATTGACTCTCTCTGCTGAGGCAAGAACTCTTAATCCCAACTTTGTCGCAGACATTCTGTGTGGTCTCATTTGCAGAATCCATACCAGATCTGTTTTACCTACATCAGACATGGTATTTGAAAATGCTTGAGGGTGTAAAACCCTAATTACCAGAGTTATTATTTTCTAATTAACAAGCCTTTATATTCTTTTCAATTTCTCTTTTCTTGATAGAGCAGTCATGCTCAAAAAATGCAGGATCTACTTTTTAAAAAATGCTTTCTTCATTAACCTAGAGAGGAGACTATTTCTTCAAAACTATTTTAGTATATAATGAAATCTTTTCCGAATCATGTTCTTTAATTTAATATGACCTTATTCTTCTCCACAGTAACAATTTGTCTTTTAAAATAACAATGGTTCCAGAGAGATCTTTTCATAGGAGTATACTCAAAAATTTCTGTATCTTTACTGGCTGGCCTTCCTTTTGAACTTTGTGCTGTCCTAAATGGTTCCTGGAGGGAATTATAAAAATAACTCAGGTCCTAATGAGAAAACAAGTCTCCAGAGCATTATTCAGAGGTTGTCATCCCCTGGCTTTGAATTTTAACGTGACAGAGTTCTATTGTCCCATGTCGTTATTCATGATCTCAAACTGTCTGTTCTAATTTCCAAGAAATGCTAAGCAAAGCAGGGTTCAAATTCAGGAAGAAGCTTCTCCCCCTTCAATGAACATGAAATTGTAACTGGAAACATGGTTGATTAGATAAACACCACTTGTTTACTTGTGAATTATCTCCAAATGCTGCTGGGTATCCTTTGTTACAAAGATGAAAAGGTATCATTTGGGTAAAGGTTAGGCATAAGAAATTCTCCTAAAATTATGAAACATTAGAAACGTTAAGTTTTCTTGTTAGTTTCACATTAAACTTTTTGTTTTTTAATGTGATCTTTGCAAAGGATAAGCATCTATGTCTTGGGAAATAGGTTTTCTGTCATTTGTTTTTACATATATGCTCAACTAAGTCTCTGATTAAAGAAAAGTAAAGTTTACATTGTAATATGGGAAATGAGATTATATTTTTAACTTTTTTTGATTTAGAAAAGTAAAGAGCATTCTACATTAAGAATATTATTCATGGGGCACCTGGGTGGCTCAGTAGGTTAAGCCTCTGCCTTAAGCTCGGGTATGACCTCAGGGTCCTGGGATGGAGTCCCACATTCATCTGGCTCTCTGCTCAGCAGAGGGCCTGCTTCCCCTTCCCCCTCTGCCTACTCTTGATCTCTTTCTCTCTGTCAAATAAATAAATAAAATCTTAAAAAAAAAGAATATCATTCATTATATTGTGGTTGTTGGGTGGCTCAGTTGTTAAACGTCTGCCTTCAGCTCAGGTCATGATCCCAGGGTCCTAGGATCAAGATTCAGATTGGGCTCCCTGCTGGGTGAGAAGCCTGCATCTCCTTCTCCCACTCCCCTTCTTGTGTTCCCTCTCTCATTACGTCTTTCTCTGTCAAATAAATACATAAAATCTTAAAAAAAAAAAAAAAGGAATATTCATTATAATGCCAACTGTTACAGGAAAGTGTATTTTCTATTTCAGCAGCCATTAATATCAGGCTAAAAATCACTGAGACAATGATGATCAACATGTTGCTTTTCGAAGGAATTTTAATGGGTTATCTTATAATTTTGAAGGAGTTTTAATGGAAAAGAGCATACCTCCATGAACGTAGCTCTTTGATTTTACAACATTTAGAGAATTGTTCTATTAGTGTCTTTGTTGCTGTGGGCTTGCTCAGAATGCACGAACTAACTTTAGTCACATGCATAGCTTTGGGGGAAAATGAAATCATCATGCTGTATGATCCTTGGTATGCGAAGCCATATGGTGGTATATTGTTACCCGTCCTCATCTTGAATTTGTGGAATCATTACATGGCCTCCAGCATTCAGTATACTGGAAGAAAAGGCAGTGTAGATGAACACACTGTCCTCCATGTATAGGTTTATACCCATCATGAAATATACATTATCCAATCTTATAAAGGTCAAGATTTATTTTAAGCAGGGTTGAAAGAAAGACTAGAGCAGGGGGGTATCTAGCATTGACACCTGGTCATTTCACTAAAACTTCGACTCGGTGTCACCCATGTCTTAAACATTTCTGGTCACAAGATTCAAAGAGAAGAAAAAATAATCACTGCTTTATATAGTGTAGGTTTACTATTTTTAACTGAATATAAAATAATCAGAAGAAACTTCATGTGCATTCATGAAAATTGAGGTTTCCTTCCTAGGGATGAAACAGAAAGTTCTCAGAGTGCCTGCAAGCTACCTGGCCAGACTTTTCACCCTTGGGATGTTTCCACAATTTTGTCCCAGGGCCCATCGTCTTGACTTGTATTTTGTTTCCACTGTTCCTGTGCCTTTAGAAGTTTCCACCAAGGCCCTGCTCAAGCATCACTTCCTCTATGTAGCCTTTTCTGGTCCCTAGGTAGTATTTCCCTTCTTTGTTTTCCACACCATTTGCCCCACATCTCATTTAGCTTCAGCAACAATGCATTCTGTTTATCTTTTTACGCATTGAATTTGTCCACTATCTTCTGTGCTTTCTAAGAGCAAGGAGTATAACTTATTTGTTTGTTTGTTTGTTTATTTATTGTGACTTATCTTTTTCTTTGTGTCTCCAGACAGAAATTCGCAAAATGGCTAGGACAGAGAAGGTCAATCATAGATGTTTGTGGAGTAATAAACTTATAAGGCCGAACTATAATAACTCTACAAACTATACCCAAACAACTAAAAACCATAAATGAAAGTTCTTTTATTTATCTTGTTCTGTCCATTTTTAGAGTCTCACATAGACTACTTCATAATGTTGTTTCTAAGTGTTCTCTGGATATCAGAAATTAACAGTGACCTCAAAGTGAGCTTGGGCTCCTCTATCATCCATAGACTTGATAGTTTTATTTATTTCTGTAACCATAGGTATTAGTACCCTGTCTAGCACTTGCCCGTTGCTCAGTAAGAGATTCTAAAGCAAAAATGTTCTCTATATTTTCGCTTTTGTTTCCTTTGCCTTTGGAGACATATCTTGAAAGAAGTTGCTGTGGCTGATAGCGAAGAGATTACCGCCTATGTTCTCCTCTAGGATTCTGATGGGTTCCTGTCTCACGTTGAAGTCTTTTATCCATTTTGAGTTTATCTTTGTGTACGGTGTAAGAGAATGGTCGAGTTTCACTCTTCTACATATAGCTGTCCAGTTTTCCCGGCACCATTTATTGAAGAGACTGTCTTTTTTCCACTGTATATTTTTTCCTGCCTTGTCGAAGATTATTTGCCCATAGAGTTGAGGTTCCATATCTGGGCTCTCTACTCTGCTCCACTGGTCTATGTGTCTGTTTTTATGCCAGTGCCATGCTGTCTTGGTGATCACAGCTTTGTAATAAAGCTTGAAATCAGGTAACGTGATGCCCCCAGTTTTATTTTTTTTTTCAACATTTCCTTAGCGATTTGGGGTCTCTTTTGATTCCATACAAATTTTTTGATTATTTGCTCCAGCTCTTTGAAGAATACTGGTAGAATTTTGATCAGAATGGCATTAAAGTATAGATTGCTCTAGGCAGTATAGACATTTTAACAATGTTTATTCTTTTGATCCAAGAGCATGGAATGGTCTTCCATCTTTTTGTGTCTTCTTCAATTTCTTTCATGAGTGTTCTGTAGTTCCTCAAGTACAGATCCTTTACCTCTTTGGTTAGGTTTATTCCCAGGTATCTTATGATTCTTGGTGCTATAGTAAATGGAATCGATTCTCTAATTTCCCTTTCTGTATTTTCATTGTTAGTGTATAAGAAAGCCACTGATTTCTGTACATTGACTTTGTATCCTGCCATGTTGCTGAATTGCTGTATGAAACTTTTGATTCATCAAAATCAAAAGCTTCTGCACAGCAAAGGAAACAGTCAGAAAAAAAAAAAAAAGAGGCAACCCATGGAATGGGAGAAGATATTTGCAAATGACAGTACAGACAAAAGGTTGATATCCAGGGTCTATAATGAACTCCTCAAACTCAACACACACAAAACAGACAATCATATCAAAAAAATGGGCAAAAAATATGAACAAAGACTTCTCCAATGAATTCATACAAATGGCTATCAGACACATGAAAAAATGTTCATCATCACTAGCCATCAGGGAGATTCTAATTAAAACCACATTGAGATATCACCTTACACCAGTTAGAATGGCCAAAATTAGCAAGACAGGAAACAACATGTGTTGGAGGGGATGTGGAGAAAGGGGAACCCTCTTACACTGTTGGTGGGAGAGCAAGTTGGTGCAGCCTCTATGGAGAACAGTGTGGAGATTCCTCAAGAAATTAAAAAATAGAACTTCCCTATGACCCTGCCATTGCACTCCTGGGTATTTACCCTAAAGATACAGATGTAGTGAAAATAAGGGCCATCTGTACCCCAATGTTTATAGCAGCAATGGCCACGGTCACCAAATTGTGGAAAGAACCAAGATGCCCTTCAACAGATGAATGGATAAGGAAGATGTAGTCCGTATACACTATGGAGTATTATGCCTCCATCAGAAAGGATGAATATGGGCAGAACTGGAAGAGATTATGCTGAGTGCAGTAAGTCAAGCAGAGAGAGTCAATTATCATATGGTTTCACTTATTTGTGGAGCATAACAAATAGCATGGAGAACATGGGGAGTTAGAGAGGAGAAGGGAGTTGGGGGAAATTGGAAGGTGAGGTGAATCATGAGAGACTATGGACTCTGAAAAACAATCTGAGGGGTTTGAAGTGGCGGGGGGTGGGAGGTTGGGGCAACCAGGTGGTGGGTATTATAGAGGGCACGGATTGCATGGAGCACTGGGTGTGGTGAAAAAATAATGAATACTGTTATGCCAAAAATAAATAAAAAATAAATTTAAAAAATTAAAAAAAAATGTTCTCTATATTGCTAGTCTAATTCCATAAGTGTTTCCTAGTTCTTTTGAACCATTTGTATTTTCATCACCTACATGATCCCTTTCATACTTTTGTTTTCCTACTCTTCAGGTGAGTCCTGATCTGTTCTTTGTACCTTACAGTGTTAGTGTCTTTGGCCAGATAAACAAAGGGGGCAGCAAAGTTTTGAAAATGGCAATGATAGTTACAATTTTCATAGCTTTATCTTTGTATATTAGCATTTCCTACACAGTTTATAGTATTTGACATTACTTGGGGCTGAAATGAAAATTTAATCCATCAGACATTATGTGTGTTCTGTATATCAGAGGTATATACAAGGAAGTGTTTAGTTGTCTTTAATTTCACCTTTACTTAAAAATTTATAATGATGAGGATTATCTGAATATTTACATTTATAAATATAGCTAACAGACTTAAATCAATGAGAGTACTTAATACAAATATAGGATTAAAAAATATCATGCCAATGTTTTCTTACAGTTCCAGCCAAGGAAAAACACTCACCTCCTATTCGATAAATGGCATCTATCTGGTCAACAGCTTCTCTCTTGACTTTCACTTCATGTATTTATACATCATTAAACTTCAGGAGAGTTAGATTTCCACTGCTGGATGTGGAGACCAAAGAGAGACCACAAATGGGTCAAGTTAGCAGATGTAGATACTTAAGACATACTGAGTTGGAGAACATGAGATACCTGGGTCTCCTCCTCGCTCACCTTCTGCTGTCTCAGTTTTATCATCCCCAAAACCTGAGGCTTGGATTACATTTGCAAGACTATTTACATATCACTACATATGTGATTTTTTCCCCATTTTTTTAAATTGTGAAATAAAAACACATTATCACCATATTAACCACTTGAAAGTGCATACCTTAATAGTATTCAGTGTATTCACACTGGTATGAAATAAAATCTCTAGAACTTTTCTTCTTGAAAATCTGAAACTCTATACTTACTAAGCAACTTCTTTTTCCTCCCTCTACCCACCTCCACCTTGGTAACCACCATTCTATTTTTTATGGTTTTTGACTACCTTAGATATAATATATAAGTAGAATCATTTAGCATTTTTCTACTTGTGACTGTCTTATTTCACTTAACATAATCTCCTCAAGGTTTATCCATGTTGTAGCATCTGACTGGATTTTCTTCTGTATTAAGCTAAAGAATATTCCATCATAGGGGCGCCTGGGTGGCTCAGTGGGTTAAGCCGCTGCCTTCGGCTCAGGTCATGATCTCAGGGTCCTGGGATCGAGTCCCGCATCGGGCTCTCTGCTCAGCAGGGAGCCTGCTTCCTTCTCTCTCTCTCTCTCTGCCTGCCTCTCAGTGTACTTGTAATTTCTCTCTGTCAAATAAATAAATAAAATCTTTAAAAAAAAAAAAAAAGAATATTCCATCATAGATGTATATTGTGTTTGGTTTACTCATTCATTTATCAATAAGCATTTCTGTTGATTCCAACTCTTTGCAATTGTGAATAGTGCTGCTTGGAACATAGGTGTGCAAAGATTTCTTCAATGCTCTGATTTCTTTTCTTTTAGAGAGTATATTACCCAGAAGTGGGTTGATAGGCTATTTATTTCTGTTTCTGACTTTTGGAGGAAACTCCATCTATTTTCCATTAGCAATTACACTATTTCACAATCCCACCAATGGTGCACCAGAGTTCCAATTTTTCCACATCCTCGTTTGCACCTGTTATATTCTGTTGACTTGATAGTAGTTATCAGTTAGTGAGGTGACATCTCATTGTGATTTTGCTATTTATTTCTCTGATGACTAGCGATCCCGAGCATATTTACAAATGTTTGTTGTCTGCTTGTGTATTATCTTTGGATAAATGCCTATTCAAGTCCTTTGTCTATTTTATGATCATCTTTTTACATTCTGGATATTAGCCCCTTACCAGATTTACAAATATTTTCTCACATTCTACAGATTTTATTTTCACTGTGATTGTGTTCTTAGATGTGCAAAAATTTTTAACTTTGTTATAGTCTTATTTGTCTATTTTTGGTTTTGTGGTCTGTGAAATAATTGTCAAATCAAATATCATGAAACTTCTCTCCTGTGTTTTCTTTTGGGTGGTTCCAATGTGTGATTTTTAAACGTTTGTCTTTTTTTTTTAATCAAAGAAGAATGTACTAAAAAAAAAGAAACTACTAATTTAGTATGCATTATGAAACTAAACAGTAATGTATTTTGACAATGATTAGAATTGTTTTATACTTTTTGTCTCAGTGATCATGGCTATGACAACTAATCAACCCACTTTGTTATCCATGTTGTAAAACTATTATTGAAAGTGTTGATACTCTATTTCAGAACAGGAAAAATGTTTTGGATGAATTATAGATAACAAGTTGTGGCCATTTAAGACTACTAATTATCCTTAAAGCAATACTTGTGCAATTCTTCCTCTGTACCTTTATTAAGTACTCTCCAACTCCTCCCTTCTTACTTAAGGTAAGTCTCCTTTTAAGGCCAGATAAAACCCCACACATGAAGCTTTTTTCTATTTTCTTATTATTAGTGGATCTCTTTTCTCACTGAGTTAGCTCAAGCTTGTTCTTTCTATATGTTAACTCTCTATACTAACTGCTATAGTTACAGTTTTGTTTTAAAAGAAATAAGTTCAATAAAATGGAAGTTTATTCATGGGTGGTTGAAGAGAATATATACTATTTTTTCCCCTCACATTTCTATCTCTTAATTGTTAAACTTAAGAATCAAGTACCGAAATATTTATAGTATACTGACATGCCATTATCCCTGTGATGGCAGCACCATTGATGGATCCAGGTCATAGTTTCAGGGATGAGACAAAAACAGATTGCCACATCAGCTGTAGCCTCTGGGGGACACTAAAATAGAAGCCAGGATAAATGGGAGCATCTGTTCAGTGGGAGCAGCAACAGGTGCAAATCTAACTAACACTGAAGTAATTGCAGAATGGCAAAGAGAAAATAATTCAAAATGTTAATACTAGATAAAGAATAAATAGCACAAAATATTAACACTAGTTATTTTTAAATTATGAGTTTATATGTGACTTTTAATTTATCTGGATCTTAATTTTAAAACATTTTACAAGAGCCTATATTGTTTTAATAGTTAGGAAAAAAGTTATTTGAAAAGGACACAGAGAGTGAAGGAATTATAATAGCTAATAGGTTTCATAAAAAATATAACTTAGGGTCACATTGTTTACTATGCTTCAGAGAATAGAAACTTCGTTGAATAGTGATATATATATATATATATATATATATATATATGGAGAGAGAGAAAGGGTGTTGAGGTGGTGAATGATAGAGTTCTAAGACTGGAGGTTGCTAGGATTCAGTGATTATTTTTTGTTAGTAAGGGCTCAGTTACCTGAATTTCCTCTTTAAACTGGTGTTTTGGGGAAAACAAGCTTAAATATCTCTTGATTCTCTTCATATAAATTGTAAAGTCTAAAATTAAGGCATAATTAAGTCCCAATAATTTTTAAACTCTAAATACCTAGAGACCAAAGGAATGAGTTTGTTAATTTATTTTACAATAAATATTGAATACAACTCTATCAGTTGGGGCTCAATCCAAGGAATGAAAACTACACAGTAGTTTGAACAGAGAAACCTTAATGTATAGAATTATTCACTATAACAGGGGGTTGCTGTAATGAGGGGCAGAATAATAAAAGAAAAAAAGCACTATGGAGTACAGAACTAGCAAATGCAAGTGTAGGGAAGTAGTCTCCAAAACCCACAGCTAATCAGGGAGATTCAAATCAAAACCACATTGAGATACCACCTTACACCAATTAGAATGGCTAAAATTTACAAGACAGTAAACAGCATGTGTTAGAGAGGATGTGGAGAAAGGGGAACCCTCTTACACTTGGTGGGAGTGCTAGTTGGTACAGCCACTTTGGAAAACAGTGTGGAGATTCCTTAAGAAATTGAAAATAGAGCTTCCCTATGACCCTGCAATTGCACTACTGGGTATTTACCCCAAAGATACCGATGTAGTGAGAAGAAGGGACATCTGTATCCCAATGTTCATAGCAGCAATGGCCACAGTTGTTAAACTGTGGAAAGAGCCAAGATGCCCTTCAACAGATGAAGAAGATATGGTCCACATATACAATAGAGTATTATGCCTCCATCAGAAAAGATGAATACCCAACTTTTGTATCAACATGGGCGGGACTGGAGGAGATTATGCTGAGTGAAATAAGCCAAACAGAGAGAGTCAATTATCATATGGTTTCGCTTACTTGTGGAGCATAAGGAAGAACACTGAGGACATTGGGAGACGGAGAGGGGAAGTGAATTGGGGGAAATTAGAGGGGGAGACAAACTATGAGAGACTGTGGACTCTGGGAAAGAAACTGAAGGTTTTGGAGGGGAGGGAGGTGGGGATGGATGAGTTTGGTATTATGGAGGGCATGAGTATTGGCATGAATATTGCATGGTGCATCGGGTGTGGTACATAAACAAAGAATGCTAGAACACGGAAAAGAAATAAAATAAAATAAAATGAAAAAAAATTATAAAACATGGCTAAAATAGATCACACAAGAAGATGGTTTCTCCCCAACAGGATGGGATCCAAGCCTTGTTGCACATGGCTCATTGGGTATCAGAGAAGATCCTAAGATGCTGTATTGACAGAAATTTTTAGAAATATGCCCTCCTTGGTTGGAAAAAAGTCCAGTTTCTAGGGTATAATGGAAAGCCATTCATAAGATGGTGTCTGTCTGGAGACATCCTATCACAAAACTACATGAGAGAGGTTCAAGAGGAAGTTGACAGCCACTGGGTATTGCTGTCTTCATGCATTGTAGTGAACCAGGTACTAGAGAAGCTATGCCCCAGGGAGGTAGTCTGATGAAAGGGCACACTGAAACCAGAAAAGAAACTCCTTTCACTTCCAGTGTCTCTCCTCTCTTTCCTGACAAAACTTTATATTCTGGAAGCTATTTAAAGAGCCTCTTTTGGGGGCGCCTGGGTGGCTCAGTGGGATAAGCCGCTGCCTTCGGCTCAGGTCATGATCTCGGGGTCCTGGGATCAAGTCCCGCATCGGGCTCTCTGCTCAGCAGGGAGCCTGCTTCCTCCTCTCTCTCTCCCTGCCTGCCTCTCTGCCTACTTGTGATCTCTCTCTGTCAAATAAATAAATAAAATCTTTAAAAAAAAAAAAAGAGCCTCTTTTGGGATGCCTGGGTGGCTCAGTTGGTTAAGCAACTGTCTTTAGCTCAGGTTCTGGCATAGGGTCCTGCATCTAGCTCCTTCCTCAGCAGGGATCCTGTTTCTCCCTCTGCCTGCCACTCCTCTCTGCCTGCCACACTTTTTTTTTTTTTTTTAATTGCCCATATTAGAGTTTGGACGGTCCTTTGAGACATTTCTTACCAAGGTGCCAGTGAACAGATTCTTCTATGGCCAGTCATTGCCTGTTCACCCAGTGTTTCCTCACCAGTAAATCCCTTCATATGTTTCCACTGCCTGGTTTTTCATAAAGGAGTCCTCCACTCTGTCTTATTTTACCATCATATTCATCTTATCATCTACCATTTTATAATCATGTTATAGTCCTTGTTCTGGTAAACATTCAAATAATAATTTCCAATCTCAACTAGTGAATGTTTCCTGCTAGGTCTTTTGTATCACTTTATGCTCCCATATAAAAGATTCGACATCAGTAACACTTTTGACACAACTTTATATTCAGCATTTGTGAAAATTAATAAGCCATATAATATACTTATAGGAGGGAAATGTTAGGTGTCACTTTATTTTCATAACTGAAAGAGGAGCTAGCTCTATTAATTATGTGATTTTGTAGTAATATCTATGTGAGAATTAAAGCAATGGTTTTTATGATAGTAGCAGCAGAAATAGAATGAGGAGAAAACAAATACAATCTCTTATTTAATGTAGACATTGTCAAATTAATAATTAATTAGTTAGTTAAAACTTGATTTTCCTAAACTTTAGGTTGGATTAGATTATCTCTATGATCCCTTATGCCTTATAACATTCTATGATTCTGCAATCAAAGATGAGGGAGGATTTAAATGCCAAAGATTTAAAATGTTGGGAAAAAAAAAACAGAAAGAAAAATAAAATAATGGGAATTGAGGAGGAAAAGGAGTAGAAATGTTGAGTATAGTTTTGAATTGGGGTTATGTTTCAAGTTGTGTTGGGACATCCAAGTGGGAAGGTCTGGTAGATAGTTAGACTTACAGGATTGGATCTTAGGTAAAATATTAGTTTTGGAGATATACTTTTTGGTATTTTCTTTAAAGATTTTGTTTATTTATTTGACAGACAGAGATCACAAGTAGGCGCAGAGATAGGCAGAGAGAGAGGAGGAAGCAGGCTCCCCGCCTAGAAGAGAGCCCCATGCGGGGCTCGATCCCAGGACTCTGGGATCATGATCTGAGCCGAAGGCAGAGGATCTAACCCACTGAGGCACCCAGGTGCCCCTACTTCTTGGTATTTTTGCCAAAATATTCCTTAATTGTGGGATTCTCTGTAATAAAATTATAAGCCAATGAGTACAGATACCAATAATTTTTATTTAAAACAAAGACTATGTGAAGTAGTGCTGGACACAAATGAAATTGAAATTAATTTCAAGGGACTCATCTGGATCCAATCATGGAGCATTTGAGTCTTTAAACTGGCACAAATAATGATCAGACTTGAGTTGCTTGATCTTTGTTTTTTACTGAAGCAGAAGCAAGTACTACATATGATATAGGAGTAAATAGTGGGTATGAGGAAAGAAAACCAGAGTTTTCACAGTTCTTCCATATGCCTCTAATACCTCGCAAAGGCATGGCAGACCTATTAAGGCCACTTACAGGTCATGTTTACCAAGTAAGAATAATCAAAGGAGTTAGGAAGCAATGACATTAATATGACAAAGAGACCACCTTATTATTCAAGAAAAATCCCAACTGCTTCACAATGAGATACTCAAGGATCATAAGTTGTACTGTGTCACCAGCCATGGCCTTCAAAGGGCCATACATAAATAAGAATTTCTGATATTTGTACAGTGATGTATCAAAACATCTTTATGAATAAACAGATTTGAGATTTTGGTTAAGAACATAACTCTGGAGTCTGAGGTCATGAATTTGAAACTCAACTCTATAGGCTTGCTTAATGACTGTGGACAAGTCAGTATTACTGAGGGTTAGTTCCTCATACACGTAAAGAGATAAAAATAGTACTTCTCTGAAAGTGTTGCTGGATTGATAAAAGCAGTTGACATTTGTAAAGGTTTAAACAATGCCTGGCATAAAAGAAGTCTTCAAGAAATGTTCACTATTGTATACAAAACCCAAGATAACAATTACCCTGAATTCCAGCTTCTACCCATTTCACAGATAAGGAAACTGATAGAGAGGTTATGCACAATGTAAGAAAATAAAGATTTAAACTGAAAAGTCAGAACAGGGAAAACAATTTCCTAGGCCAGGTGATTTTGCCTTAATAACATTTATCCTCTTTCCATCAAAATTATGCAGGGGTTTTTGTTGAGACCCATTAATCTCCAGGGAAGGAAATAGTCAAAAGATAAATGGGAATCAAGAGTAGTTTGATATGAAATTAATTAATAGTAAAATTATAAAACTTGCAAATTTGTCATTTGAACAAAAACTGTTATACAAAAAAATATTTTAATTAATATGGGTGCTTAAGTGTTGGGCAGAATACAATGATTTGTTATGTTTCAAAGTTTTTACATCCCAATGACAAAATCTAAGTCAGTGTAGAAGATGATATATGCCTCTGACGGGTGCATGATGGTGTAAAGAGAGTTAAGAGATATGGACAGTTGTTTCAGTTTAGGAGAATTAAGTGTAACATTATTTGAATTTGGTTTTGAAGATTGAATAGACACCATATGAGCAGGCAGAGAAAACAACATGGACATATGTTGGCCACATGTAGAGAAAATAGAAATGGAATGGAGAACCATAGAGGAAGAGAAAGAAAGAAGGAGAAAAGATCGGAAAAAATCAAGGATGGAATATAAAGAAGTAAAAGAAGCAGGAGGAACCAGGGAATGAATGTCTCTTGGAGTATTAACAAAAGGAGTTACCTCAGGCGATACAACACACTTTTTTTGGATGGCATAGACTTCTCTTATTAATGCTTCTTGAAGAGATCATTAGCCAAAAAACATAACAAAACAAAACAAAAACAAGGAAAAAAACTCTTCTAAATTCTTCAACTTCCATTTAAAATACATTCATTTCTCTGTGAATGGGGCAGCTACTGTATTTTTTTCAAGAAATTATTTTAATTGATTCTAAGGATATTGGCCAGAGTAATGATGAGCCTCTGTAGCTTTAAATTCTCATTGTCCACAACCAATATATAATCACCTAGTTCAAAATTTCTCTACCTCTTACTTAGACCCCCTTAGACTATTGTTATCTTTATGCAAAGTGTCAATGTTGCTATATATATGTGTGTGAGTGTGTGTGTGTGTGTATGCAAATATATACATATATATTTGTATATACAGATATATATATATATATCTGCATGCATACACACACACACACACACACATACAGATAAGCACTGTCCCTTCTAGAAGTTGCATATATCCAGATGTTAGATATATATTTTATTTCATTTAACAGAAAGAGAAAGAACTAGCAAAAACAAATGAGAATGGAAGTATGAAATCAGAAAGTCATAAATGTATTGACTTGACTTTACGCTAGCCAGATTGTTTTGGATGCGAATAGCCGAGAACTCTGACTGCACTAGACTAACATTACATTAAGAGGAATTATCATTGTATATCCCCAGGTATAAAGAAGCTCAAGCCATGATAGTTGAAAGATTCAGCTTCATTTTTCTCTAGTTATTTTGGCTTTTTGCACCTCCCTGTGTGGTCTTTACCTTCAGGATGATACCAGTGTGGATTCTGTTCCAAGTCTCAATTACAGACATTCAACATACAAAGGAAGAAAAGGAAGTATCCTTTCTTAAGCCTGTGGAAACCTTACTTAAATTGAATCAGTGTAGCTAACTCAGGAGTTTTCTGTGTCACTCCTTCATACTCCAAAGCAGCCTTGCAAGTATAAATATCTAGGAGAGAAACTAAGAAACATATACCCAACTTTCACTGAGGAATGCCAGCTCAAACATTGTACCTTGCTACCTCAAGTTGAAAACGTTTTTAGTGTTCAGGTATTTAACAGAAACTGAAAGCTATTTCTGCTTTAATATTCATTCTCCTCTTCCACAGTGAGAATAGCTGACCACCATATCTACCTGGCTAGAGACACCCCAGTTTCTCAGATACACTGGATCTAGTGGCTCTGTGACTAAATTCTGGGCAACATGTAGAAAGTAGAAGTGGTGTGAGTAACTTCTGGGAATTTTTCCTAAAGGGAGTGATTTGTCCTTCTACTTTTGTCTTCCTTTCTGATAGAGGATGGTGACATGATAGATGGAGTTAGAGCAAACATCTTAGATCATGAGTTGAAAGCTGGGTGCTTAAGATTACAAATCAGAATAGACATTGCCTCCTTTCCTGTTCATGTACAGCTTCCATACAGGCTGAGAACTAACTACATTTGTGTGACGGAAAAATAAAATCTGGTGTTATTTGGTCACATTATTTGAGGCTTGCTGTCTTTGATTTCCTAACCTAATAGTAATTGATATTTATGAATATATTAAGAAGAAGCAGGCAGGTAAATGATCAACTTCTATGTAACAAAACCAAATCTTTAGTACCTCTTGCAACCTTTAGTTGAAGACTGTGATCAGTGTACATGCACTACCATTTGTTTCCCTTCAATTTATTGTTAAGGAAGACAATTATTATGAGAGCAGTATCATATTCTGGATGATAGTCATTCCAGAAATCAGTGATGCAATGTTAATAATTTCAAATCATCTTCTTACAAGATCCTATTTGAAAGTTGGGGGAAAAAATCTGTTTCTTGCAAATGAAAAATTTCTAATCTCAAGGCAGTTATGTGGTACATTGCACAAGCAACATTTTCTCTTGATAATTTTAATCTTAATGTGCCTTTTCCCCGAATAGGCTTCATCTTGATTTTGGTCCCAGTTGCAACATATTTTGCTTATTCATTGGACAAAGCTATATAGCAAATAGCTATATTCAGTTAAAGTATAAGCTAATAAATGCTTGGATAATAGTTTAATAACTGATTAAAGTGATTTTCATTCTATAAGCAATGATATAAATGTAATGAATTCTTATTCTTGCAAACATTTCAGATTTATTTAAAAGGAGGCTTTTATTATAATATCATCCTTACATAATTGAGGTCTGGTTATGTGACAATGTATCTTAAGTATTGTAGTGGAGAATAATTACCCAAACCTAGTGTTTTATGTATGAATTTGGTAACATAGAAATATGTTAAGTATATTAAATAACTCCTTTCTAAAATATTTTATAAAATTATCTGGTTTAAATCAGTATGTTTTGTCACTGTAAGCATATTCAAGTAAAGAGAAAAATGTATCACAATTTTCAAATGTGAGCCCTACTATATACATACTGTTAAGTAATTGTGAATCACTTGAAGGAATAATTAGGAGTACAACTAAGCTAGCCAGATTTATCAAATAAAAATACATTGTATTTTTTTCTATTTTATCAGGCAATCTTAAGTACTGACACTTAATAAGTTTAACATTCTGATCAATTAGTGTGACCTGGCCAATTGCTTCATATTTCCAGGTTAAAAAACATTAGCTCAAAGGGGAAAGGAAGTGAATTATCATTTATTAAATGTTCTATGTCACGCATTGTTGTATGTGGAACTTTTAGAATAAAAGGTTTTTGGCCTGATCACAATCCTATGTGATAGACATTAACATAGTTTATACATGTAAGAAACAACTGAGAACATCTATTTATACATTTATACTAATTATCCAAAATCTACAGAATGAAAGCAATGAACTTGGTATTTGCACCCAGCTCCATTGGACTTTTAAATCTTTAGATTTCTGAATAAAGAAATAGCCATTGTTCCTTGAGTTCTATTTTTTCTTCTTTGCCATCATTCTGTATGTCTCAGGAGACTGGAGTTTGCGAATATAAATTAGTGGCTCCCCTGTTCTTTGGCATCTGATTGCATTCAGCTAGTGAGAGTTACCAGCAGGTAATTAGGAAGACTGACCCCAGATTTTAATAATTTACCATGGATAATCCTTTTTTGAATAGGGAAAACTGCAGGGATATGAGTATATTATGGAGGAAAGGAAGGAATTGGGGTATGTCTGCTACTGGAAGAAGGTTAGGTTTTATGATATCAAAGTTCTGTTTGAGATGCTGTCATTTAACACACTGGTAAATAATTATATACTCCTATTATTCAAGATAGAATGATTTGATTTAAAAAAGCAAGTACACTAATTCTCATGGCACCTTTGTCTAGTGTAGAAGATTTAGAATAGATTTTTACAAACAGTAATAAGAACTACTTTAAATTATAATAAATGATTTGAAGAAAAGCTGTGAATGAAATAAGCAATTTAAACACAGAAGTTTGATTTAGAAAAGGGGTATGAATGACAGTCATTCCTGAACCAGTGTTATTTTTTCTCAGGCCTCAAAGATGAATAGACTTATTTAACAAAGAATGAGAGGGATAGTATTCAAGGGAGAGTGAAAAAACAATAGAGATGAAGGGAAATACTGTAGTGGTGCTGTGATTAAAGACATAAACAGGAAAGAGAGCACATTGATTTTGGTGGATGAATGTGGGGAAAATAGAAGTTCAGTTGTATGCGATGCAAGTTGGATACACAGGCTTAGAATTTTAAGTGAGAGGGAGTATGGAGATAGAAATGACAAAAAATAATCATACTGAGCAACAGATCAAAAACAAGCATGTGCATTCTAAGTTTTAGCACAAAATCTTTGACAAACAGTTTCAAAGCTTTCAAGAAGCATGTTTATTCTTCTAGACTCCTCAGAGTAAAGCTTTAAGTGGAACCATAATGAGCCTGAAAATTTGGCCAGTCCAATCACCAGGAACAATGGAAGCAATATTGCCGAATCTCTAGCTCATCATGTGAGATGAACTACAACACATCAACAAATCAGATATCTCGGTCTCCTTGATCTTGCCATGTTTTCCAAAGCCAAGTCTACATGGTGCTATGCAACCGTTTAGTCTGGGTTCAGAAATGTCTGGCATCTCTCTATACAGTAGCAAACTAATATGTTTGAGGAAATAAACAATTGCATGGGTGGCCCCAACTACATGTTCAAACTGGAATTAATATCCCCAGAGTTCTTTGAAGCCCTGACTCTAATAACATAAACAAACAAGGGAAGATATCAGTAGTCACAACCAATAAAATGTAACTTAATTTAAAAAGTACCAAAGAAAGTTAAGATGATTCAAGCAAATATTCAATGAAAATAAACACAAAAGATAAGTGAGCAAAAGCAGTCAAGTTAATGAGTCTTTTATAATGGTTTATGATCAAATGCAGTAAACACATATACACTCAGAGACACACACATACACACACACACAGTGTTTTTAGCTGAGACTTTAAACAGTCCTGAGTAAATAAATGGCCCACACAAGAACTGGAAGGTTGGAGGATGGAAGAGTTTAGAATTAGACTGGATCATGGATTGGGTCTGGACCTAAGGAACCAGAGGCTGATGGAGGTTATTAATTTGAAGTTTAATACGAGTAGTGACCAGGATAGCTGACTTTAGTAGGCATTAGGAAAGTCCAGTTTGGGGAAAGCCTATTCAAACAGACAGTGATATCTATACATTGAATTTCCACACAGATCATAATGGGGATGATTATTATAAAGTAGCAGAAAGTTAGATACTCATTAGAAGTATAGTATTAAGACCTTAATACTAGGAAAATACCAGGAGGAGTAAGATGTTTTGGTTCAGGCTCAAAGTATACAACAGAAGACTGCTAGACAGAAGTGAGGTATACATCTGATCTCTGGAAATAGGCATTAGTACAAGTGTTGCAATACAACAAAAAGTGAAGGGGACCTATATTGCCAAAAATGAAGAGTAAATTTGAGTTACTCATCTTACTCCTGAATGGCCATAACTTCTATCATAAAGATGGAAGAAAACCCAAGCTATAATTGAGAGCTTTATATGAATAAATACAGAAAATAAAAAGATTTAATTACTTTATTCATTAATCTTGATAGATAGATAGGAATAGAATTATGGATAAGCATATAGACATGCAGATATATTCATTTAAACCTTAAGCTGATTGGTTAAATGTAGACCATTTATCACAGTCTCTCAAATATTAGCTGGTACCTTTATGTATCTAATACTTAAAATTTCTGTAAGGCAGGAAATGACAAGTGTCAATGAGGATGCAGAGAAAGGGGAACACTCTTACACTGTTGGTGGGAATTCAAGGTGGTACAGGCACTCTGAAAAACAGTACGGAGTTCCTCAAAAAGTTAAAAATAGAGCTACCCTACTCCCCAGCAATTGCACTACTAGGTATATACCTCAAAGATACAAATGTAGGGATATGAAGGGGCACCTGTACCCCAATGGTCATACCAGCAATTTCCACAATAGCCAAAATGTTGAACAAGATGAGATATCCATCAACGGATGGAATGATAAAGATGTGGTATATATGTGCAATGGGATATTTACTCAGCCAATAGTAGGTAGAATGAATACCTACCATTTACATTGGAGTGGATGGATCTGGAGGGTATTATGCTGAGCAAAATTAGTCAATCAGAGAAAGACAATTATCATATGGCATCACTCATATGTAGAATATAAGAAAGAGTTCAGGGGATTATATGGTAATCAAAGGCAAACTGAACAGGAAGTCATCAGAAAGGAAGAAAAACCATGAGAGATTCTTAACTATAGGAAACAAACTGAGGGGTGCTGGAGGGAGGTGAGTGGGGGTGAGGTAACTGGATGATGAACATTAAGGAGGGCATGTGACATGATAAGCACTGGGTGATATATGCGACTGATAAATTTGAAACTAATGATGTACTATATGTTGGTTAATTGAATTTAAATTAAAAATAAAGAAATAATGTTTTTAACACGAATTTTCATAAATCCTGGTCTCTTTGGCACCACCCCTGCTATCAAAGGTCCAATAAAATTGGGTACATGGTTTGGCTTAGGTCATTATCTCGGGGTCCTGGGGTTGAGTACAGCATTGGGTTCCCTGCTCAATAAGAAGTCTGCTTCTCCCTCTCCCTCTGCTTCCCTTCTTCCCTTTCTTGCTCTCTTATTCTCTCTCTCAAATAAATAAGTAAATAAATAAATAAATAAATAAATAAATAAAATATTTTAAAAAATGGTTGGGGCTCTAGTCAACATCAGCAATTAGTGAGAGAGTCTTTGAGTAAGGTGTGCATGTGAACATTGTGCAGAAAATAAAAAAATGAATTATGACCATGGCTTAGAGTTATGCTCTGAATAATTTCAATTTATTTTTATAGATAAGATAAAATAGAGATATTTATCAAATTTTAAGAAAAAATAAATCACTTCTACCCTTTTTTTACCTTCGTTTTTGTGGCAGAGATACATGATCAAACCCCTCTCAGATATCTTTTTAGTTGGGTGGGTCATATGACCTAGTAGGGATCAGTGATTGGCCAAAGAATGCCTAGAAATGAAGTAGGATGCTTGCAAACCCATGAATTTTCCCAAGTGATCCTGCCTTTGTGTTTTCATCTGCCAACTGAATAGAAGGACTGCAAGAATGTAGACCAGGCACAGCCACAGGATGAAAGGAACCTCAAACCCAAAATTGCCACTTGGGGGGAAGATTTGTCTAATCTCAAGGATCAGATCCACATTGGACCATTGTGTAAGCAAGAAATAATCTTTTATCTTGGTAAACCATTAAAATTTCGGAGTTGTTCACCCTACTCTTAACCCTGCAAGTCTTAAATTTTATTATCATCTAAACCAAAGTAGGCAAATATTTTGAAGTTCTTTTTAAAACCCCAATAACACTAGGGAATGTAAAAGCAAACAAGTCTTAAAGTACTTTAGTGGTCTGTATTTAAATGTCTAAAAACTGAGCTCTGTGTAAGGAACAGTAACAAAATATCATAAGAGTGATTAAATCTCAAATCTTTTTACACCTAAATTTTTATCTGAAATGAATATATTATGTATAAATTGTTTTAATAAAAATTTCATCTTTTTGGGGCGCCAGGGTGGCTCAGTGGATTAAAGCCTCTGCCTCCCATGATCCCAGGGTCCTGGGATCTAGCCCTGCATGGGGCTCTCTGCTCAGCGGGGAGCCTGCCTCCCTTCCTCTCTCTTTGCCTGCCTCTCTGCCTACTTGTGATCTCTGTCTGTCAAATAAATAAATAAAACCTTTAAAAAAATTTTCATCTTTTTGTATTTGAAGTGGCTTTTAAATAAACACATTCTATTATAATACAGGAAGAAATTTCCCAGTTACATTAAATAAACTAGCTATAAACTCTAAATGACCAGGGAAAGACTATTTTTGTAGTAATATTAAAATATATATGTGGGGGCTCCTGGCTGGCTCAGTTGGTAAAACATGTGACTCTTGATCTTGGGGTCATGAGTTTAAGTCCTACGTTGTGCACTGAGATTACTTTAATATATATATACCATGCAAAAATTTGTTAATAAACACAATATCAAAGACAAGTGATTAACTAAGAAAAAATGTGCAATGCATGAAATACAAATAATATCATCAATAAGGACTTTCTATAAGTAGTTAAAAGACACAAATAATAGAAAAACAGTGAAGGATGTTTACCACTATAAAAACACATGAGAGGCAAAAGACCTCAAATGTATGAAAGCATAAACCTTTAAAAGTAGTCAAAGAATAAAATAGAAAATGAAAATTTTTCAGCTCATCGCTACCTATGAAAAAAAGTCAATTTTTTCTTCCCCCAGTATTCTCAGCACCAGAGTGCTATCTTTTAATCACAACTCTACAAGTACTTAATGATTTATTGCAATAAATGATTATTGAAAAATATGGGAATATTCCTAATGCCCATTAGTGGAATAGAGATTGAGCAAATTATGACCTATCTTCATTATGTAATATTGTGTAGCTTAAATAAGAACATAATGAGCTATCATTAATGTGCAGGCATGGGCATAAGTTATATTAATGAGTAAACAAAACCAAACATACAAAGAAAAATCCATAATATAATCTTATCTTTAGAAAACATAACACAAAACAAACAAATGAAAACATTTATGGGAGTATGTATCTATGTATGTGTAGTGAGGTGTATGTGTGTATGCATTTATCAGTGCATTCCAGGGCCATTCAGGTCCTCAGAGGTTCTAGGCAATATTAGATTTCATCAGTGAAGCAAATGAGAAAAATCCCCAACTGTGGAAAGCTTTCATTTTAATAGGAAAATACGGACAGTAACAGCAAAAACAGTGAAAGTAAAATGTAGAGTACAATAGACAACGAGATGTGCTGTAAAAAGGACGTAAAGCAGTGTTAAAGAAGGGAAGCACTGGGAGAGTTGGGAGTTGTTATTTTGAAGGCTGCAATGAGGATTCATTTCAGGTCACATTACAGGGACTGGGTAGATGCTGTGCTAAGACATGGGAACATGCAAAGCCTGAGCAGTAAAGATACAAAAGCCTACAATCATTGCAGAACACTTAAGATTGTGAATTCTTTCTTAAAAATGGTGAACTGAAGGAATATCTAAAGGAACTGCATGCTCTAAGACCCTTAAAATAGATGAACACTGCCTGAAATGGTAACAAAATTTTAGCAAGAACAAGATTCTATAAATTATCCTTTTGATAACAGGGATAATGAGAAAATAACTAGATCTGTTACAATATTATAAAATGGTAAACGTGTTATAAAGCGGTAAGAGGAAAGATACAATTTTATCTTAAAGATTTTTTTTATGGGAAAAAGAGTATAACTTTAGCAAATGGCTATCATTTCTTCTTATTTAGATAAAAGAACACTGACTGTAACTCTTAAATGTAAACAAATTAAAGTTAGTAGAACAAAATGAAAGTAATAATATATTAGAGTAAATAGGTTAAAGTGTTGGAAGTTTTAGGAAAAATCCAATACAAAGTAATTTAACCCTTAGAGAACATGTATTGTCTCACTTAACTCGGAATTTCATTTAAGTCTCGCTTCAGGAAGGGTTTGATCAAAGCTTTTGGTTGGTGTCCCATTCTTCTCTGGGTGCTTCTCTCCTTATTTCAAACTTTGTCTCTCCTTAGCTTCTTTCAAGGTAGCAAAATAGCTAGAGCAGTCACATCATTTACATCTAGAAACCCCAAATACTGTCCAAAAAGAGGAAAATTCCCTTTTAACAATTTGGCATGAGTGTGATTGAAGTCAGTCAGATTGGGTGTCCAACACTGAACCAGTGATCCCAAGGGGATAATATTTCATGGGTTGTCTCAGACCATTCATGTTCCATCCCAGGAGCTGAGTGAAGAGTGAATGAAACACACAAACCACATGACTCCTACACAGTGCGGGGTTGGTGAAATGAATGCCAGGAAGTCAACTATCCATGCCCAATAAAATTACCATTTAGAACTAGTCAGTAGCAAAAGTAGCTTTATGAAAAACACAAATTAAAAAGCAGAAAGAGTAGAGGAACTCTCCCAGGGAGCAGAAGGAATTAATTGGAAACAAGACAATATTTGCTACATAGAAAAATAGATCACAAAGAGGAAATCTGCAAATAAGAATACAGAATATGCAAAACAAAAATGGCAACCAAGAGCATGACCGAAGAAAAATTCCCATATTAGAAAGGGAATTTAGATAGGAAAGCAGAAACTAACAAAATACAGTGGGACAAAATTGTTAAAATCTCAATCGAAAGAAATGATTAAATATTTCTAGAAGAACTCATTCCCTAATGAGTAGAAATTTGACACTATTCTATATATATTTCCATATATGACCTTACTTAGTATCAATCCTCTCTATTATAAAACTGTGAGATAAGCCCTATCTTCTCCACTTGGTGCTTGATGAAATTGAAGTTGCAAAGGATTTAAACAATACAACTGATAGAATTGCCAAACTTTCATTTGAACCTAGGCCCACCCAAAAACAAAATCTGCATGCTTTCAATTGTCCCATTTAAGAAAGTGAAATGAAAGAACAGCTTGCCAGAAGTTTGCATAAAAAGTAGAGCTCCATTACAACACTGTTGCTGTTGATGTGAACTTGCAATGACCATGGAAACTAAATACTCATTATACAGATAAGGGAATAGGAACACTGTCCTCTCCTCTTCCCACTGAGTGACTTTCCACTAACATGAGCCAAAGCTGGCTTTTAACTAATCCACACTCAGCAAATGAATAGTGTCCTAAAGTCAAAGAATCCTCCCCTCTGTGCTCCTTGTAATAGACAAACCTAAGAGACAGGTAAACAGTCATAGACTTCTCTGCAACTAATAAAAGGATATATTCAGTATTATTAAGACAAGTTGAAACATGGTATTGGAAAGATATTTTAGCAAAACTATTTCTAACGATTTCCAACTGCCAAACCACTAGCTTCCTTTAATTTGGGCTTTCCCTTGTTAATGCACAACATTCTTAGTGGTTGGAAAATGTTCAAAGAAAAACCAAGAGAGGAAAAAAATATAAGTAAAACAAAACATTTCTTCTTTTTTTTTTAATGCCAAAGAGCAGGAAAAATATAGAATAATTTAAACAAACATAAGTTTTGGTGCAAAAGAAGATGAGATATAATATTCTTTCTTTTTCCCAAATCCACAAGCTACAATACATTGGCTTGGGGAGGAAAGTCTTGGCATAGGATGCAAGAGCTTGCTTGTTGTGGTGGGTTACCTAGTATTAACATTGACACTGAATCAAGTTTTTTTTCTGAGTTACCAAATTGTGACTAAGTAAATGTTTATTGTACACAGACCATTCATTAAAACTAAAACAAACCAAACCAAAAAAGCCCACAAAACTCTATTCAATATCAATTGTATGTGCTGTGGGTTGAATCCTATCTCCCCTCTCCCACCAATTCCTCAGTACCTCACAATGTGACTTTATTTGGAAATACAGTCATTGTAGAAGTAATTAGCTAAATGAGGTTGAAATCCTACTGGAGTAGGGTGGGCCCTTAATCCAGTGTGACGGGTGTCCCGGACAAGGGGGAAATTTGGAATTAGACATAGAGCGAGAACATTATATGAAGACGAAGGCAAAGATCAAAAATGATACAGCAGAAGCCAAAGTATGCCAAAGTTTGCCAGGAAACCTCCAAAAGCTAGGGGAGAGCTGTGGAAACAATCCTCCCTCACTGCCATCAGGAAGAACCAGCTCTGCTGACATCTTGGATCTGGGACATCTAGGCTCTAGAACTGTGGGGCAATAAATTTCTGTTGCCTTAGCACCCAATCTGTGCTTTGTTATGCAGACTGAGCAAACAAATACCATGTTTAAGAAACTATTCCTTGGAAAGAGGGGTGTTAATATGAAGATGATTCACAGATGTAAACAACAGACCACAATATAGGTATCACCAACAAATGCACTCCCTGGCTGAAGAAAAGAGGAGTGAATTGGAGAGAAAAACTGAGAGGCCAACAGCTGTACACTGTGGCCGAAGAATGTGTTCAGGGGCCCATACCATCAATCACTTTTTTTTTTAAGATTTTATTTATTTATTTGACAGACAGAGATCACAAGTAGGCAGAGAGGCAGGCAGAGAGAGAGGGGGAAGCAGGCTCCCTGCTGAACAGAAAGCCTGATGCAGGGGTCGATCCCAGGACCCTGAGATCATGACCTGAGCCGGAGGCAGAGGCTCAACCCACTGAGCAAACCAGGCACCGTCTTCAATCACTTTTAAGATCAGGCTATTTCGGTTTTGACGTAATAGGCTTATTGAGCAGTGAAAAGCCAAAGAGCTTTTCTGGGGCCTGTAAGTATACTTGAGATGGTGACAAACAAAAAATGTCAATCCATATAAGTACCATTACAAAATGAAAAATCAATATATGTTTATAAAAAATAAAAAATTATATAAAAAAAATTTTGATTGGGTATCTATACATGTAACATGTGAACTTGGTTAACTTGAAGTTGATATTCAAAAGAAGTTTATAATAATTGAAAAGTATTTGAAGGGTATATTATGTTTGCTTCAGCATGAACTCCAAAGATTGTATGATAATTTTCAAGAAATAAAAACCAAACACAAACTAAACATAACTCAATCATGGTCCAAGCAGCAATTGAAAAGAAAAAATTACACAAAATTCTGTCAACATTTTATAGCACACATTGATACTTGATTTGAAGTGTGGTTGTGTTTTAATATACATATGTATGATATTACAAAGGATAGCTAAGAATAACAATGCCTAGAACACAAGTCGCTCCTAATGATACAGAGCATATCATGGGTCAAAGGGAATATTCAATGATGAAACTGTCATTACTCTTCTTATAGATTTTTGAAAATCTAATTAAAAACACTTAAAAATGCTAATGTTTTACCAAGCACGTAAATTATTATCAAGCTGGGAATAATTCACGTTAACCCATACGATAAGGATTTTAATATTTTCAAGTAAAAGTTATAAAATAAGTAAGTCACAGCATGATAAGTAAAGCATAGAGAATGCAGTTAATAATATTGTAAAAACTGTATGGTGACAGATGGTAACTACACTTATTGTAGTGAACATTTTATCATGCACATAACTGTCAAATCATGATGTTGTAAACTTGAAATTATTGTAATATTTTGCCAGCCATACTTCAATTTAAAATAATAAGAAAAAAGATTGAAAACTTAAGATATTTGTATAAACTTTAAATGCAAAAGTGAAAATTTTCATGGATTTTATTTTTTTTTTAATAATCGAACAAGGCAGTGCCTCAAAATCTCCCCAGATTTTAAATCAGTGCAACACGTGGCAAAAATAAGAAATCAAGATTGGTTTCCTAGAGTGATTTTCAATGAAAAAATGTTGACTTTACAAATTTAACAGAAAGGCCAGAAGACATCCCAGACTATTTCAATTGAGTGAACTTCATGTTCTTTGAATGTCTCTTGTTAATAATATTGTCATCAAATCAAATATTTTGATTTGAAGAAAGTTGTTTTTGTCTCCTTTGCAAAAGTGTTTTCTTTGATTAAAATAATGCTGATTATAAGTATTTATGAATATTTTGACCTTAAAAAATTGTCATTGATATTTGTATTGGCTCTCAACCCCCATCTCATCTTCCTTCTATTTGAAGGTTAAACCATGTCTCCAAGCTTTCTTGAAGCTTGACTATTGGAAATGAATCAGGATCATCTAGGCAGAGGCCCTCAAGCCAAAGCAGAAGGCAGATTATGACAATTAGACAATTTCCCTCAACTTCTTAATGTTGTTGTTCCTTTGGAAGATCAAAGAGGTAACAGCGTTCACTCTTCAGCAACCTAGGGTGTCAATAAAAAGAAACTTAATGATCTGGCTCCCTTTCTGTTTGAATGAGGGTTTAGAAATTCATTTTTTCAGGTTTCTAGTGTTGAAAGGAACATGGCTTCAATGGTGGCCATAAACACATAGCTTCCTTTTTAGGAAGGATCCTTCCTAGGATCCATTTTAGAACTTGTTCCTTCAGCCTCTCCAGTGCCTATACTCCTACTTTACACCTAGTTGCTATTTAATGTCTCTTTTTCCATAAGATAACTAACATGGTTTGTTCTCTAAATAGAACGTTTACTGATATATATACATTTAAATAAAAATACATCAGTGTATATCATTGAAAGATTGAGAAATATATTCTCATTGCTTTATTAATGCAATTTCCAAATGATATTAAAGATTGATATGAACTAAAAGTCTTTGACTATGGACCATTGCATATATGATGTGGAAATCATGGATGAAGCTTTAAAAATGTTAATGAGTGAAAATCAGTAACAACAAACGGGAAATAAAAAATACATTTTCTAGAGTCTTTTAAAATAGTTTTTAAAAAGCCATGTTTATATCAACTCAGTTCATTTTCCAGGAAATTGCCAAGACTTCAGTTAGAAAGTCATGAGATTTTGCAGTAGTCTCCCTGTCGGGGAAAGGAAGGAGGGTGGGGAGAAGAGAAAGAATAATTCACTGCTACCATGGTTCTTTCTTTTAAAGAAACACAATTCAGAAGGACCTCCTGTGTCATCAGTTCCAACCGAGTTCAGGGTCTCATTAAATCTACATGACTCTTGCTTCACAAACACAACTTAGTACTGTATTCATGTTAAAAAATAATGATTCTTACATGTCAATAATGTGCAAAAACTGGAAAATGTTAATGCTGGTATTTGACTATAATGATCACCTTGCTCAAGGCCAGAGATCTGTTTAGACCAAACTAGAATCTTGATTTCATTCTACTGATTCTATTAGTCACATTGTCTCCTGTGGTCAGCAGACCCTGTTTAATTAATTTAAAAGAGGCTTTCAAGAATGAACCTAGATGTTAGGTGCTATTTGGAGGCATACCCACCCTTCCAGCATTTGGAAAACAATGAGTAAATATGGGGCTAGTAAAGCTCTTTGTGCTGCACCTTCCCTTCTCTGACTAGACTTGGCTCACATCCGATTGCAGGAAGCACCTCAGTGTTCTCCAGCCAGCAGATTCGGGAGTCTCTCTTACCTGGAGCTCAGTACCTGAAGAACTTCCTCATTGGCTAACAAAAATAACTTCATCACTGCTCTTCTCCCTTAACAAGTCTAAAGATCACTTTTCTAGTGCTCATTTCCTGCCCTTGGATTGGCTGTTTTCCAGGATGACTAAACTGGACATTTCCAACTCTCATCATAGAAAACAGCCCTCTCTCCATAGAGTTTGGCTGTGTCTTTGGACTCACAAGCATAATCCTTTGCAATACATGAATACTATATATCACTACATTTGTCCAATGCTGAGTTACTTCATATCAAAATAATTCCATGAATGGGTCCTTAATCGTATATTCTACAGTAAAACTTCAGCAAGCCCTGTCAGGTTGTCTCTATGGTCCTTCAGCTAGATGGGATCCAAATACATCACAACACCCTTGCTTTCTGTATCTTGAGCAAATGCTAGAACAAGGACAGATACGCAACGTATCTGCCAAGAAACAATAAATGTAATTAAGGGACGTGCAGTCTAAATCCATATTTATAAAAGAAACATTTCTAAACGGGATGCTAATCTTCAGACATAATGAATGAAGAGCCGTGTATATTATTAAGTAGCACAGTTTAGTTTCTTGGAGCCAGGATGTCTGTACAGTCAGCATCCCAGAATGGGCACTTTGCTTAAACATTGCATAACTAAAAACCTATTAAAGTGATTATCTGCAAATTGAAAGCCCATTAAAGTGATTATCTGCAAACAATAAGCTTCCCTGTTCTGAAGGTAACTTTGCTTCAAACTCAAAATTCATAAACCTAGTTTATGACTTTCATATGTTTTATGTTTTGTTTTGTTTTGTGTTTCTATTTTCTAATCATCAGAATTTTAAAAAAAGTCAAAAACAAAAAAACAAAATAAAAAAATCCCCTGGTGTTCAGAAACAGCTATTACATACAGAAACCTTGAACTTTCGGAGAAAATGAGGTATTGAAGAGGAACAGCCTGCCTGGAGGGAGCAGGATCAGTTACCAGACAGAAACAGCAGGCATAAAATGCATTGATTGACCTGTAATGGTTTGGTCCTGCTAGTTTTTAGTTGTAGTTCAGCGGTCATATAGAGGTAGTGATCTGCATAATCAGCAAATTCCCATCATGTTTATCTTATTCAGTAATTATGTTCCATATTAGTTTACTGAAGCTACCAAAACAAAGCACCCCAGACGAGGTGACTTAAACAACAGAAATTTATTTTCTCTCCATTCTGGAGGCTGGAAGTCTGAGATTAGGGTGTTGGCAGAATTAGTTTCTTCTGAGGCCTCTCTCATTGGTTTGCAGGTAGCCAACTTAACTCTATCTTCACATGATTTTTATCTTTTTTTTTTTTTTTGTCCTTATGTGTCTGGGTCTTAATTTTTTTTTAAGGACACTAGTCTTATTGGATTAGAGCCCACCCTAACTTTATCTGTTTAATTTAATTACCTTTTTAAAGATTTTTTTTAATTTACTTATTTGACAAACAGAGATCACAAGTAGTCAGAGAGGCAGTCAGAAAGAGAGGAAGGGAAGCAGGCTCCCTGCTGTGGAGAGAGCCCTATGTGGGGCTTGATCCCAGGACCCTGAGATCATGACCTGAGCCCAAGGCAGCGACTTAACCCACTGAGCCACCCAGGCGCCCCTTTAATTACTTTTTTTACATAGTACCCAAATATAGTCACATTTGAGGTACTGGGTGTTACTGTAGGGGACATAATTCAACCCATAACATGTTCCTTGTTCTGATTTGTCTTTTATCCCTTTAATTTCCCTAAAAATGTCGGCCTTCTTTTAGCCAAATTAATGCAGATATTGAAATAAATATATTGGTGTATCTTCTCTCTGTTTATGCAATACCAGTATTTAAAATTCATTTTCCACAACGCTTTTTGTTTCCTGTGGTCTTTTCTCTCCAAAATGAATTATAACAAGACCATTGTTCAGGAAATTGGAATATAAGGAATATATAACCACTGCATGAGATAAATGCATTGAACATTTTTTTAAAAGATTTTATTTATTTATTTGACAGAGATCACAAGTGATCATAAGATCACAAGAGGGACCTACAGAGAGAAAGAGAGAGAGGAAAGCGGGCTCCTTCCTGAGCAGAGATCCTGATGCAGGGCTCTATCCCAGGACCCTGAGATCATGACAATAGCGGAAGGCAGAGGCCTAACCCACTGAGCCACTCAGGCATCCCTGCACTGAACATTTTTATCATGACTTATTTTGACCATGAAGGATGTACATATTATTTTCTGCTATTACAAATGACATAATGAATAAACATACACAAACTTTTGAGTACATTTAATTACCCTGTAAGATTAATTCCTAGGAAGACACATTACTATTTCTAAGACTGTCTACATTTCTAAGGCATTTAAAATATTCCTCCAAAATTGCTTTTCAGAATAAAGTTATTATACATATCACACCACAGTAAGTTACTAGTTACAAAATTAAATAAAAACCTTTTCATAATGACATTCAAAACAGGGTGCTTATCATTTAACTTGATAATATGTTGGCATTTTGTTTAGGTTTTTCACCTATAAATATCCTTTGCCAATATTTCTATTGGCATGTTATGTTTATCTAATTGATCTGTACAAAGTTATCATAAAGGTCAATTTGAAAATTGACTATAGAGGCTTGTCCACACTTCCATTTCAGTAACGAAAATTTACCCACTTGAATTATCCATAGTTTATTTTATAGGAAAAGGTATCATAGAATTTTTTTTTGTAGCTATATACCACATTTTGTTTACTTAAAATTTAATTTTTTGATATTTGTTTCTCATCATTTTTGTTTTAATATTTTATTTTTTATTAACATACACTTTATTATTAGCCCCAGGGGAATAGGTCTGTGAATCGCCAGGTTTACACACTTCACAGGCCTCATCATAGCACATACCCGCCCCAATGTCCATAACCCAACCACCCTCTCCCTATCACCCCCACCCAGCAACCCTCTGTTTTGTGAGATTAAGAGTCTCTTATAGTTTGTCTCCCTCTTGATCCCATCTTGTTTCCTTTTTTCCTTCCCTACCACCCAACCTCCCCGCATTGCTTCTCAAATTCTTCATATCAGGGAGAGCATATGATAATGGTCTTTCTCTGATTGACTTATTTCGTTCAGCACAATACCCTCTAGTTCCATTCATCTCGTTGCAAATGGCAAGATTTCATTTCTTTTGATGGCTGCATAGTATTCCATTGTATATATATACCACATCTTCTTTATCCATTCATCTGTTAAATGGACATCTAGGTTCTTCCCATGGTTTGGCTATTGTGGACATTGCTGCTATAAACATTTGGATGCATGTGCCCCTTTGGATCACTATATTTGTATCTTTAGGAAAAATACCCAGTAGAGCAATTGCTGGATCATAGGCTCTATTTTCAACTTTTTGAGGAACCTCCATGCTGTTTTCCAGAGTGGTTGCACCAGCTGGCATTCCCATCAACTGTGTAGGAGGGTTCCACTATCTCTGCATCCTTGCCAGCATCTCTCATTTCCTGACTTGTTAATTTAGCCATTCTGACTGGTGTGAGGTGGTATCTTATTGTGGTTTTGATTTGTATTTCCCTGATGCTGAGTGATGTGGAGCATTTTTTCATGTGTCTGTTGGCCATCTGGATGTCTTCTTTGTAGAAATGTCTGTTCATGTCCTCTGCCCATTTCTTGATTGGATTCTTTGTTCTTTGGGTGTTGAGTTTGATAAGTTCTTTATAGATTTTGGATACTAGCCCTTTATCTGATATGTCCTTTGCAAATATCTTCTCCCATTCTATCAGTTGTTTTTTGGTTTTGTTGACTGTTTCCTTTGCTGTGCAAAAGCTTTTGATCTTGATGAAGTCCCAGTAGTTCATTTTTGCCTTTGCAGCCCTTGCCTTTGACAATGTTTCTAGGAAGAAGTTGGTCTGGCTGAGGTTGAAGAGGTTGCTGCCTGTGTTCTCCTCAAGGATTTGGATGGATTTCTTTCTCACATTAATCTCCTTTATCCATTTTGAGTCTAATTTTGTGTGTGGTGTAAGGAAATGGTCTAGTTTCATTTTTCTGTGTGTGGCTGTCCAATTTTCCCAGCACCATTTGTTGAAGAGACTGTCTTTTTTCCATTGTACATTCTTTCCTGCTTTATGGAAGATTAGTTGACCATAGAGTTGAGGGTCATTTTTGAGGTCTCTGTTCTGTTTCATTGATGTATGTGTTGTTTTGGCATCATAGAACTTTTGAAACACGTTCTGTAAAAAATAATTGCCTACATTTACAGAGTAAATGTACTTATTTTGTACATATTTCTATAGGAGATAAAGTTCAGGAGAGTTCTATTAAGTGTTTGTCCCCTGCATTTGCTATTTTAATAAAAAGTAAGTTCTCTCTCTCCCTCTCCTGCTCATCTTCTTTGTGCTCTCTCTCTCTCTCTCTGTGTCAAATAAGTAAATACAGGGGTGCCTGGATGGCTCAGTGGGTTAGGCCTCTGTCTTCGGCACAGCTCATGATCTCAGGATCCTGGGATCGAGCCCTACATTGGGCTCCCTGCTGTGCCTCTCTCTGCCTGCCTCTCTGACTACTTGTGATCTCTCTCTCTCTGTCAAATAAGTAAATAAAATCTTAAAAAAATAAGTAAATAAAATAAATGGTGTAGGGAAAATTGGATAGGGCCCACCCTATCCAATGTATGGAGTATGGAGGTTCCTCAAAAAGTTGAAAATAGAGCTACTCTATGACCTAGCAATCACACTGCCAGGCATTTACCCTAAAGATACAGATGTAGTGATCTGAAGGGGCACATGCACCTGAATGTTTATAGTAGCAATGTCCACAATACACCAAACTATGGAAAGAACCTATATATCCACCAAGAGATGAATGGATAAAGATGTGATATATGTGTATGTGTGTGTGTGTGTGTGTGTGTGTGTGTGCACACACACCCACACCCATGCACCCCCTATATATATATATATATATATATATATATACACACACACATACATACACATATACATACAATGGAATATTATGCAGCCATCAAAAAAAATCTGGCCATTTGCAAAGATGTGGATGGAACTAGAGGATATTATGCTGGGCGAAATAAGTCAATCAGAGAAAGATAGTTATCATATGATCTCTCTGATGTGAGGAGTTTGAGAGGTAGGGTGGGGGATTATGGGGGGTAGGGAGGGAAAAAATGAAACAAGATGAGATCTGGAGGGAAACAAAACATAAGGGACACTTAATCTCACAAAACTGAGGGTTGCTGGGGGGAGGTAGATGGGAGGGATAGGGTGGCTGGAAGATTGACATTTGGGAAGGTACATGTTATGGTGAGTGCTCTGAAATGTGTAAGACTAATGATTCACAGACCTGTATCACTGGGGCAAATAATATATTAAATATATTATTTATATTTATAATATAAATATATAAATATATAATATAATATAAATAATATAATATATAATTTATATAATATAATATATATTATTTATATTATATTATATTATATGAATATATTATTTATAAATAATATATTAAATATATTAAATAATATATTAAATATTTCATTTTTTATTCTTGCTTTAAATTAGGGAACTCTACATTTCTTTTAAGAAAGTTAGAGAAATGGAGTTGCTTTATTTTCATCCTAAGTGAGAGTAGGTTCACTTTACTGTTGACATGGGAAACTCCTCCTTGGAATAGTCATGGCTATATAGTATCAGGGCAAGAGCAATATAGAAAGATTAGCTAGACACAATAAGAATACATATCCCAAGGAAAAGGAAAAATATATGTGGCAAGGGCTGGAGGCTATAAGAAATGTATAGAAATATTGATGGAGATAAGATACTTAGGGAAGGAGGTGATGGTCCTTAATATTAGAGAGGTTGTCATTCAGAAAGGTCAAGCTTACACTAAATGACTGCTTAACAGTTTTATTTCTTAAAATTCACCTAAGTGAAGTCATATGGTATTTGTCTATCTCTGACTGACCTATTTTGCTTAGAATAATACACTCTAGTTCCAACCACATTATTGCAAATGGCAAGATTTTATTCTTTTTGATGGTTGATACTCCATTGTATATATCTACCACATCTTTATCGTTTCATCAGAACCAAAACCAGATGAACATAGGGGAAGGGAAGGAAAAATAAAATAAGATGAAAATAGACAGGGAGGCAAACCATAAGAGATGCTGAACTCTAGGAAACAAACTGAGGGTTGCTGGAGGGGAGTTGGGGGGTAGGAATAATTGGGTGACAGACATTAAGGAGGACACTTGATGTAATGAGCACTGGGTGTTGTGTGCAAGCAATGATTCACTAAATTCCACCTCTGAAACTAATAAAAAAAATACATAACTGCTAATTTAAATCATCAGTAAAAATTAAAGAAAGGTAGGAATTGTTTGAATATAAGATGATCCTTCTAAAATTAGAGCTTTTAAAATAACAAAGTGTAGAGGTTTCCTTCCTGTGTAATGAAACACCTGTCACTGAAATCATTCAAACTGTAACTATATGACAGTCCTTCAGTGATAATTTAGGTTTACTTATAATCCATAGCAATGGCTAAAATCAGGATAAATGACTACTTAGATCATTTGTAGCTCATTGATTCAGTTCATTCTCAGATAATTTGGCTGTGTTTTCCTATGGTTTCATGGAAAATAACAGGAAGCATTTTATTTATTGCAATATATTAAAATATAGAAATTTTGCCAAAGGAAAAATTATAAAATGATTAGATGAGTGTCCCTCTTTATAATTACTGAAATCTTGGGAACATGTTTCATTAAATCTGATGACAATGATTTAACTGGTGATAAGGCAATTATATTAAGTTCAAAGGAAGCACATAAAATTGTCTTTTATAAAATTAATGTTTGGAGCATGTTTTAATGGTGATATTTTATTACAAAACATATACATAAATAAGAAGGTGAAAAATGGGATAATACTGAGTCTGTGTGGCTCCAAGAAAAACTAATTGTTGCAAAAAACATGTATCATAAATATTAAATCATTTCACTTTGTTTTCTCCTAACCCTCTGTTCCTGTAAGCTTTCCACATGCAGACTAAAGTCATGCATCCTAAATATTCCAGGATAACAGGGAGCAAGTAATGGATCCCTTTAACAAGGAAACTACTGAGAAACAATCAGGCTTGAAAATCCAGGTATGGTAGCTAAAGGCTCTCCTAAATTAGGAGAAATTCCCTTGAAATATCAAGGACCAAGCCTAGAGTTATAGGTTGTGTATTGTTGTTTTTCTCAGTATGAAGAAACTGCTGCTTCCATACTGATATTAAAAATAGTTTTGTTGGGGCGCCTGGCTGGCACAGTCAGCTATGCAGCCAACTTTTGGTTTTGACTCAGGTCATCATCTCAGGATCATGAGATAGAGCCGCAACTCAAGTTCTGTGCTCATCACGGAATCTGCTTCAGCTTCTTATCTCCCTCTTCGTCTGCCCCCTTTGCTTATGCTCTCTCTTTCTAAAACAAATAAATAAATCTCAAAAAAATAATAATTTCACAGAATGACCTTTATATTGGTAGAAAATTACAGACAGCAATGATATTGAAAAAAATGTGTCCATATTTAAATTAATATAAGGAATTTTAATTAACAGATAATGTATTATTCGCTTCAGGGGTCCAGGTCTGTAAATCACCAGGTTTACACATTCACAGCACTCATCATAGCACATACCTTCTCCAATGTCCATAACACAACCATCCTATCCCTCATCCCACTCCTCTCCAGCAGCCCTCAGCTTATCTCCTGAGATTAAGAGTCTCTTACAGTTTGTCTCCCTCCCCTGTCTCATCTTGTTTCATTTTTTCCCTTCCCTTTCCCCCATGACCCACTACCCTGACTCTCAGCTTCCTCATATCAGAGAGATCATATAATAATTGTCTTTTTCTGGTTGATTTATTTCATTTAGAGTAATACCCTCTAGTTCCATCCATCTCGTTGCAAATGGCAAGATTTCATTTCTTTCGATGGCTGCATAGTATTCCATTGTGTATATATACCACATCTTCTTTATCCATTCATCTGTTGATGGACATCTAGGTTCTTCTCATAGTTTGCTTATTGTGGACATTGCTACTATAAACATTTAGGTGCATGTGCCCCTTTGTATCACTGTATTTGTATCTTTAAGGTAAATACCCAGTAGTGCAATTGCTGAATCATAGGGTAGCTCTAGTTTCAACTTTTTGAGGAAACTCCATGCTGTTTTCCAGAGTGGTTGCACCAGCTTGCATTCCCACCAACAGTGTAGGAGGGTTCCCCTTTCTCTGCATCCTTGCCAGTATCTGTCATTTCCTGACTTGTTAATTTTAGCCATTCTGACTGGTGGTATCTCATTGTGGTTTTGACTTGTATTTCTCTGATGCTGAGTGATGTGGAGCATTTTTTCATGTGTCTGTTGGCCATATGGATGTCTTCTTTCTAGAAATGTCTGTTCATGTCCTCTGCCCATTTCTTGATTGGATTCTTTGTTCTTTGGGTGTTGAGTTTGATAAGTTCTTTATAGATTTTAGATACTAGCCCTTTATCTGATATGTCCTTTGCAAATATCTTCTCCCATTCTATCAGTTGTCTTTTGGTTTTGTTGACTGTTTCCTTTGCTGTGCAAAAGCTTTTGATCTTGATGAAATCCCAATAGTTCATTTTTGTCCCTGCTGCCTTTGCCTTTGGCGATGTTTCTAGGAAGAAGTTGGTCTGGCTGAGGTTGAAGAGGTTGCTGCCTGTGTTCTCCTCAAGGATTTGGATGGATTTCTTTCTCACGTTAATTTCCTTTATCCATTTTGAGTCTAATTTTGTGTGTGGTGTAAGGAAATGGTCTAGTTTCATTTTTCTGTGTGTGGCTGTCCAATTTTCCCAGCACCATTTGTTGAAGAGACTGTCTTTTTTCCATTGTACATTCTTTCCTGCTTTATGGAAGATTAGTTGACCATAGAGTTGAGGGTCTATTTCTGGGCTCTCTATTCCATTCCATTAATCTATGTGTCTGTTTTTGGGCCAGTACCACACTGTCTTGATGATGACAGCTTTTTTTTTTTTTTTTAAGATTTTATTTGTATGACAGACAGAGATCACAAGTAGGCAGAGTGGTAGGCAGAGAGAGAGAGAAGGGGAAGCAGGATCCCCACTGAGCAGACAGCACAATAAAGGGCTTGATCCCAGGATCCCAAGATCATGACCTGAGTGGAAGGCAGAGGCCTTAACCCACTGAGCCACCCAGGTGCTCCAGATGATGACAGCTTTATAATAAAGCTTGAGGTCTGGAATTGTGATGCCACCAAATTTGGCTTTCTTTTTTAATATTCCTCTGGCTATTCAAGGTCTTTTCTGGTTCCATATACATTTTAGGATTACTTGTTCCATTTTGAAAATAATGGATGGGATTTTGATAGAGATTGTATTGAACGTGTAGATTGCTCTAGGTAGCATAGACATTTTCACAATCTTTGTTCTTCCAATTCATGAGCATGGAACATTTTTCCATCTTCTGTGTCCTCCTCAATATCTTTAATGAGTACTTTAAAATTTTCTGAGTATAGATTCTTTGCCTCTTTAGTTATAAAACCTCCATACTGTTTTCCAGAGTGGCTACACCAGCTTGCCTTCCCAACAACAGCGTAGGCAGGTTGCCTTTTCCTCATATCCTCGCCAACATCTGCTATTTCCTGACTTCTTAATTTTAACCATTCTGACTGATGTGAGGAGGTATCTCACTGTGGTTTTGGAAACAGTCAACAAAACCAAAAGGCAACTGACAGAATAGGAGGAGGTATTTTTTTTTTTAACACTGCTGTTATAATCTAGTAATGATTCCATTCATTTAAGTACACGTTCAAAACAACCATTTAATTTTGATGGTACTACTATTTAAAATTGCATTTTTGTTTTGGTGACTGTTGGTGGTGGCCACATGGCTGTGTGCTAGAGTTATGACCATCGGTGGCTGCCACCTTTGGGCTGGGCTGGACCATTCTCTCAGAGGAGGCTGAGGAACTGAGCCACAGCCATGGCCAGTACGGTGTTACCATCCAGAATGACCATTGTTTCTCCAGGATTTGCAGGGTGTTACATTTTGCAAGCCATGAAACACATGGAGCCTCAAGTAAAACAAGTTTTTCAAAGCCCACCAAAATCTGTCCTCAGTGGTGGTTATTATAGAGATGGATTTGAACCCTAAAAGACTAAATGAGAAATAGTATTAATGCTAGCCACAAGCCTTGCTGCCAATAAAGAAAAAAAAATATGAGATGCTCATTGACGGATTATGCTTTTAAGTCAACTGGATGAGGGAGGATCTCCTTGCACAGCAGCCAAAATCAACGAAACTAGATATTTACTAGAAAGTCAAGCTTAAAAAAATGAAGTAAAGGTGTGATGTTTTCAGTTCTTACTAGTTTATGTATATAAGTGCCAGATCTTTTTAAATAAAATACCTTAAACCTAAGAAAAAATTCCATTTTTAAACTTGGTGTTCATTTCTTGCTGTGGCATGGGAAGGTGGTAATTTGGCAGATTCAAGGCCCAGATTTTCACTTAAGTGCAGAAGAGCATTACAACACAATCATTTTCTTAAAATCAAGTACAAAGCTTTTCTAAGCCAACCTTCTCCTCCAGGCTTTATCTGAGGATACTTTCCACTTGAAATTTCATGGCAACACTACAGTTTATAGAAATGTGTAGCTAAAGTAACTTAGATATAAGTTGGGGATGGAGAAATCTTGGAAGAGGAAAAAATCTGTGCAGATATAGGGCCATGAGAAAAAAGGTAAGTGTGTGCATTCTCAAAATGTTTCATTAGAGTGGTCAGGTTGGGACACAAGTTGCAGGAGCATCAGTAGGAAACAAGTTTACTGTTGAATGAAATAATAAAATGGAACTATTATAATACTTTTGTAACTAATGGTACTAATATAAGTTGAAGTTATTCCTCTGTCTTCTGTTCTTCTTCCTCTTTCTTTTTTTGATAAGAACTACCAGACAGTGTTTTAGACTTTGCTTAATATTGGTATTATTTAATATTTAAAGAATTTATATGCTACAACAATGTATTTTCTTGTACTTCTTTTCTTTGGGGGAAGTTTTTTTGATAAATTCAATTGAGTTAATACAGAAACAGATATAGAGCTTTCAGTTCTTATTTTTTTTTTAATTTTCCCCAAGTTATTATTTAAATTCCAGCTAGTTGACACACAATGCAGTATTAGTTTCAGGTGTACAATTTAGTAATTCATTGCCTACATATAATGCCCAGTGTTCACCACTTTTGTCAGTGTTGATATATTTTGTTTTTCAAAGAATTGTTCTTATCATTGAAATCTTCAAGGTTGTTGAAATAAAGTTGCTCATATATTCCACTATTACTCATGTATTCTTAATAAAATTTGCAAAGAGATCCCTACTCTAATTCCTGATATTAGAGATTTTCTATTTCCTAACTTGCTTTTTCCTTGACCAGTCCTGCTAGTAGTTTATCAATTAACTGATATTTATTTTTTTCAGTTCAAATTACTTTATTATTTTTATGATCATGTTCAATTAGCCAACGTATAGAACACCATTAGTTTTTGATGTAGTGTTCAATGATTCATTAGTTGCGTATAACACCCTGTGCCCCTCACAACATGTGCCCTCCTTAATACCCACCACCTGGTTACCCCATCCCTCCACCCCACTCTCTTTTGGACCCTCAATTTGGTTCGGGGAGTCCAGAGTCTTTCATGTTTGTCTCCCTCTCTGATTTCTCCCATTCAGTTTTCCCTCCTTTCCCCGTGGTCCTCCATGCTATTCCTTATATTCCACATATGAGTGAAACCATATAATAATTGTATTTCTTTGCTTGATTTATTTCACTTAACATAATCCCCTCCAGTTCCATCCATATCAATGCAAATGGTGGGTATCCATCTTTTCTGCTGGCTGAGTAATATTCCATTGTATATGTGAACCACATCTTCTTTATCTATTCATCTGTTGAAGGACATCTCATCTTCTTTCACAGTTTGGCTATTGTGAACATTGCTGTTATAAACATTGGGGTGCATATACTCCCTCTTTTCACTATATCTGTATCTTCAGGGTACATACCTAATAGAGCAATCACTGAGTCATAGGGTATCTCTATTTTTAATATCTTGAGGAACCTCTATACTGTTTTCCAGAGTGATTGTACCAGCTTGCATTCCTACTAACAGTATAAGAGGGGTCCCCTTTCTCCACATTCTCACCAAAACTTGTTGTTTCCTGTGTTGTTGCTTTTTGCCGTTCTAACTGGTGTGAGGTGGTATCTCATTGTGGTTTTGATTTGTATTTCCCTGATGGTTATTGATGTTTTAAAAACCAGAAAACTTTTGTGTTTCTTAACTTGTCTGGTTTTTTTACTTATTTAGAAAATAAATCTATGTATTTTTAATATCTGCTATCTTTATTATCTCCATCCTTTTACTAAATTTGCATATAAATGACTCATCTTTTTCTAGCTGCAGAAGATGGAAAATTCTATCACTAATTTTAAACTTTCTTCTTTTCTTAAAACATTTATAGCTATATATTTCCCACGCAGCACCATCTTTGCTACATACCACACATTTTATAAGTTGTGTTGTGATTAGAATTAAATTCAAACACTTGTGGGGGAGCATAGAATATTGTATAGAGAAGTTAAATCATTATGTTATACACATAAAAATGAATGTGATATTGGATGTCAACTATGCTCAATTGAAAAAAAAAAAGAAAGAAATTCAAAATCTTTTGTAATTCTCTTGTGATTTCTTGTTTTATCATATTAATTATTTAGAGGTATGTGCCTTAATTTCCAAAATTTTGGGATTATTCTGGCTAACAATGTGATTGATTTCAAATTTAATTTTCTGGTGGTTGTCAGAAATTACTCTGTATGACTTCAGTTCTTTTGCCATAGGTTATTGCAATGGGCCATCTTTCACTTACCACAAGAGAATTACAATTAATATTGCACCACTTCATGTGAAATCTGAGAACCTTAAAATAATGTTATGTATGCACTCCCATTCTATGTATCAATGATGTGATAGATTTTCAATCTACTTATATCATAAATCTCAAATTTCAATGCTGCAATTTTAGCATTAAGCCATCACTTTGTTTTAAAGACATTAAGAAAAAAATGTATAGCCTTATTTCTGGTGATCTAACTTCCTTCCTGTAGATTTGTATTTCTATCTGGTGTCAATTTGCTGTAGCCTAAAAATTCCTGTTACCATTTCTTCTTCCACAGGACTTGAGAAATATATCTTCTTAGTTTTTGTTTACCTAAAAAATAGATTTATGTGGTTGTTGTTATTTTGACTGGATATAGGAATTTGAGTTGACAATTTGTTCTCATTTTCATTAATTTGAAGGTCATGAAGATCTTACTACCTTCACTGATGTTATCTGCAGGCAGCCATTACTTTTATCTTTGTTCCCTGAAAAATGCTATCTTTTTCCCCTCTGGAAAATATATATATTTATCTTTGGATTTTATCAGTTTGACTGTGATCTAAATATAGCTTTTATTGTTCTTGTCTTGGCTTTTGTTAAGCTCCTCATGTCGATAGGTTAGTGTTTTTCTCCATACCCAAAATATTTTTGGTTGATACATCTTTAAAAAATTTTCTCCCTTTTTTTTCTCTTATTCTCTTTCTGGGAATCTAATTACATATATATCAGACATGCTGACATTGTTTCATAAATCCCCGAGGTTATATTTTTAAAGAATTTTTTTTAAGATTGAGCCATTTCTATTGACATTCCTTAAATTCATCAACCCTGTCTTCTGCCATCTCCAATCTGTTATAAAGTTCATCCAATATATTTTCAATGGACTTTGTTTTTTAAATCAGTTTCAGACTTGCAAAAAAAAATGGAAAATACAGGACAAAGAGTTCTCTTATAACACATCCAGTTTCTCCTATTGTTTACATGTTAAATTAGTATGGTACATATATTACAATTAATGAGCAAATACCAATATGCTGTTATTAACTAAAATCAATATTTTATTCAGATTTCCTTAGTTTTCACTTAATATTCTTTTTTGTTCCAGAATCTCAACCAGGATACTCTAATATGTGTAACTGTCACGTGTTCTTAGGTTTCTCTGGGTTGTGACAGTTTCTCAAACATTACCTTGTTTTCATTGGCTTTGACAGTTTTATGGAGTCCTGGCTAGTTTTACTGAAGTATGCCTCACTACTAGAATTTATGTGATGCTTTTCTCACAAATAGATTAAGGTTCTGGATTTGAGAAAGGAAACTTTCAGAAATAAAATATTTTTTAAAATCATATATCAAAACTACATGGTAAAAAATGACATATGAGGTTTGGTGTTGACCTCAATCACCTGGCTACTGCCCGAAGTAGCATTTACCAGAATTCACTGTAAAAAGTTACACTTTGCCTCCATTTACACACTGATTACTTGAGAAAAATCCCTTTGTGCAGCCACACAGAGACTTATGCTGTTCTTTTAGGGTGGAGTATCTACATAAACTATTTGGATGCTTCTTCATATGTGATTTCTTACTTTTCTCCCATGGGCTTACTAAATCATTTATCATATCAGCTTGAACTCATGGGTATGTATTTCATACTTTAGGCAGTAATCTAGTACTCTTAATTTCTTTTGTTGCACAAATTGTTCCAATTTTAGACATTAGAAACCCTTTTAGTTAATTATCCAATATATTTCTTTTTTTTTTTTCATTGCTATACTATACTTTTCTTTAAAGTTCTTCAAGGTTTTTCAATTCCCCTTGATATCTTCTCTTTATTAAATAATTATGACCAATACTTCCCTTATATCTTGACATATTTATATAATAGTCTCTTTAAATTGCCTGTCATCTAATTCTAGCATGGGAATCATCTTAGGGTTCTTTTGTATTGATTGATTGTGTCTGGGCTATGTGTCACTTTTTCCTCATTCTTTGCATGTCCAGATTTTTTTGTTGATCAGTAATATTGCCATTAATATTTTTAGAGTCTCTGGATTTCTGTTATTTACCTAAGAAGGGTGTTATTATAGTTTGCTAATTCAAATACTGAGCCACCAGCAAGAGACTTATCACTTTTCTTCTGGAGACTTGGCTTTATATTTTGGTAGGCTGTATCTTTTTCAAGTTTACTGCAGATATCTTAATTAAGGCATATAGCATTTTCCTGCCATATGACCCACCTGGGATTTTAATGGAAAGGTTGAGATTTATCCTAGATCTTCTTACTTAGTAGGACTCATACCTAAAACTTTATTTCCTTCAATGGACAACAAAATAAATTTTTGTATTGCATTTTTACTTTATAGTTTGGGTTATCACCAATTTATTTGATTATTACTGGATTCCTCTGTACATATTCAGTCCAGGGTCAGTCAAGAAGTTGAGAAGAGTTTATGCACAGAATTTACATAGATTTTCAGGCTCCTCTCTTCTGTGACTAACTTCCTTCCTGGGATTTCTTCCCTCAGTTTCAAGTCATTCTAGCTCCATACCTGTCCCCTGATACTTTAAGCTTAAAATAGTACTGTTAGTCTGAATAGATATTGGAGTCCCTCAGGAGGAAAAATATTAAGCGGTGATCTCATCACTACCATTCTCTTTTTCGAGGGCTAAACTTTATCCAGCTTTTGTCCACTTTTGTTTTGTCTCCAGGCCTTCAAATCTGTTTTTGTTATATTTGTTTAAATTTTTAAAATTATCTGCTTCCTTCAGGAGTGGCTTGATAAGGTTACCTTGCAATTTCTGGAATTAGAACTACCATTTGGTAGCTTTTTCAGTGATATTCGAAAAACTTTCTAAAATCCTGGGATACAGTGTTCAAGTGAACAGTTAACTTTTGTCATAGAGGTTTTTAGTAACAAATATAGAGTTTTTGCAAGGGAATAAAATATTATGGAAGAGAACTTTTCATGTATATTTTTCAGAGGGCATGAAAGAGATGCTAGCAAATTTCATAGCTCTCCTATTGGGTCTATTCTCTTTAGCAAAATGTACTTGTTTTTCTGTTTTTATTTAAAATTACAAGCTTCACTACTACTATAAGGGCTTCAGTATGTAAAGTGCTGTGGGTTTGGAGAGAAAAAAAATTAACACATGGATTTGAATCACTGATCTGTTCATTGCTAACTAACATTATAGCCTCAGAAAACTTTTAAAGTCTCTTTGAGATTTTGTTCACATGTAGAAACAGGAAAAATACTATTAATGACATAGTTTTGAACAGAAGACTCAATCCTGGAATATAATTTTTACCTTATAGCTGGTTTTATTCCCAAACATATGTCATACTACTCTCTTCTAAGCCTACTTTAAGTCATGGAAAAAATTGAAAAGTTTTTGATTTTTAATTTATATGATTAATTCCAAAGAAGTTTGACAAGCAAGGTACTTACTGCCTTGTTGTTAGTCTTGCGATAAGTGCTTTAGAACTAGGAAGACTTAATCCTATATCTGGGTCTCGGCCAGCTGCTGAGGAAGCAGGAAAAAAAGTCCAGCTCCCAGGCTGGGAGGTTATCAAGTGATAGGCAGGTGTCAGTATCTACCACTTGGCGGAGAGGAAGGAGTTGGATAAAGAAAAGTCTGGGCTGATAATAGATATTGAAAATGATTCAAAATTTAATAAACATGTAGCTTGGTCTCACATTTTTGTTGGAAATTCTAATTTAGGGTGTTATTAAACAATGTTATTTTTAACTAAAGAGGAAAACTGGTGAAAAAATTGTAAAAGTTAGACTTCACATGGCATTACTCACATACCAAAATTACTGAGACTATATCCTAAAGTAACCCCATTATCTGCCTTTGGTGAAAAAGTAAAATGTAATAAATAAGAAAAAATCTGGATATGAAAGTCACTTAGGATGTGATACAGCTGTGGAAGACAAAATAAAGCGGAAACCTCGGAAAATTCTAGGTTAAAGCAACAATTCAAAACTACATGCAATTATTTGGTAGATTTACTAGAAGCAACATGCATTAATGTATACTCCATATGAGTATATTTTCCATACACTGCACATTCACTTGTTTAAATAGACTGAGACTTGTGTATCTTGTGCTATTTTTTTATTGTTGTTGTTGATGTTTTAATTTTTGCAGCCATTTGAATATACCAAAGATAAAGATTCTGTATTATAAAGAATTTGGCATACACATCTTGGTTTGAAATATCCCAAAGTTAGGAGAAGCCTGCTACTCTCTGCTTAAAAATATTTACTTAAAAAAAATCTTAAAAACAACAACAACAACAACAATAACATTCTCACAATCACTGGAAGAAGATATTTAATGGAAAAGAAGGGAAAGTCAATAGCCCAGTGAATTATAAGTAAATGAGGATGAGGTTCATTCCAATCTTGATTGCTATGAAATAGCAATCTTTACCAGAATGCTGGAAATATGGAAGAAGGTCAACAAATATTTACAAAATGAAAAAAAAAATGAATGACTGAAATATGCATAGTTTCTTTGTGACAGAATTCTAAGTGTTTATTGATGGAAAATTAATTCCTGTTTCCCTGTATTATATTTCTACTTTTTCTCTATGTCGGCAAAAAAGGAACTATGACTATTGCCATAAAAGCAAAGCTACCAGATATTAAATCCTAGATTGAGAAACACTAATCTGGAGATAAACTTATGCAGATTTGCATGGTAGTACAAACAGACGCAAGGGTATATTCTATCCCAGAGGACAAGAGAATTTTGAAAGAAAAATGGTGGGAAACATATTTTATTTTCCCAAGCCTAAAAGGGAAGCAAATATTTGAGCCCATCCTATTGTCTGAGGGATATTACATAAAGTATGAATCTATTTGCTCACCATTGCTCACAGCCATTTTAGGACTGTTTGAATCAACAGGCTGATAAATGTATAGTAAACCAGAAATTGTATGATTTGTGTATTGTTCTTTCTTTCCCTTCACATCGTTCATTGTCAGTGCAGAAGAATCTTCACTTCATTAATGCTGATGAACTGGGAGAAGAGAAGGATCCAAAAGGTCACAAAGTAAGCTGAGGCAACAGTGCACGGATCTCTAAGGCAGGTTGAAAGATTTGCATCCAGGGATGAAGCATGCAAGCCATGATGGGAATCAGAAGAGAGATATTATAATTCTAAAGTGGGTTGGAAACTTCCATACTTCCCAGGAATGTGGGATGAATAAATATTGGCTCTTCCTACTCTTATTCCTCTTTCTGAAAGAGAAATTGTATACAGACAACGTCTGGGTGAGACTGGGAATTAGAACTTGTCTCTGAGTGTGACTCTCATTCTGGGTTCTTTCTGTTTTTTCCATGTCTGTCTAATATCCTCTTCCTCATTTCAGAAAAATTACAGTTGTTGGGTCTGAATTTTGGGGCAAGTAAATAATATCTAATGGAGTTACATACTTGGAAGTCCAGTTTAGCCTGAAGTGATGCTGATTTCTCCAGTAAGTCTTTTCTATAAGAAAAGATAATATTTTGATCTGCCACCCTTTTGACTCATTTTTACCTCCAATTGGATTTGAATTTAGGAGTGGGGTGGAAAGAGAAAGGAGGATTGAATCTGACTTTATATTGTACTGTTAATCTACTTTTTTACCCTTATTTTTGCCATACTTTACTGGATATGGAGTGTACTTTTCCACAGCATTACTGCTGTGCTTGGCCATGTGACTGTTTTGGTGAGTGGATTGAAGAGAAGAGAGAGCAAGGCAGTAAGAAGACCTTAGGGGCTATATCATGTGTTTCTTGTTCTCTTCCTGGATTTCTGCCATCCACTGTGAGAAGAGCAGATCCCAGTGAGCTTCTGGGGCCTGGCCCCCATTGGAACAGACTTGAACTCACCATACTTCCTATAGCTGGGGTGCCCTAGTTGACCCCAGGCATCCATGAGAACAATAAATGTTTATGTTGTTTTAACTCAGTAAGAATATGGGGTTGTTCATGAGGCAATTAATACTCCTACAAAGAAAAAAAAAAAATCCTTTTACAAAGAGCCTGAAACCTCAGAGGTGATGCCAAGGAGTTGCCAGGGAACCAAATGTGTACCAACAAGTGAGTTCCCATATTGTTCCTGCCAAAAAGCAAAAGAGAACAAGAAGCAGGCCTCTCCCTTCCCACCACCAGTGAATGAACAATCACCTAGAAGAACTTGTGATTTTTTTCAGCCGCTTGGAAACGCTTAGGGTTGGGGCAGAACTGGGAGAGGTAGAGAACAGATTAACATGCCAGACAATTCTGATTTGATCTAGGAATTCACAGAAAAGGACAAATAGAAGAACCATAGTGAGCTAGTTTAAGGAATTCATACTAGGCTAACAGAGGCCTCAAGTCAGAAATTAACTTCAGATCTAGAAATAAAGAAAATATATTACTTTGACACACCCAAATAATAAACTATGAATCATATGCCCAGCACATTTTTGAGCAAAGAATAATATCTCAAGTGTCATTGTATTTAGATGTCCCAAAGAAAGGATTTCCTAAAGTCACTTACAAGGAAAAGAGTTAAAGGCCAACTTCCATGGCCATGGATTATTGGTTTTCAGTGGTAACAGCTTCTGTGACCTATTCCATGTCTGTTCACATGCTCAGCCGTCTTTGTTTTCTTGATGTAGAGATTAACTGCCATCTTTCAGTGAGTCTGGGTATACTCAGCTCTTCTGAGGATCTCAGATATTGTCAGGAAATATCAAATAAAATTGTTCCCTTTGATTTGGTCAGGGATCATATAGGTTTAGGTAAACCTGTAGGTTTTAAAGCCACACCTACATAGAGATTTTTGATTTTCCTTTTCGAGATGTAGTCTCTTTCTGTGCAGTTTTGTCAGGGAAGTATTTTTCTAATGGTATGGAAGGTAGAGTTCCTTAAATATTGTCATATTGACTGCTATGGGCTGAATGTTTCCTAAAATTCTTATTGTTTAAATCCTAATGCCCAATATGATGGCATTAGAAGATGTGGTCTTTGGGAGGTTCTGCCATCATTAACAGATTAAAGTCTTATAAGAGGATTTAGAGCCTTAGCCCCTTCCTCCATATGAGGGCAAGCCAGTAAGGCACTAGCTATGAACCAGGAAGAGTCCTCACCACTACAACCATGATGGCAACTTGATCTTGAACTTCTCAAACTCCAGAACTATTAGAAATAAATTTCTGTTGTTTATAAGCTACCCAGGTTGTGGTACTTTGTTATAGCAGCCTAAACTGACTAAGATATTGACACAGTCCCATTCTTTGGAGGCCAAGTCTCCCTGCTTTTTTAGTGAGATGTCAAATCACTGATCAATCCTATTTTCAATGCAATGACCTACATTTTATCTCACCTCTTTCACTCTCTGTTTGAAGAAAAAAAAATAATAATAAGCTCTCCTTCCCCAGATGAATCACATTTAAGCCTCTAGGCATCTGAAAACAATATAAATAATAGTCAGTTTACTCCCATGAGGCACAGGGGCTCATTAAGAAAATTAAGAACACACATATGAAACAATCTCAACAGTCACCATATGCTATGTTGGCAAAATTAAGCCTATTTATCATTCTATCATCAGTATAATCTGAAATATTAAGCAGATCAAGCATTTTTGAGTTTCACAAGCTAAGGAGAAAAGAGGACATGAAGTGCTTAATAGAGCATAATTGAGAAATTTCTATTTCCAGGCAAACCTTGAAGGTATTGCCACCATAGGCTGAAATGCTTATGTTGTTGTAACACTCATTTTACATGTCAGTGTGTCTGAACAATGTCATTGTCAGCTCCATCCCTCTAGGAATCCACCTAGGTGTTGGCTCTGGTAACTTCAGAAGAAAGGGCTGTCAGCACTGCTGGCTGAGCACATGAGGACAAATAAATATTCATACTCTGCTCCCTGCATGTGACACTTGAGTTGTGAAATCGATGTCCACATTTCAAAAACAACATCACCCAAACTTACCTCTTTTACACCAAAGAGGTAGCCATCTAAAAATACTATTTTCTTGGCAATTTAAGGTTTCAAAGAGGAGAAAGGAGAAAATTTGGAGATAATGAAATTATAATTTTTTTTTGTTCTGAATAGAAATGAAAGGAAGTCAAATGAAGATCCTGAAAATCAGTCAAATGTGTCTCTGGTATATTAAGAAGGTGTTAGAAGGAAATACAATTTTGTTTATAGACTTTCCACTGTTGTACTTTTCGTTAAGCTGTGTCCAAATACTTTGCTGCATACTGTGTAGCATTTTTAATAATCTTCTTTTCAGGTTTCTGTCAAAATATTTTTGATGAGTTGATCAAAACAATGAAATCTTAAAAATAAATGAAATCTTTCCATTTGCAATGATGTGGAGGGAACTAGAGGGTTTTATGCTGAGTGAAATAAGTCAATCAGAGAAAGACAATTATCATATGATCTCTCTGATACGAGGAAGTTGAAAGGAAGTTGAGAAGCAGGGCAGGGGACTACGGGGGTAAAGCAGGAAAAAACATGAAACAAGATGGGATAGGGAGGGAGACAAACCATAAGAGACTCTTAATCTCACAAAACAAACAGGGTTGTTAGGGGAGTAGGGGTAGGGTGGCTGGGTTATGGACATTGGGGAGGGTATGTGCTGTGGTGAGTGCTGTGAAATGTGTAAACCTGGTGATTCACAGACCTGTACCCCTTGGGCGAATAAGACATTATATATTAATAATAAATAAGTAAATAATAATAAATAATAAATAAGTCTAACAATTTAAAAATCTATAAGCCTATGCAATATGGCTCAAAAATGTTTTATTAACATTGCCAATTTTTTAAGAACATAATTTTAGTTTTTTTTAAATTCCTCATCCGGTACTGATTTTATCTCTTACGAAGAATGTAAATAAAGACATCTAAATTGCGTGGAGGAGGTTTAAAATTCTCTAAGTTAACTCAGAAAGCTCAGTATATTGCCTACATAATATTTTCCTCTTTTTAAGTATAAGTGTAGGAATGCTACCAAATTGTATTAGGATCTTATATGAAGTAATTGTATTCATTTTCAGTGTTCCAAAGCGAACATTCTTCCTGTCATATCTTTCCTTTGTTGTGCAAGTTCACATATTCTGGCTGCTGAATTTCATATCAGAGGTGTCACATACTTGTGTTGTGTACATCCTTGAAAATTTCCCCTAATAAATGGTGTCAAACAAAGATAAAGGATTGCATAACATTTTCAAGTATATGAGAGACAGAGATCATTTCTAGGTTTTTTTTTTTTTTTTAACAAGTGGACAAAATCTCACACCTACAATTTTGTTGGCTTGTTAAAAGTCCCATGGCCGCTCTACAAGCAGGGGTAGAGCAAAGGGTAGGAAGCAGGTTTAGTAACTCCTAGTTATTTGGCTTTTCACTGTATTCTTATCTTTCATCTTCAAATTTACCTCTTTGAGAAAATGTACCTTGGTTAGAGAATATTACATTGTCAACATACATCTTTAGGATTGTTTACATTACAATGGAATTTTATACTTAGATGGGTAGTTTATATTATATTGGTAAATTAAGTATGCATGTGCACACACAAATACACATATACACACATTTTGACACGCTTTGATGAGAAATTTTCAGAGAGAATAAATTTTCCTAGATAGGAATCACACTGCTATATTTAGGCTGGATAAAACACACACACACACTCAGATGTAACCTGTTATAAGGGCATAACCGCATGTAGAAGAAAGTGCTCAAAATTTGGAGTCAGATGTTCCTAGATTCAAATTCTGCTGTATTATCCTAAAACCTATTGACTTCCTTCCTTATTTTTTTTTGTCCCCAAATTCCCTTACTTCCTCTCTATTTTTTTCTACTTCTCCCTCTTTCCCTCCTTTATTCTCTTCTTTCTTTACTTCTTTCCTTTCTAAATGATTTACCCAAATAGCTCTTAGGTACCCAAAATGAGAAATAGGGCCTGGCCTGGTAAGGATCAGGGCCTGGAGAGGGAAGTGACTGAGGAGGGAGAGGGTCCAACAAGATCAAGAGATTTGGTACACACAGGAGGACTGAGCAGCAAGTAAATGTGTTGAGAATAATGGGAGCCTGGCTTCTCACAATCTTTTAAAAATAAAGAAGACAGACTGTTAAAATGAGTGTTGGTGCTAGACTAGAATCAGAGATATTGATCTGAACTCATAGTTTTCAATACAGTAAAGACAGACACAGAAATAGATACAGATGTAAAAAAGTATGTGTGTGTGTGTGTGTGTGTGTGTGTGTGTGTGTGTATTTTCTAGCTGTATTCACTAAGAGGGTCCTGGGCTATGTTGCTGCAGCAACAAATAAGCAAACCTAGATCCATAACTTTGGTTTCTAAATACTAATTCTTACTATCAGGAACTGAGTTTTTTGTTTGTTTGTTTGTTTGTTTGTCTTTGGAGAAATTGCTCCTTGTAGAGCTAGGTTAGGAAAAGTACAAGAAGAAATATCTTGTTTGATATGAAGATGAAGTACTCAAAGATTGTGGGGACATGTCAAAAAGACACAGACTCCAGCTTTAAAAGGTTCTCATGGACCAAATCTGGGAAAAAGTATTATATCTCTATGAATGAAATAGAAATCTATGAGTACACTATGAAATAATACACAGATAAATGGGAGACGTGATAGCTCTGACTTATAACTTACCAGCTGTATACATAGAAGAGATGATGAAATTAGACTATCATCATTTGTTTCTTTTCTTCCTCAAGTATGTATGTATGTATGTGTAATTTTTAAAAAATATTTTATTTATTTATTTGGCAGAGAGATATATGGTGAGAGAGGGAGCACAAGCAAGGGGAGTGGGAGAAACAGGCTTCCCACTGACCAGGAAGCCCAATGCAGGACTTAATCCTAAAACCCTGGCTTAATCTTTGTAATCCCTGAAGTAGAAAATTCTTTTACAGAACAAAAGAGATTAAATAGTCCATCTCCTCTGTGATTACTACCTTCTATTGTTAATCATTCTGCAATGTATTGAACACATACTATGAGCCAAGCACTTCTATCAGCTGTGAAAAGATTTAATGATTTGTTGGCCAAATGCTCATGAGAATGGGAATCATCACTAATGACTCTTCTATCAGGACCTGAGCATCAGTGTCAAGTTTGATGCCAATGTGCATACAAAATCCACTTCTAGTTAAAAAAACGCTGCATTTCCATTTATTTAATAAATATTTCTTAAATGTCAGACACTGTCTTTGGTGTTAGTGAAAAACGGTGAGTAAAAGAAATAGTCTCTATCATCATTTCTTTATTTTTTTATTTTTATTATTTTTAAATATTTTATTTATTTATGAGAGAGAGAGAGAGAGCTGAAGGGAGAAAGAATCTGTAGACTCTGTGCTGAGCACAGAGCCCCCAACACAGGGCTTGATCTCACATGACCTGAGATCATGACCTGAGCTGAAACCAAGATTCAGATGTTCCGCTGACTGAGCCATTCTGCCTTCCCTACCATCATGGCATTTACAGTCTAATGGAGACACAAATATGTATGCAATTACAGCTGTAGTAAGTGCTATCAAGAATAGTTACCTAGTAATTCATAATGGATAACTTGGTATGAAAGTTTGTTTCTTTCAGATGAATAGAAATGAGTCTTTATTAAATCACTTTCAGTGTCAGGAAAATTAAACTCTTATAATTCTCTTTATAACAAATATCATTGCTTTGGTCGCCTTAAGTAAAAGACCTTTTGTCATAAAATGGTATTTTAACTTTACTCAAATTGAATTTATGATGCCTATGACTTCCCTTCATATATTCAATGGAAGAGGGTAGTAAGATTAGCGAATACTAAGCTATATTGCTAATTTATCTTCTTTAGTTTGTATTGTTTGGAAACAATATATCCACTGATATATGTCCACTCCTTGGCTTATTACAGTATCCAATCCAGCAAAATACAAAATGCATATTTGGTGAGCATTCATTCATATCTATAGGATGGCAGCTAATGATTAGGTTTCAATACTGACATTTAATTATTCTATAAACAATTAGCATTGTTTATAGAATTAGATAACATGCCATCATGGCATTTATACTGAAAAAAGATCAAAATAAGGCTGTTATTTACAAACACTTTTGCAAAATATAACTTTTCAAGTGGGAGTGTAAAAAAATGTCAATTTGCTCTTCAGCACACATAGAATATTAATTTTTGTTATACTGAGAAAAAAGCTGTTGTGTGTTGGGAAAATAATACTTTAAAAAATAATTACTAGAGATTCCCACCAGTGTGACTTTTGTCCTTTCAATACTAGCTCAGGTCAAACAAAGCTTTCCTAAATAAGTGACATGGGCACTGAGATCTGAAAGACAGATAGAAATCTAACTGGAAAAAGAGAGAACAGGAAACAAAAGGAATTTGCAAGAGAACAAAGGCCCTCTCCATGGAGGACCCATGGTGGAAAAGAGCTAATATGAGTGGGGCAGAGAGTGAGTGGGTGCTTAGCACAAACGTCCTCTGAGTTTAGTCAGAGTCAGATTGTACAAGGCCTTGCAGGCTACAGGGAAAGTTTCTACTCTAATTATAAAATGATAAGAATGTATTAATGGGTTTTAAGTAAAAGATATCTTTTAATGATCAAAGAGGATGTTGGCGGGACTTGTCTGGTGCCCAGAGGCGAGGTCTGACAGGGGGGTGTGTACTTGGGAATACCAGTTAGTATGTGCTTTATAGATGAAGCCAGAGTGTAGACCAGATTGCCAGGGACAGAGCCTAGAATATGAAGAAAAGAGCCAAGGCCCAAATCCTGAAAAACTCTAACCACTAGGGGTCCAGATTAGGAGGAAAATGGGATAAGAAAATGAAGAACCAGTAACACAAGTAACAACAAAAACACAACCAAGACAAAAACAAATCTGGGAAAAGGTGGAGGTTAAAAGTAAAACAAACAAACAAACAAACAAACAAACAAAAACCAAAAGGAGTGTTTTTAAAAAGGTGCAGCTAATCATGTAATAAGGCTGGTCATCACTGGAATGTTAAGAGGGTGTTAAGAGAGGTAACAACTGAAAACCCTCCACTGGATTTAGGACCACATTGAAGCTGTTGGTGACTTTAGCAAGGGCTGTGGAAAGAAACCTTGAGAGAGGACACACATTGTACTGGATCAAAAAGCAGGTAGAAGGTGAAAAAAAAAAAAAAATCAAGACTCGCAACACACACTTGTTTCCAAGATATTTGGTTGTGAACATGTCAGGAAAGTATGACAATACAGGGCAAAATGTAGTCCTGGAGAGAGAGATTATTTTCTTTCCATTTTAGATACTAAAGACTTGGATTTATTTAAACACAAAGGGAGAAGGATCTAGGTAAATGGTGAAGGGGAGAAAACAACAATTAAAGCACCTAAGACCTAGAGAGAGCACAGGTTCAGTGCATAGACAGATGAACAGGCCTTGATGGATTGGTAGGATCTTTTTTTTTAATTTTACAAAAGTGAATAAGGACCGATATGGGCAGATGTAAGAAGAGGGTTTATGGTTGATGGCTCATCTCCTTTCTGGTTCTGTTTCTGTCTCCATCCCTGGAAACCACCAACATGTTTAGGGCCTCTTTTCTTATATGTAAATTAAAGAAGTAGGGTAGGACAACTTAATCCTTATAAATTCCTTTCAACCCTAAAATTCACTATATTGTTTCTTATTTTCAATTCTGGCAATACAGATGAGTTTTATATCTTGCATACCGCTGAATTTTACATGAACAGTTGGTTTGGCTTCATTTTTGGCCAAGTGTGTAGTTCATAAAGATCCTGCGTGTGAGCTGTAGTGAACTAAAAAGATTTTTTTGTTGTTGTTGTTCTCCCTGATTGTACTCACTGATGCAAGCGGTACTTTGTTGTGGTATTTTGATAACTATGAAAGATAAATCTCTCAAGAAAATGAAGGAAAAGTTTGGAGAGGATTTCCCTTTGGTTCTAACCTCACTTCTCTGAGGTTGGAACTTCAGACCTTGTTTCTTATAAATACTTTCCAAACAGCTTTAGTGAGGTACAAGAGGCAAAACCCTGGGGTGCCTGGATGACTCAGTCTATTGAATGTCCAACTCATGATTTCAGCTTGGGTCATGATCTCAGGGTCATGGGATCGAGCCCCAAGTGGAGTCCCACTCAGGAGAGAGATTCTCCACCTCTGCCTCTTCCCCCCACTGTACACATTTTCATTGTATACAATTTGATGAGTTTGTGTGTCTGCATGCACCAGTGACACTGTTAGGATGACTATCAAAAAGTTATGAGCTGGCACATAGTTATATGACCACAAAAGTTATGTGTTGGCAAGGATGTGGAGAAAAGGAAAGCTCAATATGCTGTAGATAGGAATGTAAAATGGTGCAGTATGGAAAACAATAAAAAACTAAAAATAGAACTAGCATATGATCCAGCAATCTCACTCCTGGGTATATATCCAAAAGAACTGAAAGCAGGATTTCGAAGCAGTATCTGGACTCTCATGTTAAATGCAGTCTTACATACAATAGCCAAATTCTTGACAGGTAGGAACACACAGACCTTTCACTGATGACTTTTGAGAGTCCCAAATCAAATCTTATTAATGGTTGTTTAAATTTATTTTCTAGATGACCCCAACTTGTCCAAGGTATTTTTGGAAAGTAGTACTAATAATGATTAAAATTCATTTTGTGACACAATCATAAAACTTAACAATTGGCTTCAATATTTCAGAAAAGGATTAAATTATGTAGTTCATGTTGACATTCACAAATATGTTTAAAGCCATCACAAAAGACATGGTGGCATCAGTGTGGGCTGAGCGTTTGTAGTTTTGCTTCTCATGGTGTTGTTATTGCTGAATACATTTTGAGCCATCTAAACCAGCCTAAACATACACTTTCCTGACTTCCTTATGATGTCAGTAACAAGACTACCTCCTATGGAAGAAGAAACATGTCTTCCTATCTTAATGTAATAACACCTTATAATCCAGAAATTGCACTACTGGGTATTTACCCAAAGAAAACAAAAATACTGATTCAAAGGGATACATACACCCCATATTTATGGCAGCACTATCAACAATAGCCAAATTATGGAAACAGTCCATCGACTGATGAATGGATAAAGAAGATGTGGTGTATAGGCACAATGGAATATTATCCGGCCATCAAAAAGAGTGAACTCTTGCTATTTGCAACAACATGGAGAGAGCTAGAGTATTATGCTAAGTGAAATAAGTCTGAAAAAGACAAATACCATATGATTTTATTCATCTATGGAATTTAAGAAATAAAACATATGAATGCAGGGGGAAAAAGAGAGAGAGAGAGAGGCAAGCCAAGAAACAGTCTCTTTAGTACAGAGAACAAACTGATGGTTACCACGGGGAGGTAAGTTGGGACATGGGGGAGTAGGTGATGGGGTATACCGCTGTGATGAACACTGGGTGTTGTATGGAAGTGTTGAATTGCTATACGGTACGCCTGAAACAATTATTACACTGTGTGTTAACTAATTGGAATTTAAATAAAAACTTAAAAAAGTAAAAATTAAAATAAAATACTGGGCAACGTTGATGACAAGATTTTCCCTTAAAGCAAGGGACTAATGACTAAGAATTGACAAAGCAACTTTTACACTTTATAGCTTCATTTCACATCTCCTCTTTGAATCCCCCTTCTACTTATTGTTTCTTAGAATTATACACACACACAATACTTTTATCGACATGATGAGTCGACAGCTTCTTTATGTATTTTACTTGATGTTCAAGTTCCATAGATATTCAAAAAGATGCTTAGACAATTTTCCTGACACCTTTATTTCCTTTAAAGTATTCTCCTTCAAATTTGCCAAGTCTATAATTCCTTATTTTCTAAATTAAGGATGTTTTATAATTTACCCAAGTAATTTAGGTTTTTACAGTCCCCTTATTAACTCATGCTACTTTTTAATTTCCTTATTAAGCACACATGGTGGTTTTGAGCCACCAATGGAAATGCCTGGGGCACTACAGGAAAGTGTACCTTCAGGATTATCATATTTTCATTTACAGGTTACTTCTGAACAGTATTTGAAGAGAGCCCTGCCTGAGGCAGAATAAGAATTTTCATCAGTGAATACAGATGAAGCACCAGGGGGCAGGCTTGGATCACAAAAGTTTGTCAGCATTCCCTTCCCTTGGAGAAAAGTGAATGTCTCATACATCAAATAGTAGTGCAATCACTTTGATTTACAAATGGGATTTTTCATAAGAATAAGCTATTTGTTTCATATCAATAAATTCCAGAGATTATAATTCACATAAAATTTTACAATTTTTAAAATAAAAAACTAGGCTCTCTTAATTCCAACTTCCTATTTAATTTTACTCATCATACATATCTTGGTAGGGATAAAGAAAAAAAAATACAGATAGTACTGCACTCTAAACATTAATCCATATAACAATTTTTTGTAACCCTAACCAAATAAATAGAAAATACTTAATAGGATATTGACAAAATAATTTGGAATCTTAGTTCTTTTAAAAATATTTACTTTTCTCTCTATCTATGCTATAATATGGAAAACTTTGATATGGTTGATGTGCAAAAAGGAAGAAAATCCCCAGACCCAAAGAAAAACAATGTTACCATCTAGTGTACTTCTTTTAAGATGTGTGTTCTCATCAAGATGTTTCTGTCTATCCCAATCTACCTCATTCTATTTTTCTTTTAATAACTCAATGTGAATAGTTTTTCTGTCATTGAATATTTTTCCACACAGTAATGTGCAACTTCATAGTATTGTTTGTATCCATGTGCATAATTCATAAGCTCAATACTCTATTTTAAATTTAGATTACTTAGAACTTTTGAAAAGTTCTTTTCAAATAAAGATAACATTTTCTTTGGTTTCCCAAGTAGGGGGACCACAATGCATATAACATTTTTCATATTTAGATTTTTTTAATGCATTGATAAGAACAAGATAGTGTAACATCAGCATGAAAGACACATTTCAGATGAGGACAGCACACTAATTGACTGCCTCTTGAAGAAAGGTGATTCACAATTAAGAAGCCAGTTTTTGGGGCACCTGGGTGGCTCAGTGGGTTAAGCCACTGCTTTCAGCTCAGGTCATGATCTCAGGGTCCTGGGATTGAGCCCCGCATCGGGTTCTCTGCTCAGCAGGGAGCCTGCTTCCCTCTCTCTCTCTGCCTGCCTCTCCATCTACTTGTGATTTTTCTCTGTCAAATAAATAAATAAAATCTTAAAAATAAAAAGAAGCCAGTTTTCACACTCATTTTAGGTAATAGTTACCTAATTCTCTTCCTTTGGCATTTCGTCAAACCATATTTAATAACCACTTGCCAAAGTAAGTCATCTGAAATGCAGTTCCTCACCATGACTAAGAATATGATCAATTTTTATTCCCATGATTTAAGTCATCCTTTATTAACTCCACATCACTTTAATGGAAGGCTTCCCCACATTGCCCGGGATGTTTCTGCATCAATGCATGTGTGTGCCATTGCCTATAAAACTAGAGTGCTTAGGGCCACTCCTGAATATACAGAAGTAAAATTATTTAAGACTGTTGTAAATAAATAGTTTTGGAAACTACAACTCAGCTTTAACAGTTTTTGTACTGATACGCATTGTGAGAATAATTGTGGAATTATACAACCAATGATGACAATCAGTGCTTGGGTATATTCTTTACAACATCTGTATGCCCCCGATTCCTCTTTTGAAAGGACAATTGGCCAGAGATCTTTTTGCAAAATTTCCATGAGTCTTAGAAGTGTTTGTTACAATGAACTTGTCCTGGGCCCCATTAATGGACACTGAAAGTATAGGTGAGGGTGCCATACTGTGTAACATTCAATGGCTCCAAAATCTTAAGTTCAATAACAGGGGACAAAGTGACCTTACATTTGATGTAAACCCTTCCTTTCTTGTAAGGATGGAGAGTAAAAATAGGCATTGGGTCTAAAATGTGTCACTTTTAGATTTTCAACCCCAGCTTGAGAGGTCATGAGGGGAGTCACATACTGAAGTTAAAACATGCCTTCTCAGATCTCTTTGCCTCCATTAACCATGGTCAAAAATAGTCCCAGACCCTCCCATGTGGCTGTTAGGATATAAAACGAGGCAATCACATTGACATACTGTTTGACAACTCCAAAGAAGGTAAACATAGTTACTATACGGCTCATCAATTCCACTCCCACATATATGCCCTCCCCCGAAATAGGAACATATATCCAGACCAAAAATTGAATATGAAGGTCCATAGCACCATGATTCATAGTAGCACAAAAGTAAAACCAACCTAAATCTATCAACTGTTCAATGGATAATGAAAATGTGTTAGATCCATAAAATGGAATCTTATTTGACCATAGAAAGGAATCAACTATTGACACAGGCTACAATGTGGACGAACCCTGAAAATGTTCTGCTAAGTGAGAGAAGCCAGTACAAAACACATAGCTTATTATTCTGTTTATGTGAAAAGTTCAGGATAGGGAAGTTCACAGATACAAAATGTAGATTCCGGTTGTCTATGGCTGGGAATGGGAGGTTGGGTGGGAGAATAGAAAGGGAACGTTAATGAGCTTAAGGTCCCCCCCACAAAGGGTGATGAAAACATACTGGAATTAGATGTGGTAATGCTTGCACAACTCTGTGAATACATTAAAAACCACTGAACTGTGGACATTAAATAGGTAAAATGTATGTGATATTAATGTGATATTAATTGATGTGATATTATTGATTAACTAATTAATCAATAAAGCTGTTAAAAAAAAAAAAAAAGTTAGCCGGCCTTCCCTGTTTCTCATCCCAGGTGCTTGGGCCTTCACCCGAAATTTTTAGTGCTGTTTTCCAGGACCGATTTTATCACGTCCATTATCCCTATTATGTCAGGCACCACAAAACTCTCAAGAAACCCAGGTGTCCCTTTACTCCCCACCCTGATCCCTGGGAGTCTCTGCAAATGGCCCGTTCCTTTACCTCCCCTCACTCCTGCCCTACTAAATACCATCTTTGCCTTCTTGCATTAACAGGAACTTGTTTCTCTCTTAAGAATGCTGCTTTTCCGAAAACTCTATCAACTAGTAGACTTGGTTCTGGTGGTCTGGAAGAGAGGTGTTGTCTTTGATCCTCCGTTATATTTTCAGTCTTTCACTCTGGGTTTCCTTAAAACTCCCAACCTTGAATCTTACGTCATCAGATTATTTTAATTTTCTCTCTCATGTCATTTTCTTGCACCAAAGTCGTTGTTCTTCTGGGTCTCTCAATAATCTTGGTTCAGTTTCTTGTCTTTGTTAAGATTTATTAATTTATTTATTTATTTTGGAGAAAGGGAGAGAGCATGCGTGGGGATGGGCAGAGGGACAAGGTGAAAGATTCAGAAGCAGATTCCGCACTGAGCCGGGAACCTAATGCAGGGCTCAATCTCATGAGCCTGAGATCACGACCTGAGACCAAACCAAAAGTCTGATGCTTAACTGACTGTGCCACCCAGATGCCCCTTAGTTCAGTTTCTTATCTTAGGTCTTGAAGATTCAAATAGCTGCATTCAAATTACTGGCTTCCAGGTTCTAGAATTTCTTGTGCAATCCCTTACCCCCCCAGCCAGCCATTCACGAATAAATGAGTTCATGAATAAAAATTATTTCTCAAATATAAAACTGCTGTTCATGTCAACGAAGTCCACATATGTTTAAAATAGCATGTGCCTATTTTATAGTAGTTGGTCCACATTTAAAAAAAATGCTTCAGGAAAATAAGCAAAGATTTATTGATTTTATTTTTTCAATTTCCTTTTTAAACTCACAGATGTGGACAATGATGTAGGTATTTAGAGATACTGAGGGGGCAAGATACAGAAAATATTCATTGGATGATGAAGTATGATTATACATTTAAGGTTCAATAGGCCAAAGATGTATTAGTAATGTGTTAATATATATTCAATTAATTGATTAAAAAGTATATTTCTTTATAGTTTTCAAAACTAACTAAAGGATAAAAAAATGTGCTTTTCATTTGCAAATTCTAAGAAATCCAGAGCCACAGTTGCAGACTTTGGTAAAAAAAACAAAAACAAAAACAAAAACAAAAAAAAACCAAAGAAACAGAACAACAACAAAAAGAAGCTTTATAAAAATTTTCTGAAAATTTCAAGGGGGTTTCTATTCATTAAACAATTCCTTAAAAAACTTATATAAATTGTCTGTTATAAAAATTTTATTTGTAAATGTCACTCTTGCTTAGAATGAGGTTTATAAAGGGCAAATACCATTGCATTTCTTTATTGAGTAAAATCTTTTTATGTTCTTCAACACCTACAGGACAGACTCCTTTGCATGATGTTCCTGGTGTCTCCTGTATGATGTCTCCTGCTAGGTACCTGCACTCATGGTTCCCTGCTCTTATGCTGTGAGAAATTTATCTTTCACTCATATCTCAAATATTTTTAAGTATTTTTAAGTTTCAGGACAATACTGAGAACTTTGAGATTCTCAAGTTTTGCTTGGTGCAAGAACCCCTTAAATGGAAATGCCTTACAGATGGGAGATTTTCTCATTCTATCATCAGGACTTGAAATAGTTTTATTTGAAATCCATAAAGACAAGGAGTTGGTGGTTATGTGGGTATAAATCAAATGATGTGACCTGTCAGCTCAGTTCCTTGCATTCAACACTCTCTTAACACATTTAGTCTTAAGGGAAGAGGTTCCAACTATATAAAGTCATTGCTTTTATTTTAACCATTCAGACCAGCAGACCTCTAAATTGGGAAAGACCTGTGAAGACTTGAAAAAAAAAAAGGCTTATTTTGTTATTTGCATTCTCTGCATGCCAAAATAAAAGATTTGAAATGGATCATTTTTTTATTAAGCATATGCCCTGTTTTATTTATCTTTATAAAAGAAATAGCTGGTTACACTATTATCTTTGCATTTCCCTCTTGTTAAAAATTATGAAAAAATTCATTTAAAGTGATGAAAGCTCTAATCAGTAAATATGGTTGTTAGGCAACCATGGATATCGTTGCAATTAACATAAGATGGGAATTATTAAAATAAATTAAAATATTTATAAGTTACATAATTCAGTAGTTATATGTTTAATATGTCAAAATTGACTTCATTACTTCACTTTTTCATTGATGTATAAGTTTATGGCTTGTTACTACTACATATAGTTTCTGTTTTTTACAATATCTTTCAAATTCCAAGTTTTCCTTAGCAGCAATCCCTGACCTTCCCTACCCAGAACACAAATAATAAAAATCTTCCCACTAATGAATTTGATCCTTGTATAATACTGTCTGATATAAGAGAGTCAGAATACTTCCAAGTTGTTTATGGTAGAAAAAAAATAAAAATAAAGCACAAATAATTAATGTTTCATCAGAAAGAATTTTTTTCCACTTCCTAGGGGTCATAATTATTTCTTGTTCATTTTTAGTCACATCCATCAAACCAAGGGCATCCTCCAAGTGAGGTCACCACAGAAGTCAAAAAACACACTCCAAGCTTGTGAGGACCTGTCTGAATGGTTTTATTAGTAGGATGTGTCACCACCAACTTTTGGTCTGATGTAAAATTGAGTTTTGAAATGACACATATTTCCTGTGTTCTCCAGTTAACCAGAGATTTCTTTCAGGCTTTCCTTTTTTTTTTTTTTTTTTTTTTTTTTTTTCACTCCTAGTTCATTTATAGAAGAAAACAAGGGACTCCAGAAGACCCTGAAAAAGGAGAAACAATTGTCTCATTTTATTCTAAATGCATTCTCTTTGCTTTTCCAGTTCCTTGGCTCTAAGAAGCTCTGCTTCATTCTCCAAATAAGGAAAACTGGCTGAGGAACTCTGGAGTCAGGAAAGAGCATTCAAAGGCCACGCAAGTTAGAGAATAGTGCTTCAGGCAAAGGAGGGTTCCCAGAGATCCAGGCTGTAATAGTAAAGAGGAATGGGAGAGAGAGAGGCATCGGGGAGGAGATGTACAGGACAATGAAAATGACTGACTGCTAGTAAATGAAGACAAAACAAAATAACCTTACCTCTATATATCACCAGTCAAGGGAAAAAGGAGAGCAGAAGTTTGATTACATTTGTTGAGGGGAAGAATACATATAAGAAAATGTATTCTTGTGTCTATTATTGATTTTTGATTTTGTGATTTACACTTGTCTAAAATGGAAGTGATTTGAAGCCAGACTTTCAAACAGTGGAGGATCCCTGCTCTCCTACCTTTTGAGAGAAACCAAAATTGACACCTTTTCGTAAGGACCCACACTGGTTCACCTGTCTGAATCTGTACCCTCAGAATGGCTTCTTCCTAGGGAAACATCATCTTTAGAACAGCATGCCTCTCCATTTTCCTCACCCCTATCACACACACTCACTCACATACTCACACACAAAGTGATGAAACTTGAGTGAAGCAATAGAACAGAAAGCTAAGAGTGTGCTAAATTAATGAGACAGGAGGGAGATTCTTTGTATAAGAAAGACAAGAGGCAGAGATTGTCAAAATTAGGACCATTTCCTGTCTCCATGTTCTACTCAGATAGTTGACACATAAGAGAACACCCATGGAGCAAACTAAGGCTCTGGCATAAACTCACTAGAGCTGGTGATATTGGACATCAAACTAAGCTGTGACTACTACATCAGAAATTACATTTCTGGATGATTCTGAGAAACTATCTGGAAAAAAGTTAGTGAAAAATTTTTTTCTATATATTGAATTGATGTGCTTATAAGCGTAAGTATCACCTCTGTGTCAAAGAATGATGGTCTGAAGTTTATATTAAAGAATTGCTTGTTACATTGTATTAGTACTTAGTATAGTGAGGATTGTATTCATATAATTGAGACAAGCTACACTGAGTTTTTTTTTTTAAGTAAGAATGAAACATTTGTCAAAAACAATTTTGAAGAAATTTTAAAACAGCCAGTAGTATTAGGAGAACATCCCCATCATAATTTTATTATCTTTGTAGAAATGAGATAATGAAATATAAATTATATTTGCCTACTTCGTATCAAGTTATTCTTTGGTAACAAAATAGCACTGGTGAGAAAGTTTTGTTTTATGATTTTTTTTTTCTGAATAAGAGGTGAATCATTGGGTGTAGAAACAAATGATTAATTGCCACCTACACACTACGATCCAGTTATTTTGAAAAATCATGATATTCTCTCCCATTTTCCAGATTTTCCACACTAGAAGGAAATTCCATATATTGATCTGAAAGAAAGTAATATTCTAAATAAAATTCTTTTTTTTAAAAAGATTTTATTTATTTATTTGAGAGAGACAGTGAGAGAGAACATGAGAGGCGAGAAGGTCAGATGGAGAAGCAGACTCCCCGTGGAGCTGGGAGCCCGATGCGGGACTCAATCCCAGGACTCCAGGACCCTGACCTGAGCCGAAGGCAGTTGCTCAACCAACGGAGCCACCCAGGCGCCCTCTAAATAAAATTCTTAAGAAAGATGCTAACCAGGACACTTGGGTGGCTCCGTTGGTTAAGCAGCTGCCTTCAGTTCAGGTCATGATCCCAATGTCCTGGGATCGAGTCCCACGTCGGGCTCCTTGCTCAGTGGGGAGCCTGCTTCTCCCTCTGCCTCTGCCTGCCGTTCTGTCTGCCTGTGCTCGCTCGCTCTCCCTCTCTCTCTCTCTGATAAATAAATAAAATCTTAAAAAAAAAAAAAAGAAAGATGCTAACCAATCAATTTGCAACTACTCTTCATTTTCTAAATTTGCTTTCCAAGGGAACTTGCCTTCCCTTACACACATAATACACCTTATTCTAGAAACTGGGAGTATGTGATCAAATAATGTATTGGAAAATAAAAGAATGTTCAGGATCCTATAATCAGATACTAGACTAAGCTGTCAAATAAATCTATCAGGATGAGTTGTATTGGAGATTTCCATAATTTAAAATATGAAGTCATGGTATAAAAGTACCCATTAAACATTTCCTCATTAAAAGGTCTATTCTCTGTGTGCTAAATTTAGCTACTTTCTAAAAGATTTGATATATGCTGCAGTTTTGATTCTCTTTTTTTTTTTTAAAGATTTTATTTATTTATTTGACAGAGAGAAATCACAAGTAGTTGGAGAGGCAGGCAGAGAGAGAGAGGAGGAAGCAGGCTCCCTGCCAAGCAGAGAGCCCCATGTGGGACTCGATCCGAGGACCCTGAGATCATGACCTGAGCCAAAGGCAGCAGCTTAACCCACTGAGCCACCCAGGCGCCCCTACAGTTTTGATTCTAACTGAAGTTAAATCCTGAGGTCAGGCAATACTTGAAAAGTTCAAAGGAGCCTTGAATTCTTGTGAATCACAACTACAATGCTGAGATTCATCTTGAAAAGACAATGCATTGTTGTGTATTTCATACATCATCTAACAGTGTTTGGGCTCTTATTACAGGTTACATGTAAGTCATAGAACATTAATCACTGACTTCTTATTTCTCTTATGTTAAAAAAGTAAGTACATATTTCTAGTATTAAGGGGCTAAAATTTGGACATTTTTTTCATCTACATATTACAAGGAAGGACCATTTCCTGAGGAACAGTCAAACTTGATGTTTAATAGCACTGCTTTAGTGTTAACAAATTTGTTAGGGGAAATTTAGCTATTTTCTTAAAAATATTTTATTTATTTATTTGAGTGAGGGAGAGGTAGCATGAGAGCGGGGAGGGGCAGTGGGAGAGAGAGGGGGACAAGCAGACTCCCTGTTCAGTGGGGAGCTCACTGTTGGGCTTGGTGCCAGGTCCCTGAGGTTGTGACTTGAGAAGAAGTCAGATGCTTAGCTGCCTGAGTCCCCCAGGTGCCCTGAATTTAGCAGTTTTTATAATGATACTTTAATATTTTGTGTAATTTTTATTTAATGGGCAGATATGTTTAAGAAGGATTTCTTAGGGAATGAGTCTTGTAGTAGGCAATGGTGAAAAAGAATGAAAAGCTAAAGCAATACATAAAAGAGTAGTAGAATAGTTCACCTACTTCTATAATAATAATGCCTTCACTCCAAAATTTTTATTCATAACTACATAGGTAACATGATGGTTTGATATAAAGTCCTTTATGAGGACAAGGCATATTTATATAAATTTTGCATTTCTATTCCTGATAGCAGGAGTTAGCAGCACAAAATGATCAGACAGTTTTTTTTTTTTTAGAAACTATCTAAAATCTCTGTGCTAATGTGAATATACCCAAAATCTTCTATTTATACACATATCATATTGAGGTAATCTTGTGTTTTACTTATCCTTCTAATTACCCTTTCAAATTGAAAATATATAAAGGTTCTGTCAATGGACACATTTTTTTTTATCATCTTCTTCATCAAATCTCCAAATGTAGCTTTAAACAATTTGTAGTAGATCCTCACATTTTAAAATGTAAAATATGTGCTTAGGCCTTTTCTGAAAATGACTGTTTCCTTGTAATTTCTTTGGATTTTCTTTTGTGGATGGGGATAAATAGAAGTAGAAGGATATTGGCACTGACAAAAGAAAAAGAAAAAAAAAAGGTAGAGTCTTTGAATGTTTTTGTTCAACTAATGGAATTGTGTGAATTATTTAGTGACCATGAGAATTATGTAGTGTTTGAAATCAATAGGCAAATGCATGTGATAGCAATTTTCACCAGGTTTTACTTCTGTTGCTTAAACCTATGCTCATTTCACTAAAAAATACCATAAAATTCTTGGAGATATTTTTGATGCCAATATGTAAAAATAGCATGTAATCTACTCAACGTTGAATTTCCAAGAGTTACCTGGAATGTTTGAACTGCATTTTCCATCAATTTCTAAACTTTGGCATCTATCATCTGGTTGGCTAAATGATTCAACAAAATGTATTTAACATCCATTTACTAAACACATTTTGTGTTTCTTCTCAGCATTTTGGCTAAGATCAAGTGTAACACTGAACACATTTTGTTTTTTATTTTTTTTATTTTTTTTTCTAAAAATGAAAATTAAGATGATTAAGTGATTAAAAATTATAAAAGCCTTATTAGTGATAAGTCATGTGGATTCCTTGGTCCCCATCACATAATTCCAAAAAAAAAAAAATTATTGCAATAACAATCACGATTTTAACAAACCAAAGCTTGGAAACAAATTTTGGTGATTTAGCATAAAATTATTCAGAAAAATCATGGTGCAAATAAGTAATAGAATGAAACATGAAATAAGTAACAGAATAAAAATGCTTTAAATTTGTTCATACACCATAGACCATGTGATATACATTCTAATGTCATGTGACAGGTAGACAGGTATTTTTCTTCCCCTTTTAAGAATAATAAAATTGAAAATTTCTGCCTAAAGACACACAGTCATTATGCGATAAGAATAAACTAAACTATTTCTCTCCTGAATTCACAACCAGGCTTCTTTCCATTGCAACTAACTTCAGTTTTGTGGAGATTTACTAACCTTGACATTAGTATATAGAGTTACTTTGTAGGTATGACTGGAATGCTTCAAAAGTGATGTATATTTTGATTGGGATGTGCAGTTTATTTTTTTTATGCAAATACTTTTATGTATGGAATTATATGAATAAAATTTAATTTAAAAGAGCAAACAAGAGGTAGAACTTCCAGGATAGAGAAGTAAGGAATTCAAAAAATATATTCTCCACAAAACCAATTAAAATATTGGCCAAAATTTTCAAAATAACTCTTACAAAACTCTGTAAGGCTCAGAAAAACCCAGAGTATTTATTCAAGTAAAGTAGTTGAAACTTGCTATTCAAATCAACTCTATTCCTTTTTTTTAATAGTATGCTATTTCTTTTTTTTTCATTTTATTTTATTTTTTTTATTTTCAGTGTTTCAGTAATTCATTGTTTATGCACCACACCCAGTTCCATGCAATACTCGTGCCCTCCATAATTCCCACCACCAGGCTCACTCAACCCCCTACCCTTGTCCCTTCCAAAACCCTCAGTTTGTTTCTCAGAGTCCACAGTCTCTCATGGTTTGTCTCCCTCTCCAATTTCCCCCAACTCACTTCTCTGCTCCATCTCCCAATGTCCTCTGTGTTATTCCTTATGCTCCACAAGTAAGTGAAACCATATAATAATTGACTGTCTCTGCTTCACTTATTTCACTCAACATAATCTCTTCCAGTCCCATCCATGGTGATACAAAAGTTGGGTATTCATCTTTTCTGATGGAAGCATAAAACTCCATAAGAAGATTCCCCTTTCTCCACATCCTATCCAACACTTGTTGTTTACTGTCTTGTAAATTTTGGCCATTCTAACTGGTGTAAGGTGGTATCTCAATGTGGTTTTGATTTGTATCTCCCTGATGGATAATGATGATAAACATTTGTATCTCCCTGATGGCTAATGATGATAATGTGGTTTTGATTTGTATCTCCCTGATGGCTAATGATGATAAACATTTTATGATGATAAAATGTCATAAACATTTTATCATCATTAGCCATCAGGGAGATGATGTGTCTGTTAGCCATTTGTATGTCTTCTTTGGAGAAGTGTCTGTTCATGTCTTCTGCCCATTTTTTGACATGATTATCTATTTTTTGTGTGTTGAGTTTGAGGAGTTCTTTATAGATCTTGGATATCAGCCCTTTGTCTGTAGTGTCATTTGTGAATATCTTCTCCCATTCTGCAGGCTACCTCTTTGTTTTGTTGACTGTTTCCTTTGCTGTGCAGAAGCTTTTGATCTTGATGAAGATCCAAGAGTTCATTTTTGCTTTTGTTTCCTTTGCCTTTGGAGACATATCTTGAAAGATGTTTCTGTGGCAAATGTAGAAGAGATTACGGACTATGTTCTCCTCTAGGATTCAAATCAGCTCTATTCTGAATTTATTTTTTGTCTCCTTGATCTATCAATTAGTGATATAGAGGTGTTGAAGTCTCCAACTACCATAGTGGACTTACCTGTTTCACCTTTCAGTTCTATCCGTTTTGTCTTATGATTGTAGACACTCTTTAGTTTGGTGTATACATATTTAAGATTTGATGTGTTTTTGAAGAATTGACTGCTTTATAATTACATAATGTTGTTTTTTTAATCTCCAATAATCTTTCTTGTTCTGAAGTTCACTGTGTATGATATTAATATAGCTACTGCAAATTGTTTTGACTATAACTAACAAACTGAACAACCAATGTAATCTACCAACAGGCTAAAGATGAAAAATTGTATTATTATATTTGTTGATGCAAAAAAATCATTTGACAAAATCTGACACCCATTTACTATAAAAGAAAATCTTAGCAAAGTATTGAATGGAAGTGTACTTCTTCAATTTAACTTTTAAAAATCTTTAGAAAGCCTATATTAACATCATCCTTATAGGTTTAATACTGAACTTTTCCAACTACTATTGGGAACAAGGCAAGGATGTCCTCTCTCATAACTCCTATTCAACATCATACTGGCAATCATAGTAGTTCAAAAAATTATGAGATTAAAAGATAAGAAATGACATGTATACTTGCGGATGACATAATTAGGAGTAAGGGAACCACAAAGAATCTACAAAAAAAACCGACAAAGAAACAGAAAAACCTCCTGGAAAAAATAAGCAAGTATAGCAAGTTGAAGCATACAAGATCAATACAAAAAAGCAACTGCTTTCCAATATACTGGCAATAAAGAAATTAGGAGTTTAAAAAACCTTATCATTTACATTAGCATTAAAAATATACAGTACTTAGGAGTAAATCTAACAACATATTTTCTGAGTCTTTTGCAATAAGCTATTAAACACTGACTAAGATAATCAAAGAACATCTAAATAAATGGAGGGATAGTCTATATTCATGGATTGGAGGACTCAGCTTTTCCAGTGTTTCCTTTTCACATCCTTATATTTCACACTTATTTTTGGTGAAGCTTTTAGAAACCAAATTATATCTTCCCAGCTGGATTTATAGAACAGTGCAGTACTAATCAATATTCTAGCAAGCTGGTTTTGAAGATACCAAAATTTGATCCTAAACTTTTTATGGAAATGGGAAGGACCCAGGATACACAGCACAGTACTAAGGAGCACAAAAATGAACAAGTCAAATTCCATGATTTCAAGACATATATCTGGAGTAATCATAACAATATGAAATTGGCAAGAGAGTAAGAAAATATGTCAATGAGCCAGAATACAGAATCAAAAATAGATCACACAAATATAGCCACTCAAATTTCAACAAAAGAATAAAAGTAGTTGAAAACAGAAAGGATAACATTTTCAACAAATAGTTCTTAACAATTGAGTATCCATATGTTGAAAACAGGAAAAAAATAACAACAAAACTAAACACATGCCTTGTACCTTCAAAAAATTAACTCAAAATTCATCATAGACCTATATGTGAAATTATAAAATTCTTGGGGAAAGAAAAGGAAAAAAAATGTCATAAATATATGTAATGTTGGATTTGATAATTAATTTTTAGGTACAACACCAGATTACTCTTTAAGATACATCAGAGAGAAAAATGGGCAAGATAAACTTGATTGAAATTAAAACCTTCTGCTCTGAGTGAAAACTGTCAAAAAAATGAGAAGACAGACCATACACTAGGAGAAAATATTTGCCAAAATGTATGTAATAAAGGTCTTTTAATCAAAATATACAACACACTTCTCAAAAGAAATAGTAAGAAAATGAAAAACCCGGGATGCCTGGGTGCCTCAGTTGGTCAGGCGACTGCCTTTAACTCAAGTCATGATTCCAGCAGCCTGGAATCGAGTCCCACATCAGGCTCCTTGCTCGGCAGGGAGACTGCTTCTCCCTCTGCCTCTGCCCTGTCTACCTGTGCTCACTCTCTCTCTCTCTCACTGACAAATAAATAAATAAAATCTTAAAAAAAAGAAAAGAAAAGAAAAGAATACCAATTAAAAATAAGCAAAATATTTGAATAGGCATTTCACTCGTAACATAGTTATCAAGTAAGCATGTAAAAAGACATTCCACATCATTTGTCTTAATGTGATACCACTGAACAGTTAGACTGGCTAAAATTAAAAACCTGATGATATCAATTGCTGCGAAGAATATGAAAAAATAGAAACTATCATTAACAGCTGATGGGAATATAGAATGGCACAGTCCCTTAGGAAGACAATTTGGCATTTTTTTTTTTTACAAAGGTAAACATTGTCTAGAATACAACCTAACAATCATACTTCTAGGTTACTACACAACTGACTTGAAATGAATATTAAATATAATTGTTTATGGTAGTTTTGCTTATATTTGGTAGGAACCAAAATGTAGGTGAATGAAACAAGAATTCAATGGATTGTTATTCAGCAACAAAATGAAATAAACTATGAAGGGATTTCATTTGTTAGAACAGGTATATGATATCGATTAAAAGAGTACCTATATGATATGTTTATAAAAAATAAAAAATTAAAAAAAAAAAGAGTACCTATATGGTATTAAATTAACAAATGTTCCACAATTTTTAAAAAGCTCATATCTAATTACAGGAAAACTATCAAATACCATTTATAATGGCTATTTTTGGGTTCTTAGGTATTTCTAAACCACAGGCTTGTTCTTACATGTATTTTGGGTAAAGGGGTCTTTTAGCTTTTATTCTAACCTTAGAGGGTTCCATATCTCAAAAAGCTTAATGATAGTGAAACCTGTCTTTACAAGGAAGGCTTAGCAATGTCAAAAGAGCTTTATTAAGGTTAAAAAGGAATCCCCAAAATCTTGAGTTGTGAAGTAAGCTTTCCTGCTTCTGTGTCTAGTACCTTCAGCTAATTCCTCCCGCTAGTCAGCAGTTTAAAAAATGTGTGATCATTATTTTGATAACTTAGGTAAAATTATATAAAATGAATTTTTTTTTTTACTAGTTCTCTATAGAAACTAAGTGTCAGGAATGTTAGCCAGTCTTAGCTGTAGAATCACAGTTTTTTGTTTCAGTTTGTTTTTTAATTTTATTCTCAAGCTCATATTTCAACTACTGTTTTCAGGAAGCTGTGTATATTTTACCTTTGGACAAGAATACAAATTCTTTTTTGACCAAATGGTTTTTCTATTATATATGAGTGGATGCACAGATGATAATAAAGATAGACATATAGTGATAGGAATTTCTAACCTCAGAAAAATTTATTTAAACTATTAATGGGAAAATCTGATTTTCTTTTGTTGATTACACAAGGTTTGTCATAGCTCCTATCTGAATTATACTAACAGCAAGTGAGTTCCTTTTATGTATCTAAAAGGGTAATTTGATTTCCAACACATACAACTTCATGTTTTATTAGGAGTTACTCACATAACATAGGATGTCACCAGAAATTAGTTTGACTATGAGGATGACACTCACATAACTAATTATTTCTGCTGTTTTTTAAACTATTTCGTTTTATTTTACTTCATTTCATTACTTTTTTCGGGGTGGAGGGCTTTTGAATAATGGTTGGTTGCACAACTAAGATGGTTCTATTTATTTATTTATTTATTTATTTATTTTTTATCTTTTATAAACATATAATATATTTTTATTCCCAGGGGTACAGGTCTGTGAATCACCAGGTTTACACACTTCACAGCACTCACCATAGCACATACCCTCCCAATGCTCATAACCCCACCCCCCTCTCCCTACCCCCCTCCCCCCAACAACCCTCAGTTTGTTTTGTGAGATTAAAAGTCACTTATGGTTTGTCTCCCTCCCAATCCCATCTTGTTTCATTTATTCTAGATTCATAGTTTCTCCTAGCCTACAAGAATGTGCCAATCATACCAATATTTGTTAATATGACTTTTCACATAAAAAGCGAAGAAAGTCACAGGAATTTGAGAGAATATAAACATTCTACCTTCCCTTTCTAAGTGTGACATAATGTGAAATTTCCTCTTGAGTGGAATGCCAGATGTAGTCATCGTTGACAACTCATTTATGATGAAGGTGAGCTTGTCAATAAAATGAAAGGGGATTCATAAGCCAATGGCAAAAGCAACATGCACTGACTAGCAACAGGGTGTATGAAATAACTAGAATTGTAGCTTTCATTCATTGAAACTTTCCCTAGCCTACATGTGTCATCAAAGAAAGTGCCATATGCTAAATGAAGAACAGGAAATGACTGTGCCCGGAATGTAGCATGTAATCAAAAAACAAAAACAAAAACGAAAAAACCCACAACTATTGTGAAGTAATTATGCTGAAATTTAATTAACAGTAAAAACACAATTGTGTATTCCTTTGATATTTAAGGTAGTTAGTAGATCCTAAGATTAATGGACTCACCAAATATTTATTGCTCTTTATTTCTTATTTTGCATATTTTAGTTTTTGTGGGAATTTTACTTTTTGGGTTTTTTATTTGAGTGTAGCTTACAGGCAGTTTTACCGAAGTTCATGTGAATTTTCATTCTTAGTCTTTGAGAATAGCAAAAACAGAAAAACTTCAATTCTCTTTCCTTTGGTCATTTTCTATGAAGAATGAAATAGTGATATAAGTAAAAACAAAACCTTCCCTCACTCTGTTTCTTTTTTTCTCCTCTTCTAGTCATTCTTCTACCATGCCCTCTACTGTTGAATATCTGGTCCACCTTGCATCTCTGGGAAAAGCTACAGTGCCTTTAACTAATTCCAACTTCATGAACTTCTAGCTCCAATTCCAGAAGGGGTAGACTAGATTTTTTCCTCTTTGGTATGTCATGAGTATCAGTTAATTGTAAAAGAGGCTAGCCAAAATTTATTGTTTCCCAGTGTGCTTTTTCTGGTAATCAACTTTACAGTGACATAGAGAACATTTGATAGAGATGACCCCTTATACCTTTTTGAAATAACCTTTTCCCTGGTTTCTAGTATACCACATTCTTTTGGTTATCTGCCTACCTCATTCTGTGCTCATTTTCAGTTTCCTCTTTTTGTTCCTCCTCTTATCCCTGACCTCTAACTTCTGGGGTGTCTCAAAGCCCAGTTTTCAGAACTTTACCTCTGTTTGTAGTCCTTAAGAAATTTCATCCAGAGACACGTAGGTGTTCAGTCGGTCAAGCATCTGCCTTGGCTCAGGTTATGATCCTGGTGTCCGGGTATCAAGCCCGCATCAGGCTCCCTGCTCAGAGGGAAGCCTGCTTCTCCCTCTTCCTCCACCAGCCACTCCCCCTACTTTTGTTCTCTCTCTCTGTCAAATAAATAAATCTTTAAAAAATTAAAAAAAAATAAACTTCATTTAGCCTTACACCTTTAGATACCATCCACGTGTTCAGCATGTGGTCTTCTTGGGCTCAGCTACACATTTAGACTCAAGACACTATAATAAACCACATTTGACATATATCTGGTTTCAGATTGGTTATCAGACAGGAACCACAGCATGTCAGCAGCCCAACATTGAATATTTCTTTTTTGCAGCAGTCCGTGGAACAGTTCACAAAAGTATCCAGAAGGTACTGAATCAGATGAACTCACGTTCAAGAAGGAAGACCATACTCACCCATACTCAGAAGATGGGAATCTTCTCTGGTTTAAAAGCTTCATGTCACAGAGGAGCCAATACATCTATAGGCATAGATTCCAGGTCTCTGAAGGATACATAATGTTATAAGAGTCATTGCTCTCAGGAAAGCCCCATATATAACCCAATTTGGTGTTCATAACTCCCTGTCCAGATGTAATTTGCAAATCAGGGATAATTTCTGTCTTAAGTAATGTTGCCTGGAGATGACATTTAACTCTTATCAGGTTATCATGGAAACAGAGTCTGCAATCTAACTGAAGATAAAATCTCTATGCAGAATTTAAAAAGTTTGATTTCTCTTTACCTACAACTCTCAAATTTCTATTTTCTCTCGAGACTTTTTCTATGACCTCCACACTCATATATCCTACTGTCTACTTGACATTTCACTTAAATATTTAACTAAAGATGACATCTAATAATATCCAAATTTGTATTCTTGATTTTCCCCACCAAACATCCATCCAGTCTCCAAAAGGTAATATCTTTCTAGATGCCAACATTGAATTCTTGGAATACCTATAATTTCTCTGTGTTCCTCTTACCTCATGTCCAATCAACAGACACACATACTGCAAATCCAAACTTCTACTACCACTGCCAGCTTTTGACATAAAGCATCCACCATCTCTTGCCAGTTATTGCAATAAATAAATTTCTACAAGGTTATTCTGCTTCAATTCTTCCCTCTAAACTCTTATGGAAACCCGCCAGGAGCTATGCAAGGATGATGAGGTAGAACCTAGAACCATAGGCGTTAAGAATGGATAATAACAGTTTTAAGCTACTTTTCCTTTTTATTTTCATTTTCTCTAAGTTTTTCAAATCTTATTAGAAGGCACGGTTCTATTTCTTTTGTGTTACAGAGGGTAAGAGAACATTATATCTTCTTCCTTCCCGTAGAGGTCATTGAGGGGCATCAGAGATGGTTACTATTGGCTGTACATCCCAACTCTGTGTCTAGATCACGAAATTTGGCAGCATTGAAAGCAGTACCAAAGGGGAAAAACTTGAGTTTAATTTTTTTTTCCCCCTGGAAACAACTGAGGCAGTTCCCAGGAAGTTAGCAGAAATAGCTAGGAAGCAAGTTTCTGAAATTGAGGCTGCTCAGGACATTTACAAAATAACTTGATAGAAAACAGATATGTAAATTCGTTGCATAGATATAGGATAGTGAAGTCCAAGGACAAACTGCATTTTTGTATGGAATCTATTTAATGATCTGCAGAGCTGTCATATGGAAATTTTTTGTAACTCTGTAGCATTCACTCTGCTAACTGTTCTTTTAGTTCCTCGGCATAGGGAATGAACTAGAAATCTTCTTTTGGCTTAGGGTATATATTTATTTCTATAAGGGCTGTTTCAGAGAGACTTTCCTCATAGCACTTTCTCCTTCAGGAGGATGTATTTGGAAATCTCCATGAGAATTGGCAACAGCTCTTACATTTCCTAAAAATGTTCAAACTATATAACATTCAAACTCACATGCAAATTTCCTCTTGGGGATAGTACTAGAAACCACAGATTACCTAGGAAACAATAAATAACTCTAAACAAAAATTCCTTGTGGTGGTACCATAAACAGAAATCACTCTAAACCATTCTAGTACATGAAATTTATTAGAATTATTTTAAAAGTAATTTTTATAGTTTTAAATTCAAAATCATAATTCAGCCATCACTTTATTTAGTTCATCTAATTGTATTAAATATATGCAATGTTTAAGACATTCTATAAAAAGTTATATATAAGACTGTCATGTTCCAGTATCGCATACATATGCAAATGTGAGAATTTGCCAAATTTCAGTTCTAGAAGTCACATATTAAATTAATAATACAAATCAGATTATAAACTCACCACAAAATTGTCTTCCTTTATCATTTCTTTTTCATTGAAAATACTATAGTAGTGATATTAGTCAGATTTTGTTTTGTGAAAACAGCTCCAAGGATTAGTGGCACAAAGGCTGATCATTTTTTATTTATTTGTCCCTGATTCTATGGTTCAGCTGGGTGATGTTTTCTGGTCTGCATTTAATTGGCTGATCTTTGCAGTCAGTTGGTGGAATGGATGGATAGCTAGAGTTTCTGCCCTATGTTTGCTCAGCCTCTAGCACAGTTGATTATACTTGTTCTCTTGGTGGGGGAAAGTTCCCAGCACTAGGAAAGAGTGCCCCCCGAACAAGTGAACAAGTACTTCCAGCTGTTTTGTTCTATTGCCCAGGGAAGGTCACACGGTCAAGCAAAAGTTAGCGTGAGAGGGGACTATCCAAAGTCATGAGTAAGAGAGGGGAATTTTGACCACCAACTTGGAAACAGTCTCTCAGTGGACATGTTTAGCATGGATAAGATGCTAATAGATTAATAAGAAAAAAGACAAAAATACTAATACAGACTTTACGGTAGAGGGTCTTCCTTCAAGTTCTGAATTATTATATTTCCCTCTGTATTATTTCTTTTAATAGTTATATCTAGTTTTTGATGTAATAAAATCTACGGTTTAATGTTGACTGAGATGTTCCTGAACGACACCTAGGGAAAATTAATTAATCAAATAAAAAAGGACTGATAGTTAATATGTATATTTTATTTCATTTGCCTTCACATGAGTCCAAAAGTAATTAGTAATTATATGAAATAATCATAATTAGTGCTTAAGATTTGGATGTTAAGAATAAATGAAACAAGATGGGATTGGGAGGGAGACAAACCATAAGTGACTCTTAATCTCACAAAACAAACTGAGGGTTGCCGGGGGGAGGGGGTTTGGGAGAAGGGGGTGGGATTATGGACATTGGGGAGGGTATGTGATTTGGTGAGTGCTGTGAAGTGTGTAAACCTGGTGATTCACAGACCTGTACCCCTGGGGATAAAAATATATGTTTATAAAAATAAAAAATTAAAAAAAAAAAAAAAAAAAAAGATTTGGATGTTACTTGAATAATCATTATTCCTAAACATACTGATATACCTGACTTGGCTGTCTCTGAAGGTATCTTAGAAATTAAACAAATATGAGCAAAAGAAGAGGCAGTAACTGACCAGTAGTTTGAATTGGATAGAATCACTACCTCTGAAAATTCCAGTATTCTAGAGAGAATGCTGAGTTTCTTTTCAGTCCTACTTCTGGTTGATCCTGTTGCTAACCTTTGCTTAAGGAGACAGTCTCATGAAATAGATAAAACCACAATTCTCAGGGGAAAAAAGGTGATGAACAAGCGAAAGTTTGAGGTATGTGCCCCATTTCCATTTGTAACCACCTACAAAGCCTGCGGACATAGCTGCCAGACTGTGAATAATAACATGCTGCTGGAAAATGGTGCTAAATGATATCATACCATATGGGTTGATCACTACTATCCAATCAGGATCTCTTAAGTAATGTGAGAAAATTTTGTGCTGGGGTGTTGTGTACTGCATTGTTTTTCAAGTTGAGCTTAGTTGAGGCTTGAGGGCTGGCATATACAGTGAATATAAAATTCCCTCTCAAAGTATTGAATTCTTTCAGGGAAATATTTCAGCAATGTATGAGGTATAATCCTGGCCAGAAGCCTGTGATGTTAAAGCCAGATTAAATTGTTAGTAACTCGTATGCTAAATTCATAACTTTGACTATAACTTCACAAATTTTATAGTATGCAGTTTTTTTTTTTTTAAATTAAGAACATTTAGTTTCAAAATGGGTATAACATAAATTTAATGAACTCACTAGAAATTTCTTCTGGGATTTCTAACACTAATGTCACTTTGTCACATTCCCACATCATATATTGCAGGTATATTGAAATCCTAGCATTTACTACTTTTGATTTGATTTGATTTTCCCATTTGATTTCCACACAACTATGTGATGTGTGATAGTTAAGGAAAGTGATTTTGGTTGAAAAAAGTTACTTTCCAAGGTCATCCAGCAGATAATTGTGATTTAACTGGGGTTAGAATTCAGATCTTTGTATATTTCAAAACATTAGTATTTATTTATGTAAGTTTGCACAAGCAGAATTGAAAGATTTTCTTTGAATTTTTGTTTACAAAAACAAATAAGAATGCTTGACATGAGAATATTACACTTTAAGAGGTTTAGATGTTTGTTCTCTTCTTTTAAAAAAAATGCCTGATATTCTTTGTGAACTTTATATTCCAACACGAACTGTAGAGAGATCTGAATTTTTATTCATGGACTACTGAAATAGCTTTTTGTTATAATTATCTTTTATAGATTCTTTTTTAACATGAGGGAAAAATTCTAACTGTCTTACTTTAGCTTTATTTTGGATAACTACATTTGCATCTTAGAATATTTACCAAAGTTTTGTCACTAGAAATGTGGAGTAAGATTTTCATTTCTTGATTGTTTAAGAGAGTAGTGACTAGACATTTTCCCAAAAATGTTTCATCAGTTCCAACTCTAAAAGCGAAATAAAAGTTTACATGTCAGTAATTGTAAAAACCAAATGTAATTAAAGATAAGGTACTAAAAATAGACTTCTAGTGGATACCTTTTGAATGAATCAATGTAGGAAGACTATCATAATGAAGGAAAACCAAAGGAAAAATCTCAATCTTTCTGTTACCTTTGTTTTGATGCTTTAAAATTATCTCATAAGGATTAATAAAGACAGCTATAAAAAGCCAGGCTTCTCGGGGTGTCTGGGCAACTGGATTGATTAAGCGTCTACCTTGAGCTCAAGTCATGATCCCAGGATCTTGGAATCAAGTTCCAGCAGGGAGTTTGCTTCTTCCTCTTCCTCAGCCGCTGCCCTCGCTCCTGCTTGCTCTCTCTCTCTCTCTCTTTCTTTCACACTCTCTCTCAAATAAATAAGTAAAATTCAAAACAAAACAAGCCAAACAAAACTAGGCTTCTTTGCCAGGCTTGACTTGCTTTCCTGCTATAGCTATGACACCTAAGAATAAGTTTCTAAGGGAGACTAGTTTCCATTATTGCATGGATCAAGATTTACACTTTTAAATGGGTCAACATGGCCTGTAAGAATTCCATATTCTAACACAATTATGACTGAGGATGTTGAAGAAGATAATTTCTTATGTGTGGATTGGTACTACCCTAAAATAAAATGATGATTTAGAGCATGGGTCCCAAATATTCATTTCATTTTGAATTTCTTCCCCATAACCTCAAAACAAGTGATAATATGGGAAGTCTAACCACATGATTCATAATTTCATTGTGGTTTATTAACTAGTAGAAAGAATTGGTAGAGTTTTCAATTGTATTTTACATCCACAGCTTATTTTGACATTTACAAAGTACATTCAAGTCCTAGACATGAAAGATAAAATTATGAAATGTTTTCAATGAAATCAAGAGAAAATTATGTCTTTGTAGTATTAAAGGCTTTTTAAAATTTTATTATTTGTTATTTATATATATATATTTTATTTTTATAAGATTTATTTATTTGAGAGAGAGAAATTAAATGGGGAAGGGGTAGAAGGAAAGGGAGAGAGAGTCTTAAGCAAACTCTGCGCTGAGTGTGGAGCCTATCATAGGGCTGGATCTCACGACCCTGAGGTCATGACCCTGAGATCACAACTTGAGCCAAAGCCAAGTGTTTGACTGACTGAGCCACCCAGGTGCCCCAAAACCTTTTTTTTTTAAAGAAACAAAAGATAAGGAAATATTAGTAATTTCTATATATTAATAAATATCATAAAGGATATGAAGAAAGTTACTGCATACTATGCCAACAAATATGTGATCAACAAAGAATTATTACAGGGAACATATAAAGAACTCCTACAAATGAGTAAGTAAAAGACAAATAGTGCAATATATTAATTGGTAATATGCATAAACAGACATTTCAATGAATGGGTTATAATTGTATGAAAAGATTTCAACCTCTTTTGTAATCAGGGAAATTCCAATTAAAACCACAATGAGATGCCATTTCACACCCACCAGACTGGCAAAAATTAACAAGTCCAAGGACATGCAGTTTTGGCAAGAATGTAGAATAACGGGAACTCTTACAAAGCAGATAGGCTGTGCATTAGTGAAAACATTTTTGAAAGCAATTTGGCATTATCTAATGGAACTTGAAAATGTGAAGTGTGAATGCATAATCCCACTCCTGGGAATTTATCCTAGAGAAACTTTGACCTTTATTCACCACAAGTCATGTAATCGAATGCCAAATGCCCATTATAGTGGCCTTGTTTGTACTGGCCAAACAAAGGGAGGCAAACAAATGAACAAATTAACAATACATCAGAACCACAAAGATGCATTGAGAAGAAAATAAATTAATGGACTGTGTCACATTCTCATAATGCAAATCTGTCTGTAGTAAAACATGATGCATTATCGCTATTGGTAACTAAATCATCATCAGTCACAGAATCTTACAAACATTATGCTGGTTATTAATAAGCAAGTTGCAAGAAGAACATAGAAGTTAAAAATGAGTATTTCAGTTGTGAGGCCATTACTGATTTGGGGGAGGGGTAGAAAGCAGAGCAGGAAGAGATGAAATTAAGGATGGATATAAAAGAATTTTAGTAGTATCATTAAAGTTTGATTCTTCAGACTCATTGATAGGTATTGAAGTATGTATTATACTTTTAAAGAATTAACTATGTTCAGTATTGACATGTATTTATAGTTTCAGAATTTAAAACAAAATTAGACTAAGTTAAATAGATGTTTCAGTACTTTTTTGCCATACCACAAAAGCTTACCTTGACCAATCAACATATTCGTAGATTTAGGAGACCACCTGCTATAAAGGAGTAAAAAGAGGGTTAGTTACCAGTGGTAATAAAGGAGAAGACATTTGTGATTTATATTCCTTTCACACTTCTGAGCCCAGGTCAGTTCAGATGTGGTCAGAAAAGCAAAAGCCACTTGGGGTATTTTGAGTTGGAAGAGACATCCTGCAAGTAATAGAAGGACCTGCAGTTATGGCAAGATCTGGGGGGACTGACAGGGAACCAACACCAATGATCCCCTGTACATGCAGGTAGGGAGTGGGCGATTCTAGAGAATGTGCTCAGAAAGCATTGACAAAACTCACACAGTCACGTGTGGAGATCAGGGAGCTACATTACCAGGGATTTGGGTTCATTACACATGATTTTTTAGTTTCCCACGGGATTCTGATGCAAGACATATGCAGCTAAATCCTCCAGAAACTGTTGTAGATGATTATTCTTTTATGACACTCTTGATCCCTTTTAAGATATTATAAAACAATATTAATATATATATTAATGCATTGTCTTCAACAGTGGCACTAATTTGCATAGCTTCATTGGAAACCAATGTTTTTGGTCTAGTTGACAACCCCTCAATCTCAGTGGCTGCCTTTATGTAAAGCCTTCCCTTCTTTTACCTTTTTCCTGAGGCTGTAAATTAGAAATTAGGCAGAATTATTGTGGCTACCCTGACCTATCAGATTTTCCACACAACTTCCCTAGAATTAAACCATTCGAAGGCCTATATACAATTCAATATAGCTATTGGAATTTACAAATTGTTCCAACATGTCTCTATATAATTTAAGTTATTGAGAAAATTATGTTTTCATTGAAACTTGCTTCTGGTTTCATTACAAGGTAGCAATTCCAACAACCACTCTGGTCTGATGTCTTACCTTTCAGGAGCACAGAAAATTACTAAATAGAGGTTCTGGATCAAGCTCTATATATACCTATACTGACCTCACACCGACGAATGTATCTGAGAATCAATAGAATACTCACATTAAAAAAAAAAAAAAAGAGTGGCAAACTGAGGTTTGGGAGGAGAGGGGCGTGGGGGCTTGGGTGAGCCTGATGGTGAGTATTAAGGAGAACACGTATTGCACAGAGCACTGGGTGTGGTGCTTAAACAATTAATTCTGGAACATGGAAAAGAAATAAAATAAAATTCGAATTAAATAAAATAAGATGAAAAAAATATTCAAAATATCAAAAAAGAGTGATTTTCAAACTAAAAAAACTCTCTCCTAGATTAAAGAATGCCAATGAAGTTTCCTAGTTTACTTTTCTACTCATTAAGTACATTTAACTCTGCTAATTGATAAATAAGCTTATTCTACTCATTAAGAAATAAGCTCTAATAAAAATAAAACAGTAGAAAGGATTCAGCTTCATTTTTCTCTAAAATTATCAGCATACTTAAATTTTTCTAGCTTAAATTCTGATAAAAGAACAAGGAAATGAATATGGGTATTTAAATTAGATTTTTGCTAATCAGGATAATGATTATAACTACTTGGAAGAGCTCAGTGTTCAACTTAAGTTCCAAAAGATTTTTATCATTTCATCCATCCTTATAAGGCAGGTTCTTTTATTATCCCCATTTTACAAATAGTAATGAACTTGCTTAAGATCTCATAGTTTCTAAGAAACAGAGCTTTGATTGAGACTATGTATCGACTCACAGTAGAATATCTGGGGTGTCCCATGAGAGGTACATCCTTTGTGGTCATCATCACATTTTCCCCCAGCTAGATTCTAGGGAGCTGCACTTTGGGGCGGTCTCTCCTGGGCCAGGAAAGCACCTCAAACCAATGGTCTTTGTTTAAAAAATCAACTAGTGAATAGAGAACAAACTGACAGTTACCAGAGGGAGAGGGGGTGGGGGGGATAAGGGAAATAGGTGGTGGTGGTGATGAGTGCCAGGAGTTGTATGGAAGGGTCTAGCCACTAAATTCTACACCTGAAACTAACATTATACTGTATGTTAACTAACTGGAATTTAAATAACAACTCTAATAAAACCAACTAGTAATACTTCAGTATTCACTGTGTAAACCCACACATTTTTTTCTGGACCCAGAAACCTCTGTTTTCTACAGTCCTGTCTAAACTCACGCCTATCTTCTTAATTTTGGCAGCTTCAAAACGGAACAGTGCACTTCATGATTCCTCATTTGGATGGAATTCTTTCCTGTACTCCCTGCCCTGTTCTGCCCTCTGTGATCCATGTCCCAACCTGTAAACCTTGACCATATTTCACCCCTAATCCCTTTGGCCCTCCGAACACAAACTCTAACTCCCTACCCTGTACCCCTGAACATTCCTTTTTCCGTTTCTTGGCTGGTGGCCCACCAGCCTGGCCTGACCTCCAGGGCTGACTTTCTTAGCTTGTTTTTTCTGGTGGTTGTATTAAATCTGTTATTGATATTGAAGGGATTAGCAGTCTGGGAAATTGTATCTGCTATTTGAATGTCACACACCTAATACATGGACATCACATTTTCAAGTATTTTATATATTGTGGCAATGTGGCTGAGTGAGTAAAAACATAGAAAGGAACTAGATTCAGCCTGGCAAGGTTCAAATGCAGCTTGTTGACTTTCTAGCTCTGTGATCTTAGACAAGCTTCTTTGTCTTTCTTTCTTTTCTTCTTTTTTACTTCTTTTTAAAGATTTATTTAATCTTTAAAGAGAGAGAGTGAGCAGGGGGAGGGGCAGAGGGAAAGAATCTCCAGCAGACCCCTGGCCCCCCGACCGGCTGAGTGCAGAGCCTGAGAAGGGGCTCAATGTCATGGCTCCCCGATTATGATCGAGCCACAACCAAAAGTCCCCTGATCCCCAACGGAGCCACCTAGGAGCCCCACTTTGTCTTTCTATGTAGCTCAGTTTTCTTCTCTGTAAAATAAATTAGTAAGGAGTCATACCATTATTGAGATTGTTAAAATGAGTTAGTTTAAGTAAAACAATTAAAACTCTTCTTGGCACAGGATAAGAGCTATATATTTTAATAGCTATATATTTTAATATTATTCAGAGGACCAGAACATTACAATGATTGCAACACATATTTCATTTTTCATTTACATTCACAGTTTTTTCTTTTACAAATTGTGTTGAATAGCCTTCTTTATAGTTATCACTATGTTCAGTTGTCTGTGGTGGGCACCTTTATACCTTCTCTAGCAAGAGTACACATCTAGTATGTGATCTCTAGAGACTGTAACATGTCCAGTTCCTTAACAAAACTTTAACATTAAAGTCTGTGTTTTTAATAAAAACACAAGTGAATAGAATAGCACATTGCCTTGGCAATGCTAAGGATAACAGGTTGCCTGAAACAAAGTGTCAGTGATGAGAAATGTTTGGAGAAGGGAGAGACTTGCATGATAATCTAAGTTTCATCTTTTTGCAGGAAACATGGTGAGTAGGGATGGGCAATACCTCACTGTGTGTAGTCCAGGAATAGGAAATGATTTGCATTTTAGGAGTATTTCTCAAGTAGCAGTGTGAGGATGGCTGGAATCCTCTTGATGAGGTGGAAGGTAATTTCTGTAATTTATAGATGAAACAATGGTGGCCAGAAATAAGGTAGAGAGAGGACTGAGAAGAACAATAGTAAAGAAGTGGGATCTATAAATTAGTGACTATTTAATGAATAAAAGGAAAATTCTAGTACCAGATTTCTTATAATTGCTACTGAATGGTTAGTATTGCCTTTTATTAAAATGGGGACTATACAAAGGAAAACCAGTTTGTAGACTTCCAGCAGATTATTGGATAAACCATCCTTGTTCTAGGCAGTCAATCGTGAACTTAGATCATGAGAACTGATAAATCCACCTTCTCTTCCATGTTTTAATTCTTCCATTAGGGATAAGAGTCCCGGCTTCCCTTACCAACTTAACATTGAAGAAGAATAACTAGTTGTTATTTGATCATAAACCTTTCAATAAGAAATAATAGTATCATGTTTGCTTATAACGTTTTCTGCTGGGAAAAGAAAAAAAAATAACAAAGCACAACCTTTCTTAGCTTTTTTTTTTTTTCCTTTTTCTTTCTCAAGCAGTTCACATCCAAAGATTTTATAGAGTGGAAAAAAGAAATGCTAATTTCAAATACACAATTTAGACTCTTTAGTATCATGCCGAAGCCTAAAATATTACAATTAAAGGCAAAGACTTTGATCCTAGATTGTTTAGGATTAAAAAATCTCAGTTCTATCACTTCTTGTTACATAACAAGTAACTTACTTTGACTTAATTGTATTTCAGTTTCCTTTGAAGTAAAGTGAAGCTATTAATAATAACTAATTTGTGGGACTATTATATGTAAAACACTTAGAATAGTGTCTAAAAATAGTAAACATTGGAAAAATATTAGCTTCTGTTACAATGGATTGTATATTAAGCACATGTACTTTAGCAAATGCAATTTTCAAGTGGCTACTCACTTTCTATTTTTGACTTGTTACTATTTCAGATGGGATAAATTGGAATGCTAACATTATATTAATAGATCAATTGCTATAGAAACTCCTTCCATTTGTGGTGATTATAAAATTTTCATCATTACTGTTCCTCTGAACTCTCCATTTGCATCTGCTGAAAGATTTAGGGCTTAAAGCTAAATCCCTTTGAAAAGAGAGTTAGTCAGGAAGTTGGGATTAACTCTAAACATGGTGAATATACTTCTCAATCTCTTTATAAACCGAGATTTGCTCTGTCCTCTATTAAAAACCACAGGAAAGCATTTCTCCTGGAGGCTTACAGTGCAATGCTGAATGCTGTAGAGTCATGGACTGCATGATTAGTGTTCAAAGAGAAAAACACAAGAAAAGCTGTTGGAATCAATAGCATAGTTTAATGTCTGTTAAGTATACAGAACTAAATGCCTCTACTTGTCCATAAATCCTTTTGTGGAAATGCCATGATTAGTTTTTATGGGCTAGGAAGAAATTCAAGGGTATTTTTTTGAAAGGTTATTATAAGGGGATTCCCAGCTCCCAGTGCAATTCGAGGAGACAACTATTTAAAGAGGGTCTGTCTGGAAAAATGTCAAAGGGATTGAAGTTAAGCAAAGAAAGACAGATAAGATAATTCCCAAGATACAGGTTTACAAATAAGGAACTAAAGCAAACAAAGTTAGTCCATCTGACTAAAATGTATTGTGGATTTACAGGATTATTAACTATTACACATATTATCATCAAGTAATTTTTATATAAAGTTTTTCTCAATGATCAGGCTCTCCTTTACTAATGGGGATTTTTCTCCATCCTCATTAGATGCGAAATTTGAAATTTTACTCCTTTCTATTTTCAGGGAAAACAGGATGTGGCCAGCAAGGCTGTAATATGTGTTCATTTATTCAACAAATACTTATTAAGCACCTAAAATACATAGCTAGTCTCCTGGGCACTTATACTGGTTTTCATACACTTATTGATTATTATTATTGATTTTTAACAGACATATGGGCAGGCAAATCATATAATATTACTTATAATATTATGTATAATATTACCCATACTCTTTCTTAGTAACCTATTCATTAAGTAATTTTAACCTAAAAATGAATGATTTGACCTATATAAAACAATAAAAGGTACTCACTCAAGTTCACAGTTTGACAAGATTTGAGAAATGTATACATCTGTGTTACCACAAATGTAGTCAGATGTAGAATATTTTCCATCACTTCTGAAATGTTTAATTTAACTTCTTTTCCCCGCCTTCTGTTCCAGGCAAGCAGTCTGCCCTCTGTCCCTATAGGTTAGATCTGCCTTTATAGAATTGGCAATTATGTATTGGATATGTATAATAATTAACAAAAGATAAAACACTAGAATATTGAAGTATGTCACTTTAAAGTTAGGACCAAGAATTTCATGTTTCTTCAAAAAGGTTGAATCATAACTGTAACCTTACAAATGCAAAAGGAATCAGTGACTTCCTGCAGGAGATTATATCTATTGGGAAGACGACTCAGGCCATGCCTTTCCCTATGTGATTAGGTATGCAAGATTAGCCATGTGTAATTCATGAGGGTGAGAATCATAAGAGATTAAAACAGGAGGGCATTTAAGCCAACAGATTTAACATGTAGACTACGCATCTACAGACTCTGAGGAGTCTCCAGAAACCTTAATTAAAATCACCCGGAGAATGCAAGCTGGTGCAACCACTCTGGAAAACAGCATAGAGATTCCTCAAAAAGTTGAAAATAGAGCTACCCTATGACCCAGCAATTGCACTACTGGGTATTTACCCTAAAGATACAAAGGTAGTGATCCAAAGGGGCCTGTGCACCTGAATGTTTATAGCAGCAATGTCTACAATAGCCAAACTATGGAAAGAACTCAGATATCCATCAACAGATGAATGGATAAAGAAGAAGCGGTATATATACACAATGGAATACTATGCAGCCATCAAAAGAAATGAAATCTTGCCTTTTGCGATGACATGGTTGGAACTAAAGGGTATCATGCTTAGTGAAATAAGTCAATTGGAGAAAGACAACTATCATATGATCTCCCTGATATGAGGAAGTGGAGATGCAACTTGGGGGGTTTGGGGGGTAGGAAAAGAATAAATGAAACAAGATGGGATTGGGAAGGAGACAAACCATAAGTGACTCTTAATCTCACAAAACAAACTGAGGGTTGCTGGGGGGAGGGAGGTTGGGAGAAGGGGGGTGGGGTTATGGACATTGGGGAGGGTGTGTGCTTTGGTGAGTGCTGTGAAGTGTGTAAACCTGGTGATTCACAGACCTGTACCCCTGAGGATAAAGATACATTATTTGTTTATAAAAAAATAAAAAAATAAATAATTTAAAAAAATTCACCCGGAAAATGTGGGGAAAAAATGGAGGAGATCGACTCCACTAAGAGTCCCCAAACTGATCATTTGCACAGTGAAAAGTAACTTAAATGCTTGGATGCCTGTGTTAGTCAGCTCTAGAGCCATGACTTTTATGTATTTCTAATGCTATAGGGTTTCTTTCTTTCTCCTCCTTCTCCTCCTCCTCCTCCTCCTTCTTCTTATTTTTTTTAATAATCTGTCATTCCTAATCTCCCATTGTAGTCACTTAAGTAAATTTGAAATGTTTTAACTTGTTTAACTGCAATAATCATAACAGTGCTTTCATCATGGTTTGATCCTTTACTGTAAGGAATTCTCACAGCTTACAAATGACTCTAGACTGACTAGTGTTTATTGGCAATCATATTGCCGTTATGATACTCAAGGCCAATTTTGGTTGAATTCAGTAAACATTTGGTAAGAACATTAACCCCAAGCTTATGTTTATGGAGGACCTAAAACTTTACAAAGCACACAAACATACATTGTCTCAAAAGACTGCCTTTTTTCTGAGATGGAAAAACTGAAACTGGTGATTGGATCAATGGTTTTTCCTGAGATCGTAAGGGTACGAAAGGTAGAGTAAGGACCAGAACTTAGTTCTGACTTCTGGCCTAAGGCTTGCTTCAGGGTTGGTGTGGAAGTTTCCATCACTGTCAGCTAAGTCTCTCCCCCTCTTCCGGACTCTCCCTCCCTAACCACAAACTAGCCAGCTTTTCCTTCTCTCATCTCTGTGTGGTAATAGTGGGTCCTCTGTCATCGATAAACAATATAAATATATTTGAATAAAAGTATTCATAAGTATCAGCCTTAGTTTTTGACTATGCAAATCTGTTTTCTCCCTTTCTCTTTATAACAGGTTTTTGAGGTTAAGACTGTAATCCTTAGCCAAAAAATGACATTTATTTATGTTTTTAAAGTCCATAGTGGTATCTGTGGGTCCGCTTGATCCACATTAGATTTTAGGAGTAGGAGAGAATTAGGCTAAGATGGGGAGGGGGGCGATCACCCTTGGCTGTTGTCTCTGTATCTACTTCTGCAGGAGCAGCTTTCCATTCTTACATTCTTGAAGCTCCTAGAGTCCTAAGCACATTGCATTTAAACAACAAGAGGAATTTCCCTCTGGCACTCTCCAGAGACTATTTGAACTTCCAACTTTCTGTTTGACTCCTGAATAGTTCCTTAGCACATTTGCATGTAATCCAATTTTTAAAAAAAAATATATCTTCATCCCTTCATTTGTTTCTTTTTTAAGAGACTAAGCACCCTACAGCAAATATCTTTGGGCTGGTCATAAGAAAAACTTTGAATCTGATACAGCTTTCAACAGCTGTGTTTTTTGTTATGACCATTGCAAGTAATATATTTAAAATTTGTGGGTTTTTTCATCTCTTAAATATGTAATACAGTATTGTTAATTATAGTTGCCATGGTGCACATTGTATAATAAATTGCTGTTTTCTTGTGATGGTAGATATATACCTAATAGGCTTTCTTTTTGCAAATGTAAGTCATACCTTTCTTCCACGTTTATAGTTTTCAGATTTCCTAATTATTTTTGTGCTTAATCTCTTAGGTAACTTTTAATAATGTGCTTTTTTATGGCCATAATACATAATTCAATTTTTTTCTTTATTTCATATGTGATTATATGTGTGTGTATGATTACATAAACTAAATTTTTTGGAAAATGTTGTCTTTTGGCCTAGGACATTTCAAACTGGCTTTCACAATCATGAAGTAAAATGTTGAAGCTATCATGTATTAATTATTAACTATCTCAGTTGGTTGGACGACTGCCTTCGGCTCAGGTCATGATCCTGGAGTCCCGGGATCGAGTCCTGCATCGGACTCCCAGCTCCATGGGGAGTCTGCTTCTCTCTCTGACCTTCTCCTCGTTCATGCTCTCTCTCACTGTCTCTCTCTCAAGTAAATAAATAAAATCTTTAATAAAAAAAAAAAAATGTTACCAGCATTGCTCCACTAAGAATATATTTTATTATGGGTACCTGGGTGGTTCAGTTGGTTAAGCAATGCCTTCAGCTCAGGTCATGATCTTGGAGTCTCAGGATCAAGTCCCACATCAGGCCCTCTGCTCATCAGGGCTTCTCCCTCTGCCCCTCGCCCCTTTCATGCTCGCTCTCTCTCTCTCAAGTAAATAAAATCTTAAAAAAAAAATTTATTATTATTTGTGTGTGTGTTTATATAAATATAACTAAATAAATATATATATGTGTGTATATAGATATGGACACATATAAGTAAGAAGATAGATACATTTATATACACAGACGGACAGACATAGGTATTTCTTATATAAATAAGCTCATGAGTCTGGTTCTTTTCACTCTCCAGGCAAAATAATAAGAGTTGAATTTTCACCTCCTTCAAGTTAGGTATAACCAAAGACTGGTTGGGCTAATCAACTCCAGGTAAAGTTGACACATGAATGTAATAATTTTATCCCCTCCAAATTGTATATCTTTTTTGGTTCCTCTCTCTGGCAATAAACAAACTGCATGTTGATATAAGATTTCCATAAGACTGAAATGACCAAAAAGGCTAAAGCTATTTATGGAAGAAAATTATTCAGCAGAGTAGCTTGAACAACTACAGACTTTATGGGAGCAAAAGAGAGATTTAGGGGACTAAAACACTGAGATTTGGGTCACTTGTAACTGTAACTCAGCCTAACCTTGTCTTGATTAATATTCCTATTTTAATGCAATTTTAAAAGGTATGTTTTTAATTAATTATTTATAAAATAATTTTCTTCTTCCTGGTATATTATTCATATCAATACATTCTATAATATTGAATCAATCTTGGAAAATCAAGATGGCGGAGAAGTAGCAAGCTGGAAAATCAATAAGGTCTTAAATAAGTTGAATTTATGCTTAAAAAATTACTCCATCTTATCTGTTGAAGGGCTTGCTATATTGTAAGAAACCTGGTTATGGAGTAAAACAAAGATTACAAAAATAGAAAGAAAAAAAAGAATACAAAAAAAATTAAGATTTTATTTATTTATTTATTTATTTATTTATTCACTTTTGAGTGATAGTGTGACCATGAGTGGGTGTGTGGGGAGGGACAAAGGAGAAGCAGACTCCCCACTGAGCAGGGAGCCTGATGTAGAGCTTGATCCCAGGACTCTGGGATCATGTCTTGAACTGAAGGCAGATGCTTAACCAACTGAGCCACCCAGACTCCCTCAAAAAAAAATTTTTTTTTGAAATATTGACAGACTTTCCATGGCCTCCACAGTATTAATAAATATTGTTCAATAAAAGATCTTGAATGAGGCCGAACCCAAGAATATAGACCATATTTGTTAAAATGTGATTCTTCCAGAGTAACATAATGAGTACATTCAATCTTTTTGTTTTGCTTCAAACAATTTTACCTCATTTATTTTCATGTTCAATATTTTTGTTTGTTTTTATGAAAAGTAATTTTATTGTCTTTATCATTTTATGTGGTAGAAAATTGTTGTTTAAGTTCATGCAGCTTCTATCTGCTCTCTGGTAGCAGAATGCTTCTTCCTTGTAGAAATTCATTCTATGTCCCACTGGTAGGAAGGACCTTATCCGGTCTTATCCCTTCTATTGGTTATGTTCATGACTTCTTTGGTAGAGTATAATAAGATCTGACATTGTTTATGGTAGAGGGGTAAGAGGAACAGAAACAAGTTGTTCTCCATTAATGTTCCAGTTCAAGAACCAGGATTATCTCTCTACCTTGACAGTTGACCAGTTATTTCCTAAGTTTGGAACTGCCTTCTGATAACTTTCCCTAACTGGAAGAGAACTTTCAGAGAAGGGCAAGAACAGATTTCTGTTGAAACCACTGTAATTTTAATGAATAAGTGAAACAATGGTGAGCAGGACCTTTCTAACATCAGCTGGTTCATTGGAAGGAAATACAACTTAAACCTCCTCTGTCTTAACTTCAAAGTTAGTACAACTAATCAACTACCCCCCCCACAGTAGATAAGTAAGTAAATAAATACATAAATACACACACACACACACACACACACACACACACAATGGAGTTCTACTGTAGTTGAGATGAATTTTAATTGTTTGTTATGGAAGAGTCCTGAGTAAAAAAACTATTATCATTATTACCATCATCATTATTATACACCATATTTATTTTGTACAGATGGGGAAAAAATGGAAAACATTTTTTATTGCATGTAAACTAGAGATCAAGGAAGGAGCCCTTGGAAGCTGGGTGAGATTAATAATGTTAGAGTAAATCTTAATGACCTAAAAGAAAATAAAATTTCAACAGAAGATAATAGAACATTAGCTTGATGAAATATTCTTTCCTGCTTAGAATGATTTTCTCTTTTATCTCTATTGCATTTTTTTGAGATATGATTGAGTTATAGTAACATGCTTGTACTCTGATATATTTAGCTGCTATTAATTTAAACAGATAACAAATTCAAACTCAAATTTCAAATACTGTATCTCTACTCTGTTGTGAATGGACCAGAATTTTGTGTATCAGATATTGCATATGTGTTTGAGACTCTTCTCTGTGAGCATTGTGCAGGAGTTTTACCCATGAACTTAGTTACAGCCCATGAAGCTGAACAGAGATGCTGTGGCTCACTTCCAGGTTGAAGAAAGTTGACATCACCTAATAGGTAGAGAGCCATTTGTATGCATGATAAGACACACAAATACACACGAACATACACACAGGATGTGTGTATACATTTACGTGCATTATTTCAGAACATTATTAGCACATCTAAGGTCAAAATTGTTTTATATAAAACCAACTCATAATTTTATTCTTATTAAGTCATTTCAATAGTTAAAATTCCTCAATTAACAATACATACACTACAGTTGAATCTTATTTTGTCAACTGTTTTTCCAGAAGTATCTTAAATACCATTGTACTTCATTTTTTGCTTAAAACACTTCTAATATGTAAGATTTAATTAAGTTAACTGTTTACATTGACAATGTTAGTTTTATCATAACTATACTTCTTTATCTTTTTTTAATGAAATAATAGTAGTAAAACTATTTCAGTAGTTCCAGGATGACATTAAATACATCTACAGAACACTCCCAAAGGTTTGTTTTTAATTAAGATTCCTTAGGAATTACATAATTGAGCATAAGCTCATCACATGGACATATGCCAAAAATTAACAATAGTTACATTAGTGAACTAGTTACTTAGTAACAAAAGCAACATAACATTTTCATAATATATTCAAATTGTCCCAAAGTTCTCATAACCAGATACATGGCAAAAATACTCACACATATTACATATTCATCCTTGTGAAACATGTGTTCTTCTGTCTCAATGTTCCTTTTGTATATTATTCCAGTTTGTTATTCCATATTGGAAATATGTTCCATGCCACAGTGAATGCCAAATGGGAAATAGAAACAATAAGAAAGAATTAATTGATAATACTAGAACTGAAGAATAAGATTTCTGAAATTAAGAGATTTCTATGGATGGACTTAATAACTGAATAGACATGGCAGAGGAAAGAGTAATGAACTTCATGATAAAAATTTTCTGTGAGGAAAAAATGAGAAAAAATTATAAAAAATATAGGTGAACAGAGACTTCAGAACTTGTGTTATGGTTTCAAACATTATAACACATGGAACTGGAATAGTGTAAGGAGAGAGAATTGCAGATGGGAAAATATTCAAGAGATAATGTTAAATATTTTCCAAATTTGATGAAAAACAGAATGGTAGATTTAAGATGCTTCATGGATATCAAGTAGAGAAAGGAAGAAAGAAGCCTAAAGTTATGTGCATCATATTCAAATGGTTGAAAGCAAAAACTAAGAATAGATCTTGAAAGTAACAAGAGAAAATTAACATATAACACACAAGGAGGATAGTTCTAGTTAATGTCTGGCATCTCACCAGAATCCCTGGGGACAAGAAAAGAGAGAAACATCTCTAAAGTACTACAAAACAAACAAGCATGCATATAAACACTGGCAACCCAGAATTCTATAACCATCAAAAACATTCTTCAATAATGAAGGTGAGGGACGCCTGGGTGGCTCAGTTGGTTAAGCAGCTGCCTTCGGCTCAGGTCATGATCCCAGCGTCCTGGGATCGAGTCCCATATCGGGCTCCTTGCTCCACAGGGAGCCTGCTTCTCCGTCTGACTCTACCTTCCACTCTGTCTGCCTGTGCTTGCTCTCACTCGCTTTCTCTGACAAATAAAATCTTAAAAAAAAAAAAAATAATGAAGGTGAAATAGGTTAGTTTCAGGTAAAGGAGAACCAAAGGAACTCCTCCCTGTCAGATCTGCTCTAAAAGAAATACGAAGCAAAGTTTTTCAGGATGAAATAAAATGATAGCAGAGGAAAGACTGTTCTGAGAAAAGAAGAAAGAACATCTGAAATATCTGGGTAGATAGACACAATTTTTTTTTTTCTTTTTGCGATTTCTTAATATATTGATAAAAAACATTTTGGGGGCACCTGCATGGCTCAGTCTGTTAAGCATCCAACTCTTGATTTTGTCTCAGGGTCATGAAATGGAGCTCCAACGTCAGGCTCTGTCCTAGGCATAGAGCTTAACATTATTTTCTCCTTTTCCTTTTGCCCTTCCCCACCCTGCTCCCTCATTGCTCCATAAGAAACTGCTCTATTGGCTCTACCTCATTTTCTCTTACTTGTTTCAATCTTTCATTCCAGTTTTCTGTCATGGCAAATACAAAGAAACTACCCATAAGCAAGTGAATGTCTCAGATTCATGTTCTGGGAAAAGTATGGTATCAGTGGGAAGAGAAAATTTGAGAATTATCTGGAAAATAGTAGCTAGAATTGAAAATGACAGGGAAAAAAAGAGCGGAGACACTTGATGATGATCTCCAAATGAGTGCCTTACAACAGAAGCATATGTTGATTTGTCCATCTCAGGTCTGTGCAGCTGTGATCCACATCACCTTCACTCAGGTATACAATTGGATGGAATGTCTCCATCTGGAACAATGGCAGGTGTCATATCACAGGGATAAGGGGAGCATGTCACTCCCACTCACTTTTTATTATATAAAGTTTGCCACATGGCCACGCTTGGGTGTAATTGCACAAGGTGTAAAATATTTCAGCTGAAGGGATTCCAAATATTTATGAAAACTGATAGATGGTCAATTCAATAAAACTCAGGAGAAAGGTAATAGAGCAATAATAAAATTTAGCTAACTGGCCACAAGATTATTTTTAAATATAATAAATGGCAGAGGATAAAATATCTCTCTAAATAAACCATAAAATAAATTTTAATAGATTTTAAATGGAATTACCTTAATTTCAAAAGTGAAGCTTTACTTGTTTTTTGTTTTTGTTTTTGTTTGGTCATTATTTCTGTGAAGGACATGAGTTCCAATGAAATTATTGGTACCAGAAACAGAGATTTAGCACTGCAAATTTACATTATTTTCACAATCCAGGATTTTTTTTTTTAAGATTTTATTTATTTGACAGACACAAGTAGGCAGAGAGGCAGGCAGAGAGAGAGGAGGAAGCAGCTTCTGTGCAGAGCAGAGGGATCATGACCTGAGCTGAAGGCAGAGGCTTTAACCCACTGAGCCACCCAGGCGCCCCAACAATCCAGGATCTTATCACAGGCTTGTTTCTTACTCATATTTTATTGTCCTAAACTCAAAATTGTCAATTGGTAAAATGCTAGCATAAAACACACATTTTTTTCATAGAAATAAGTCTGAAATAACTTTTCACAAATATGTTACCCTATTTGTAAGCTGCATAAATATTAGCTGAATGCTGAAAAAAAAAAAAAAACCCTTGGAATTTGAAATTGTGATTTATTTCACTGATGATGTCGGTTGCCTATGATATTTAACACCCACATTAATATTTCTACATTCTTACAAGTTAGCTGGTTTTCTGCATAGATCTCATATGTGCTTATCTTTATGAAAAATCATCCTTGAAGTTTTAGTGATAATTTTCATCCTTACATTTATAGAATGAGTGATTCCTCTACTCACAAGGAAACTATGTTGCCTATAACTCAAGGATAACTCTATGTCACTTGATGTCAGAAAATCAGTAGCTTAGGTTGACCTGAAAATGTCAATATTCCTTCATCATACGAGTTAATTTTGTGTTACATATTCGGCACTGATTTCAGCTAAGCTATTAAGGAATTAGAGATGTCATCACACTGTTTGAGGACATGCAATTTCATGTTCCCAACTTATTCCCCAAAGAACTAGCTAGGTAGAATTCAAACTGGTGCTGCTTCAAACACTCACAGAAAATCATCCAACAGTAGTCAATGAGCTGTTTCGTCTCATTGCTAACAACTGTGCATCTCTACCAGGGAAAGTGAGAATGTGTATATAAGAAATCTGAATGTTGGTGACAATCACAATAGAATGATGATGAAGCCAAGAGTAACATTGGACGAGAATACATTTCTGTTTGTCTTGGTGGTCTTCAGGTGCCTGATGCATATTGAAGATAGATTGAGATGGATACTTGGAGCAGAGACCCAGCTACTTTTGAGCCAGAATAGGAGGATCATACATGCTCCTGCAAACCATGTACTTGGGCACTGTACTTAATTACATTCCTCAGGGCAAGAGAAGTGGGCATCCTGTCACAATGCCTGCTATCCCAAACCATGCCAAGCACACATTTTTATGTAACAGATTTAAAATGCCTTGCAGATATTGTGTAACAATATCTCATAAGGGTGGGCTGGTCTGAATTTGATAATAGCTACTGTTGGGTTGGCCTATGCGAAGCTAATAATTTAGATTTATCATGTTGAATCCCATTCTTTTGTTTTATAACCAAAGCCTGCTTTTCATTTGCATGTGTAAGTTGGTCATGTGCTTTGGTCACAAAGGAGAGGTATCTCACAAAAGGTTCTCAGACCAGGGTGCAGTGTTGAAAGTTTTATAAATCAATTTGGATTCATATAAATATTACTTTCCTAATCCAGATCTGGCATTATTAATAATGACTTATTATTTTTAAAAAGTTCCAACATGAAAAACGGAGAGCTTTGAAATCACAATTTATTTTCCTTGCTTGCTGTGCAGTCTTACGTATTTTTCTAAGTTTCAGGTCTGATTACTCAGAGTTTACTTGGCTAAAATACGTCTTTTATCTGAAGGTAGAAACTCTAACTCTATCAACATAGCCGAGTTCTGCCAATAATAGTGTAGAAAGATGGTCAGTTCCTTGTCTATGGTATGTTTATGCCATCACTCTTCTCGGTTTCCCTTCCTTGAAAATAAGGGATCTGGGAAGTTTGCTTGTGGTCCAGATGGAAAAGGGAACAATGACACTTCCAATACAGAGTGAGTTCTTTCTTCCACTTATTTCCTAAACTGACTGTATGTAGAGTAAAAATTAGTTGTGCTTTTACTTGCAAAGCTAAGAGATCATGCTATTTGGAATAGTTACAAATGTTTCTGATGTTCCTCTAAATGCATCTGAGTTTAATAAGTGGAGAATCTAAGTCTGGGCTCTGTAATATATTCGTCTGTTAATTAGCATATTGTAGTACTTTTGTTGGATGTAAAGTATGTTGGCCAAATTTTTACACTGTTTCAAGACCTACTTGAATTTTGATTTCTTACTCATTCCACTAGTTAAACTTCAGTGAAAATAAACTGTTTAAGTTTTCAAAGCATCACTTAAAATATATATATATATATATATATATATATATATATATATATATATATTTCAGGGGCACCTGGGTGGCACAGTCAGTTAAACTTCTGACTCTTGGTTTCGATCCATGTCATGGTCTCAGGGGCCTGGAATTGAGTCCTGAGTCGGACTCCATGCTCAGCACAGAGTCTGCTTGAGATTCTCTCTCTCCCTCTGCCTCTCCTGCTTGTGCTGTCTCTCTCTCTAAAATTAATAAATAAAATCTTTAAACAAAATAAAAAATAAAAATGTATTTCAGTAAAATAGATTTTGATGAAATGTCAAAAGTCAGTGGCATTTGCAAATATGATAGCAGTTAAGTCGTTTATAATTTATAGGTCTGTATATTTTATTGAACAATATTGAGTAAAAAAAAGATCACTATGTATAAGTCAGCCACCCGATGGTTCATGTTAATACCGATTTTCTTTTATCCATTTAAAATATAAAATACATAAATATATAAAATATAGGAAAGAACCAAGATGCCCTTCAATGGACGAATGGATAAGGAAGATGTAGTCCATATACACTATGGAGTATTATGCCTCCATCAGAAAGGATGAATACCCAACTTTTGTAGCAACATGGACGGGACTGGAAGAGATGATGCTAAGTGAAATAAGTCAAGCAGAGAAAGTCAGTTATCATATGGTTTCACTTATTTGTGGAGCATAACAAATATCATAGAGGAAAAGGGGTGTTAAAGAGGAGAAGGGAATTGGGGTAAATTGGAAGGGGAGGTGAATCACGAGAGACTATGGACTCTGAAAAACAATCTGAGGGGTTTGAAGTGGCGGAGGGGTGGGAGGTTGGGTACCAGGTGGTGTGTATTATAGAGGGCACGGATTGCATGGAGCACTGGGTGTGGTGAAAAAATAATGAATACTGTTTTTCTGAAAATAAATAAATTGAAAAAATTAAAAAATATATATAATATATTTATTGAGTGTCTTCTGATATTTATTTTTTGATTATTTATTGATATATATTTTGAAATAAAATGGTCTATCAGTTTTAGAGATGGACTGTCATTTTTAAAACATTTTTGTAAGGGGCACCTGGGTGGCTCAGTGGGTTAAGCCTCTGCCTTCAGCTCATGTCATGATCTCAAGAGTCCTGAGATTGAGCCCTGCATTGAGCTCTCTGCCCTGCCTCTCTGCCTACTTGCGATCTTTCTCTCTGTCAAATAAATAAATAAAATATAAAAAAAATTTTTTGGTAAGAAATTGCCTTGTCAAATATAGGCACCTTAGTTTTGTTGTTGTTGTTGTTGTTGTTGTTGTTGTTTTGTTTTTGAATGTTTTTAAGATTTTATTCATTTACTTGACAGACAGAGATCACAAGTAGGCAGAGAGGCAGGCAGAGAGAGAAGGGGAAGCAGACTCTCCACTGAGCAGAGAACTGGATGTGGGACTCGATCCCAGCACGCTGAGAGCATGACCTGAGCTGAAGGCAGATGCTTAACTCACTGAGCCATCCAGGTGCCCTGACATCTTAGTTTTTATCTCAGTTTTTATTTTAAGAGAGGAGGATAAAAAATAAAATTTAAAATATTATTTTGCAGCCTACAAGATACTGAGCATATAATTTGAACAGTAATATTTCTGAGCTAGTACTGCCAGAAGGACAATTAATGGCATTTGGAAATGTTGTTCATCAGTGTAATAGAACAATGAGAAAATAACTCTAACTTGGATCATGCAAAGACATGGACACTTTAGAGAGATGAAGCAGAATTCAATACATTCCCTAATTAGGTACTTTATAGAATGCCACTGATCAAGTGTCCTATGGGGACAAAGTCACAGAGAAAAGCCTCCTGAAGGTTAATCAATAAAGTATGCAATTGGCATTTTGTAGGTCATTTTAAAGAAGAGTAAAATCCACATAAATACTCTAATAAAACAATTCATTTCCATTTATAACTATAGCCTATGTTTATAATGCAAACTATGAACTATGCCAATGATGGGATGATAATGTTATGAAGTACAGTAGGAACTAGCAGAATAGTTAATACCAAAAAATAAAGAAAACAAAGTGGGTCAGTAATTTATTTATTTATTTATTGTTTTGTTTTAAAGATTTTATTTATTTATCTGACAGACAGAGATCACAAGTAGGCAGAGAGGCAGGCAGAGAGAGAGCGGGAAGCAGGCTCCCCACTAAGCAGAGAGTGTGACGCAGGGCTCGATCCCAGGATCCTGGGATCATGACCCGAGCTGAAGGCAGAGGCTCATCCCACTGAGCCACCCAGGTGCTCCCAGTAATTTATTTTTTAAATCTTGGCTCTACTAGATTAGAGTCCCTGTTATTTCCTTGATGAGTAAGTGGGCTATAGTACATTATCATTGTATTTTTATATTATATATATGTGTCTGTGTGTATGAATTGTATAGTGAAATACATTTAGTTTCATCAGAGAAGAGAGTTCACTTATAAGACATTTTTTGTCTCTATTTTGTTCTCAGTTTAAACTCACTGGGCACATAACACACACACACACACACACACAAAGACAGAGCTATAGCTGACCCAGTAAACTATGTCAACCCAACTGATATTTATAATAAAAAACTTACATGCCCAAAACTTAGTTTCCTTTAGGAAAGGTAAGTAATGTACCTTTTAGATCACTTACATTAAAAAGTCTTATTTCTCACTGGTAGGTTGTATGTTACACTCACTCATTATTGTATAAATGCCACTGTGTATCTAGGACCTCTAATCTTCTGTGGTCACTCAATACTAACATCCAATGATAAATTTTTTTTTCACCATCCCACATGTAGGAAGTCTTTCCCATTCTTTCCATATTTTCCCAGTTTGTTTTCTGTCTCCTTGCCAGTCTCCATTTCAGGCTATTTTTTTGGGGGGGGGGCTTAATTTAAGAACCTTCCTACTCTTGCCTTTCTGAACAATGTCTTCAAGTTCTTGTCCCCAGGGTAGCTTAAAGACATGGGTGCTGTGTGAGGCAGAATTTTATTGAAACATTGAGTAACGGGGTAGATTATTTAAAAGCAAAAATATGAGAATAAAATGAAGGGAGCAACCACTGAGTAATTAATGTACTGGTCCTAATTATTTATCTTTCTTTTCTCACCACAAGCATTTTTATTTTTCATTCACCCATTCCCACTTCTCTTCCTTGGGCCCCGGTATGTCCACATTTCCTTAGGTCCCTGTTCTCTCAACTACCTGTCAGTTTTGAATTCTTAACTTCTAGTTTTCTTTCTCTCAAATCCAGTTCTCGGCTTACATTTGCATATCAAGCAAATCAACAAACAAATGGTGAAGACATTCTGTTCCATCTCAGCCTAACTTCAGAGATATAGAGTTATTGGTCTGTCTGGTCTACATCCTTTAGCAATAGAAAGAACATGATGGGTCTTTGAAATAACAGAGCTACGCTGTTCTGTTGTTGGGGAACAATGTTGGTGAACAATCACAATGTGATGCTGTACTTTCTGTCCCTAAGAGCCATGGTTAGCAGAAGAAAAACAGCACAAAGTTTCCTTCTCTTTTCCTCTGGTCCTTTACACTAAGTCCACAGAAATTCCTCCAAGGTGGTTTATGTGTTGGTTTTTATTTTACTTTCACTTTCAAAAACTCCTTCCTGAAAGAACCTTTTACAGGAATCAAAGAATTAATAGGTTTCCTCAGTTTGAAGGCACAATGATGGAAGTTATTTTGATAGTGCCCTCTTAGAAATGGCAATACTAACCAATATGTTGTTTGAAAATGGTCCCTAATTCCCAATTTTTTAAGTACATTTAATAACTACATTCAGAAACCCTTCCCTCCAGCATCTGTTTCTGTCAATATAGATAAATAAATATGTGAAAAAAATTGCGGAGGGGATGAAATAGCATTTATGTATCTATTATGTCTTTATTGTTGAACATATTCAGTCTCAATATGCTTTCAAGTAAATGAGCATTTTGTTAACAGAATTGAATAAATTACAATTTCCAGGGGGGGCATTTATAATGTTGAAAAAATATTAATAAATGTAGGAAAGATTTGAGGTATAAAGGAGATCATTAAAAAGAGTAAAGCCAAGTGAAGTTCTAGGTTTTTATATGGATATTTAATTAGGTACATTTAGGTAGAAGGGAATAAGATTCTCTATTGGAATAACTTTTGGTTTAAGCAAAAAAAAAAAAAAAAAAAGCAATAGCCCAATATAAAAAGATATAAACAGTAGGAATATTAACTGGTACCCACAAGTAAGAGTCTAGCATTATCTTTAGCCACTGGTTCCAGCTTTTCTGGGAAATTCTCTTGTCACTGTCCTTCTTCATATGGCAGCTACTATCTCATTCTGGTACTAGTTTGAGGCCAATATTTAGACAACTACAATATGCAGAAGGGAGAATTTACTTCCCTCTGGTTCCCCTGAAAGAGAGAAGCATCTAAAACAACAACAACAATAACAACAAATTAAATTTCCCCCACATTCCCAAATACATTATGCCTTTGGCTAATAGGATCACATGCCTTCCTATCTGAACCAAATCCTAAGAATGGGTTAATGCCATGGAATGATTAGCTCCCTCCTGATTTCACAGAGAATCAATGGGTGGTAAGCACTATAGCATTATTTTAAGATTAATCATGAAAAACTTGTTTGTTTTTAATTTTCTATACTTTTGTTGCAAAGCTTTCTAAATTCCACTGATTTATTGCTCAAGGATAATCTGTTCTTTAAAGCTGTAAGATGTTAGTTTGGCCCGATTTGGTTTGAAGTTGGGTCCATCACTGGATTAGCAGCTAGGGCACTGTGATTTTGGTTACTTTGCAGCCATGACTCACTGTGTCCTTCTCTTGGCCAGGACGTTATGGAAAATTCTGAGTCCGCACCTTGTGATGTCCCATATGCTATTGACCAGGTTTCCTGTGGTCTAGACAGTGGCCTGAGGGCAGATCATTTTTGTTATTATCTCTTCCCTGAAGCATTATATGTAAATATTGTTTCTTTGGAAATTGAGATGGTCTCAAAAAACTTCCTTCAGTATATTTGAGTACAAGTAATCATTGAACCATCTACAACATTGGATATTTAGTGCATGCTTGTTATCTAGTAAAGCATATTTTGGAAAGCATTTAATTAATTACATTACTTGTCACTTTACTACCTTTTTTTTTGTATAATACAAACAATCATTTTATTTTATTTTATTTTATTTATTTATTTGACAGACAAAGATCACAAGTAGGCAGAGAGGGAGTCAGACAAAGGAAGAAGTAGGTTCCCTGTGGAGCAGAGAGCCCGATGCGGGGCTCAATCCCAGGACCCCGGGATCATGACCTGAGCCGAAGGCAGAGGCTTTAACCCACTGAGCCACCCAGGTGCCCCGACAAACAATCATTTTAAAAGCATAGCTATCATTCAGATAATTTTGTTGAAAAATGTGTCATATCCAGAAACATCCTCTTATTAGCTGGTAAAATCTGCTAGCTAATATACCAAGTGTGGGGTTTTCTTTTATTTTGTATAATTGTATTATTTAATGACATCTCTCTGTGTAGCTAACTTTCTCAGAGACTGTTGTATCACAAGTAAAGTTAAGATCAGAAACTAATACCAACTTAACAAATAGTCATATTAGAGCTGAAGCATTCACTTTAGAAACTAATTTATTATAAGTTACCATAGTGTCTTTAACAAATGATCTATTTACTGTAATTTTGTTTAGGCAATTTCTTTTCAGGAAAAACCATTAGTACATTTGAGGATGTCATTAATATTTCCAGAAGAAAAAGAAAACAAATCAGTGTCAGTTTTCTGGAAGTGAAAAAAGATACAGACAGATAATATGCAAGTACATGTATTCAAGTCATTTATTCCTATGTCATTTAAAATAAATTGTGCTGTCTTCATTTCTGCTTGGTCACATGAAGACATTGTGTCCCCTTTTTTTTTTCTTTTTTAATATGGAACCCTTCACAAATTTGCATGTTATACTTGTACGTGGACCTCCTAATCTCCATATCGTTTCAAATTTACTATACATGCTACCAAAGGGAATACTTTTTTTTTTTTCTTAATCAAGGGGTTTTTATGTTCTTGTTAGTCATAACTACTCTGAATTACTGTTAAGGGTTTCTTATTTCCCTGTGCTTATGGGAGAAGGTGGTAGAAATTCCTGTAATACCGGTGGGGACAATCCCTTCTTCTACCTCCTTGTGCCAGGGGAATACCAGGAAGAAAGCTCTACTAAACTTCTAGGAGCACACCTCAGTCCCAGGAATTCCTATCCATTTCTTGGGAACCCTTATGATTAGAATCAGCATTGGAACATACGGAGCAATTCAGTGGAATAAACACCAAGTAAGACAGTTATATTTAGTTTCGGAGAGATGTTGCAAGTAGTAAAGAATTTTGGAATTGGGCCAGAACCTAAAAGTATTTGTACTGTCAAATGGAACTTTCTAATACCATTTTAGCTTTAAAATTCAGAAACAACATTTATTGGCTCCAGACTGCAAATCAGCATAAAGTTGGGTTTGGTTTCATTCAAGCACCTAACTTCAGAGTCTTCAAGCTCCAGGGCATATTTTCTATCTTCATTTCTTATATTTTCAAAGCACTTTTACAATTTGACTAGGGAAAAAAAAAAAAAAAAAGATTTGCCTTAATCCACAGAATCACGATATTCCTATTTGTCACAGTTTTTGGGAGATAAAAATTTATAAAACTAATTTCTGTATTTCCTGTTTGAAGTTGTAATATTAAGGTTTTTTATCACTTTCCAAGTTAGAACATTTTTCTGCCAAAGATGTTGTGTTGTGCATATAACAACCAAGCTCCTCACCTCCCATGTCACCACTTACTATTTTCTTTATGTGAGATGCTTTGTGATACTTATAATATTTCAGATCAGAGGGATTTCTTCCTAATTTTATGGGATGATGTGTCTGAGATTAGTGATTTTATTTTTTTCCCCTGGCAATTCCAGTAAAGTAAACTGACACCTAGTTTCAATATCCAGCGGCGATTAGTCATTGCTGTTTTGTTACCTAAAGGACACGACTCAAGTTTCAGCAAGTTTTCATCTTTCCGACATCTATTGTAATATCACTTATTCTATTAGCAATGTCTTTAAATATTTGATTATCTAGCTTGTGTGCTTCATCATCTTGTTTCTGGGAAATTAAATCTATTTGAGAATATCTTTCTTCCCTAATGTGAAATAAGATCTCATTGATAATAAGCTGATGATATATAGTTATCAATTACAGATATAAAATATGTAAAATTATATTTTTAAACTCTTTACGTTAAAACGTAATCATTGAAATTTGCATAGAGAGGAATAACTAAAGAACTTTACACTTAATGGATTTTTTTTTAAGATTTTATTTATTTATTTGGCAGGCAGAGGTCATAAGTAGGCAGAGAGGCAGGCAGAGAGAGAGGGGGAAGCAGGATCCCCACTGAGCAGAGAGCCTGATGTGGGGCTCAATCCCAGGACCCTGAGTTCATGACCTGAGCTAAAGACAGAGGCTTTAACCCACTGAGCCACCCAGGTGCCCCTTAATGGAGTTATTTTTATAGGCTTAACAATTCTGAGGCAGTGATAATAGTTCATTATCCTTAACACTCCTACCATTGTGTGTTGGGTGTGGTGGAGGAAGATATCTTGTCTTGTGCATCAAATGCAATCATTCTTGAGAAGTCTCATCTGTACCTTGGCTTGATTTAGATTGAGATTATGGACCACGAGCCTCAGTCTGCTGATACCATAAGGAAATGAAAGCTCTGTAGTGTCTTGGAAAGCAGCGAAGTAACTTTGCATGTGGAAGAAATGTAGTTTGTGGACAGATGCCAGATTTTGGTGTTTTTAAAACATGGCCACAGATTCTTTTGTATTTTCCCATTAGGAGATGGGAATATGTCCTTTTCTCTTGAATATGGGCAGGACGATGACCACAACCAATAAAATATGGCAGAGAATGTTATGACATCCCAGGCTCCATCATAAAATGCTGTGCAGGTTTTGCCTTATTCATTGAGCCACTATGTGGGAGCCTTAAGCTTTAGTGTAGGTGGACTAGCTAACCTAATGTGACCATGTCCCAAGGAGGACCAAGCCACATGAAACTTGTGACAGCAGTTCCAATGCAAAAATTTCAGTTGACAGACTTAATGGAGCCTGGCCTTTGAATTCTCCAGTTCAGTTTTCTCACATATGCATATGAGAAAGCTTCCAGATGATTCTCAGCCCGTTACTCCTAGTTGTTGAAATGTTCCTAGTTAAGTCTCAAGATATAGGGAATCAGACAGAGACAATGAGCCAGGGCTGTTGGCACACTGCCTGAATTCCTAACCTACAGTATCCATGAACATAATAAAATATTCATTATTTTATACCACCGAGTTTGGTGTGATTTGTTATGCCATGCTTGGTAACTGGATGACATACTCAGCATAAATCAACATAATGAAGTTCAGCTTCCAAGGATCTAGTTCAGCTTCAAAACAATTACTTGAAATTTCAGGTATGATTTCTATCACTTGGAAATTAAAAAAAAAAAAAAAATTGAAAAACAAAAAAACATTTTCCCTCACCTTGACTAACAATGTTATATATTTTTAGTAAACTGGAACTTTACATTTTTAATATTAAAAGGGTAGTTGTAGGGGTGCCTGGATGGCTCAGTGGGTTAAGCCTCTGCCTTCTGCTCAGGTCAAGATCTCAGGGTCCTGGGATCGAGCCCTGCATCAGGCTCTCTGCTCAACAGGGACCCTGCTTCCTCCTCTCTCTCTGCCTGCCTCTCTGCCTACTTGTGATCTCTCTCTGTGTCAAATAAATAAAGGAAACATTTTTTAAGAAGGATGGTTTATGCTTTGTTTTAATAATAAATATTGACTACTAATTAATTGTTTTATTTGAGTTTCTTGTGCTTCACTTCCTTTTTTTAATTTGAAGATTTTATTTATTTATTTGAAAGAGCACTGAGGTAGAGTGAGAGAAGAAGCGACTCCCCGCTGAGCAGAGAGCCTGATGTAGGGCTTGATTCTGCAACTCCGAAATCAAGACCTGAGCCCAAGGCAGATGCTTAACTGAATGAGCCACCCAGGCAGGGGCTCATTAACTTTTAACACTCAAACAATAGAAATTTCTCAAAGGTATTTGATATGTAAATTGTTTTTATAAGAAAGGGAAACACAAACTGAATACATTTTTTCTTCTCTATTCTTTCTGTTTTTTATCTGACTTCTATTCTAACCCATATCTCTAATAAAAATGATCATTATCTGGGATACATAATGTGAAGAAGTTTGAAGTACTAAATCCCAGAATCTAAAGAAAATTTAAAAAAAATATATATATATATTTTTTTGAACGAAAAAAATAATATCAAGCTTTTGGTCATCATTCAAGCAGATACATACACTGGCTTTCCAAGAATTTTATATAGTCACATACACACAGACATTTGTTTTATCTCTTAAGAGTTAAAGAATGTCAACAAGGTCTTTCCACATCATTGAAGGTGAGCAGAAATGAAATTAAATTCAATAAGCTTGGAAATAGATTGTTTAATTATATAGATATGGCCTTATCCCAAATTTAAATGAACACCATAATTTAAATGTAGTAACCTGAAACTTTTTATTATTAGTGACATTGATGTTTTCCTTAAGAAAATCTTTCCAAAGCCACACCGCCCTTAGAGGATTTGCACACGCAATAGGAGAAATAGATTGAATTTTTATCTTTCTTTTGCTTTTGTAAACAATCTGAAACATCTCTTTTAAAATAGTCTTTAGATTTGACTTTTTGATTTGGTTGTTAACATCCATTTTCCAGAATAAACATTTTGCAATGATACTCATGAAAACTATAGAACTATCTTAAGCAAACAAGCAGAGTATTCAAAGCCTGCTTTTGGAAATGATACTCTAATAGAAGAAATGTTATTTATGCAGAGTAGGAAAGAATTGGGATTGCACAATGCTGTGGAGTCTTCCTCAGAAGGAGCATTGGCATAAATAAAAAGTCAAATTCTTTTGGAATAATCAATTGTCATAACTCAGTTGTAATTATTATAGATCGATTTCATTTCATTAAAGCCAAAACCATCCTCCCAAATAACTATCTATAACTCACAATTAATAAAACTCATTGCCCATGGTGAATTTTATATTGGTTTGTTGAAACGACTGTGTTTAAAAACAAAAAAAACAAACAAACAAAAAAACAACAACAAAAAAAAAACCAAAATGAAAAACACTATTTTCTTTCTTCACTGTCCTGAGGACAGTGCTATATTGGTCACCAAAGAAAAGTGTCTTATAGGAGGTTTCAGTTGTGTCCTGTGATATTAGCTCAACTCCACTGCATATGAAGTGAATGAATATGTATCCACCTGCCTGTATATACAAATACATAAATTGTCTTCTCCAAAATCCCCATTGATTAGGACATCTTAAATATAAAACAGTATCTCATTTCTAAATAACAAATAACAATAGCATAAAGGAAAGTAAACCAACAGATGATTAACATGCTGTTTTTGTTTGTTTGTTTAGATTTTATTTATTTGACAGAGAGAGGCAGAGTGAGAGAGGGAACACAAACAGGGAGAGTGGAGGAGGGAGAAGCAGGCTTCCCACTGTGCAGAGAGCCCGATGCAGGGCTCCATCCCAGGACCCTGGGATCATGACCTAACCCGGAAGCAGATGCTGAACAACTGAGCCACCCAGGCTCCCTGAACATGCTATGTTTTTAAATACAAATTTTAAAAAATGTTAATGCTTTTGTACAAAAGGCAATATATTATAGGGAAATAGAATAGACCTAAAACACACACACACACACACACACACATCCCCATTTTAATATTGCTTTCATCATATTTAACAGTAGAAATTTTGGAAAGTTTTCCAGTATTTTGAGTGTCCCTTTAGCTACAAATTTGTCCTATCATCTCTCAGGGTTGTTGTGAGGGTTTATGAAGGACACAGGTGCAGAGTAAATACTAAATGAATGTCAGTTTTTTTCTCTTTTGTTCATTTCTTGGAGAAGGATCAAAGTTTAATCATACGTATACACTCTAGTGTCTTGGAAACAGTAAGACATGAAGTAAATGCTTAGAAGTTATATTGACTTGTTCAAATTGTATAGAATTTTAGTCAGATGTTTTTGGTAATTTCTACTTATATTTTAAAACAAGAGAAATTCATAGAGAATACTATTTTCATGTTAATGCATCAAATTATTCTGAGAATGTTAAACCACATTGATATGATCATTATAATTTAAAGTAGTAGAAGTTATGAAAGGGTAAATACATGTGAAAAAATAATAGCCATGACAAGATAAATAAAGCGGAAGTATATCTAATTAAATTTCAAATTTCTTTTCCTTTTTCCTTAACTCTGAATTATGCCCATGAAAAATAGAAGATTATGCAGGCTAGCAGATGATAATTTTAATCAAATTCTACTTTGAAAGGAAGGCTATTAGTGTTCCCTATATAAATTATTCTATTTGCCATCACAACAATTGTATAATTATTACTCTTTTTAAAAATGCATTGTTTTGTTCAGTGTTTATTAAGTTCTTAGCATATAAAAGAGGTATTTAGTATACTTACATCTCCATTCACCTTCCATCAACTTCCAAATTTAAGTGATTGTATATTATTTTAAAGATTTTATTTATTTATTTGACAGGCAGAGATCACAAGTAGGCAGAGGCAGGGGCAGTGGGAGGGAAGCAGGCTTCCTGCTGAGCAGAGAGCCTGATGCAGGGTTCGATCCCAGGACCCTGGGATCATCACCTGAGCCAAAGGCAGAGACTTTAACCCACTGAGCCACCCAGACACCCCTATTGTGCATTCACTCATTCAAAATTATTTACTGAACACATAATATGTACCAGTCATTATTCCAGGGTCTAGGAATGCAACAGTGAGCAGAACACACTTGGTGCCCACATGGAGCTTGAACTTCAAGGGAAAAGACAGATCCTAAAAGTAAATGAATTAATTATGAAGTGATGTGATAGACATGTTTTACCTTGTCTTTTCCTTTTTTTTAAGATTATATTTATTTATTTGACAGAGATCACAAGTGGACAGAGAAAGGTACAAGCAGACTCCCTGCTGAGCAGAGAGCCTGATGTGGGACTTGATCCCAGGACCCTGAGATCATGGCCTGAGCTGAAGGCAGAGGCTTAACCCACTGAGCCACCCAGGAGACCCTTACCTTGTCTTTAGAGAGAATAATGGTGGTGCTATTTTTAAAGATTATTTATTTGACACAGAGAGAAAGAGAGTGAGAGAGGAAGCACACAAGTCCAGGGAGCAGGAGAGAGAGAGAGAGAGAGGAGCAGGCTCTCCACTGAACAGGTAGCCTGATGTGGGGCTCCATCCCAGCACCTAGGCATCATGACATAAGCCAAAGGCAGACACTTAAAGACTGAGCCAACCAGACACTCTAGTGGTGCCATTTGAATGAAAAGTGGAACCAGATCTTTTGGAAGGAACATTTAACTAAGACCTAAAGATTGAAAAGGAAACAGTCAGGAAGAGACTAGGGTCTTAGAGTATTCCTTATAAAGGGAGTTGTGGTTACATAGCAACACTCCCAAGATGGAAAAGCATGAAGGAGGTCCAGAAATGGACCCACAACTATACTGTCAACTATTCTTCAACAAAACAGGAAAGAATATTCAATGGAAAAAAAAAAAGGCTCTTCAACAAATAGTGTTGGAAAAGTAGGACAGCAGCATGGAAAGAATGAAACCAGACCACTTCCTTAGGCCATACACAAAAATAAACTCAAAATGGGTGAAAGACCTAAACAAGAGAAAAGAAACCATCAAAATCCTAGAGAAGAACACAGGTAGCAACCTCTCTGACATTGGTCGTAGCAACTTCTTACTAGACACCTCCCCAGAGGCCAGGGAAGCAAAAGCAATTTAGGACTTCATCAAGATAAAAAGCTTTTGCACAGTGAAGGAAACATCAACAAAACTAAAAGGTAATCTCTGGAATGGGAGAAGATATGCACAAATAACATAATCTAATGAAAAGTTAGTATCCAAAATCTATAAAGAACTTAACAAACTGAAAACATCCAAAAAAAAAAAAATAATCCAGTTAAGAAATGGGCAGAAGACATGAATAGACATTTTTCCAAAGAAGACATACAGATGGCTAGTAGATACATCAAAATATGCTCAATATCATTCATCATCAAAAAAACAGAAATCAAAACCACAATGAGATACCACCTCACATCTCTCAGAATGGCTAAAATTAAGAACACAGTAAACAATAGGTGTTGGTGAAAATGTGGAGAAAGGGGAACCCTCTTGCACAGTTGGTGGGAATGCAAACTGGTGCAACCACTCTGGAAAACAGTATGGAGTCTCCTCATAAAAGTTAAAAATGAATGATTCAACAATTGCACTACTGGATATTTACTTGAAGGATACAGAAATGCAGTTTCAAAGGAATGCATGCACCCCAATATTTATAGTAGCCTTATTGACAATAGTCAAACTATTGAAAGAGCCTTAATGTTCATCAACTGGTGAATGGATAAAATGATGTGATACACACACGTGTGCGCGCGCGCGCACACACACACACACACACACACACACACAGGAATATTGCTCAGCCATCAGTAAGAACAAATTCTTGCCATTTGCAATGACATGGATGAAGCTAGACTATATTATGCTAAGTGAAATAAGTCAGAGAAAAGCAAATACCATTTGATTTCACTTACAGGTGGAATTTAAGAAACAAAACAGATGAATATATGGGAAGGGAAAAAAAAAAAGAAGGAAGCAAACCATAAAAGCCTGTTAAAGATAGAGAATAAACTGAGGGTAATGGAGGGAGGTGTGCAGTGGGATAGGTTAAACAAGTGATGGATATTAAGGAGGTCACTTGTGAGGAGCTCTGGGTGTTGTAGGTAAGTGATGAACCACTAAATTCTACTCCCGAACTAGTATTACACTGTAGGTCAACCAACTAGAATTTAAATAAAAATTTGAAACAAACAACAATAGCACACAAAAACCCACAAAAACATGATGGCTTGAGGAAGAGAACAGGGATCTGAGGTTCAAATAATATTACTAAAATGTTGCTTTTGTCTCTCTGTTTTGAGCTCTGTGTGTGTGTGTGTGTGTGTGTGTGTGTTTAACCAGCTTTCTCTTCACTAGGCCCCATAAACCCTTACACTCTTGTCAGCCACAGGAGAATAAGGTTTTCCTTTTTCTTAGTAACTTCAGTTAAGGCATTGACTTGTTTCTTATGCGTCAGAATAGATTCATGTGATTGGCTAAATCTGAAATATAGGCAGATGCTTGGGACAGTGTAGGAATACATCCTATCTGAACCACATGGGATGAGTAGGGGAAACATGATTCCCTAAAGGATAATTAAAGTGCTGTTATTATAGAATGGATGAATGGATCCCAATCAATCAGTGGCCAATATAGAAGTCTTGAAACATGAAAGTGGACCTGTCAGTAGGCAATTTGGAGCTACATGGTCAAGATAGTTGTTGGAGATTTAAAGAAAAATGGTAGTCATCAGGAGATAGATGATACCCAAGAAGATGAGAAAAGTTTAAATGAAGTAAGAAAAAATATAGAGAGCAGGGGCTCCTGGGTGGCTCAGTTACTAAGCACCTGCCTTTGGGTCAGGTCATGATCCCAGGGACCTGGGATAGAGCCCTACATCAGATTCCCTGCTCAAGGGAGCTTGCTTCTCCCTTTCCCACTCCCCCTGCTTGTGTTCCCTCTCTCACTGTGTCTATCTCTGTCAAATAAATAAATTATATATATATATATATATATATGTATATATATATAAAATAGATATATAACTATAGAACTATATATATACATATATAGAGAGAGTATATGTGTATATATATATAGAGAGAGAGAGAGAGAGAGAGAAGAGAAAATAGCATAAACCTAGACCTATGGAACTCCAATTTAAATGTTCAGTAGATGGTGGAAAGCCAGCAGAACATTCTACAAAGAAGTTCTTCTGGATAGCCGAGTGATCTAGGAAAGTACAAGAGGCTGGGATAATTATGTATCTGACTATCACTAGTCTTGCTACCTGTTCTTTGTGACTGTTCATGGAGACTGTAGGATTTTGTTTAGTTTTGTTTCATTTTTTGTTTTTGTTTGTTTGTTTTTGTGTTTAATAGATAGGAAGGATTCTCCTTTGTGCTACTTTTGGAAGCTCTATTTAGTTGCTTCTCCAATGCAATACCAATGCTACATTCCAGAAACTCCTCAAAGTCAGTGAAAAGCATTAATAACACACACCCTTGCTTTGCAGAACCATGTTTTGGATTTGCACATTTTAAAGTGAATTTACCATCATTTCCACAGGATATTGGGAGGGAAAGAGCTAAATGCCTTTCCCCAATCTGCCACCTTCCACTAGCAGTCAAAACGTTATTTCTACAAAATAATTTCCTGAAAGTTCCATGCATTAAAAAAAATCCTGCTGTGTAAACTATATAATAATTTTCCCCTGGAAATTGAGAATGTTTAAGTAATAGAGTAAAATTAACACTTAACTAATGTGTTTTCTTTCTAATTTATTAAATAGTTTAAAGATTTTGAGGCAAGAGAAGCTCATTTATAATTTTCTAGAACATCCATATTATAATCCATTTACCTAGTGTAACATTTTGATACTCTTGGTTTTACTTAGAAATTGCACTTTTTCCTTTGCACCAAAACAGGAATAAATGATTCTTAAAAATTTCATCTCTTTGACAAGAGAATGCCTGCATCCATGCATCCTCTTGTTGACGGAGTCATTTGCTTTTAAAATTTTTGATAGAATATGACTCCTTAACCCAGTTTTCATTTAAGGAAGAATATTCTTTTTTAAAGTTTAAAGTTTAAAAAACTTTAGGTAAATATATTCAATACTGTTACAACAGAAGTCAGAGTACTTACTCCAAATGATATTATGTTAATAAGTAGCTATAACTCTGTGGATAAATTGACCTGTCAAAGAGAACTCATTTATAGAGTCCTTTATAGAACTGTTGCTAGTCTTCATGCTATAAAAAAATATAGTAGAACAACAAGCACATAATAGTTGTTTGATCCATGTATGCTTACTATTTTGATAGTAAAGTAAAGTATTTGAAGTTGATAAAAATCAACTTCACAAACAACTTATAAATTTCTAGTTGGAGCATTTTGTTTAGTAGGTATTTTCACACTCAGTTAAACAAATATTTAAAAATCTGATATGAAATCAGTTTACATGGTTCACATCCATTTTGAAAGCAAATATTCTATTCATTTTTCTCGTTTCTTCTGGCACTGCCTGAAACCAGATGATGTTCTGTGAAAAACAAATTGGTTATTGAGTTTTTCCAGCTGTGAAGAAGGAAATAAAATCCCACACTTTTTAGGCACGATGTATAAGGAAAACATTTTTCATGGCAGGTAAACAGATACCATGGCTCTTAACTACATCCAGGTGAGTGGTTTTATTTCAAATTGTTCTTACAATGATCGTGATGCTAATGAGAGCTCAGCTAGTCAAGTGGGAATATCTTTTGACTTTGTGGCTGGTTCTGTTTTAAGCCTTATTCTTTACATAAAACAGGACATTTTCCCCTGGAATAAGAGTTGATGGGATCCAGCAGAAAGCTGACACAACAGCCTGTATTCTGAATAGAAATACTACAATTCTCATTTAATCTATGTATTTGATATTATTGTGGCATCAGCAAGTTTCTTAATGCTTTTGTAAACCTCATTCATCATCTCTAAATGTAAATAATTTTGAACTCACCTCATTACCGTGCATGTGTTAAAGAACTTAACCTAATGACAATCCAAGAGCAGGCATCCTGCATGTTATAGCTATTTCTTCTTTTTCTGTAAGAAAGACCACGGCTACACACACACACACACACACACACACACACACACACACACAGGAATACTACGCAGCCATCAAAACCCCCTGAAATCCTGCCATTTGCAAGGATGTGAATAGAATTAGAGGGTATTATGCTGAGCTAAATAAGTCAATCAGAGAAAGACAATTATCATATGATCTCTCTGATATGAAGAATTTGAGAAGCAGGGTGGGGGTCGTGGGAGGAAGGAGGGGAAAAAAAAATGAAACAAGATGGTAAATATACCAGGAAGAAAGACAAACCATAAAAGATTCTTAATCTCAAAACAAACTGAGGGTTTCTGGAGGTTGGTGGGGAGGGATAGGGTGGCCGGGTAATGGACATTGGGGAGGGTATGTTCCTATATTCTCCAATGGATATTGGAGAGGCTATGGTGACTGTTGTGAATTGTGTAAGACTTATGATTCACAGACCTGTACCCCTGAAGCAAATAATACATTGTATGTTAATTAAAAAAAAAAAAAAAAAGAAGACCATAGTTCGAAGTCAAACTGTGTAACTCCTCATAGAAGCTGTTTTTATGTTGAACTTTGTCAGAGTTACACACACCGTTTTCCAGATATTGTATTTGGTAACCTGTAGCTGTAAATATCTAGAGGACAAATAAGTGTATTAAAATGAAGCTGCAGCATCCCCTTGTCTTGTAATAAACCAAAGGAAACAGGAGCCTATAGGGTAAAGACATTCATGTCTTCCATGTTGTATTTTTGGTTTCCAGAATACAAAGTCTTTTAGAGTTTATTCCTCTGTTCAAAAGATATATCTTTCACAATCATTCTGGGAAAAGGTACATGAAATGAATTTTGGACTCGTGTATGTCTGAAATATTTTCATTTTATGTTTGTGCTGAATTCATACTTTGGATGGTGGTTAGTTTCCTATTGCTGTTGTAACAAGTTATCACAAATGTAGTAGCTTAAAACAATATGGATTTATTTTTATGGGCTTGGGGACTTTGCTTTGGAAACACCTCCTCAAGGATTTTTCAGAGAGGCATCTGGGCTGGACCTCCTACTGTGACCTCTAAGGAGTCCCATAAGCCTCTAGGCTTTATTTGAGTTTAAGCTTACAGGGATGTTACTTACGTTTTAGAGTGGAACGTCAAGCCCTTGGAATGACACCCATCCATGTAATCTGCTGCCTGTGTGGTCCAATGTGCACCTTGATTACATAAGAACAAGGGATTCTTGAGGAACACTGATCCCCTTGCTTCTCCCGTAAACCTCTCTATTGAAGTGCTAGGGCCATTTGCCCAAAGTTTGCTGTGGTACATTGAGCTGTTGGTTTCTGTTTTGTTGTTTGTTTGTTTGTTTTTTCCTCTAACTTCTCCATCTTAGGACAAGTGGAAAGGTGAGGAGGGGAGAAAGGGGATGGGGAGATAAGGAAGATGACCTGGTGAGTTTAGGGTTAGGAAGTCACAGACTCAGGGGCTTCAAACATACAAATATGCTCTCATATTGTTCCAGAGATCAGAAGTCTAAAGTGGATCAGCTATATTACATTTCTTCTAAAAGTTTTAGAGGAAACTTGTTTCCTTGCGTTTTATAGGTTTTGGAACCTGAATTTCTTGGTCTCTGACCACAGCCTCCATCTTCAGATGTCTTCTAGTGTTTCTCTCAGCTTCTATAATCACAGTGCCTTTTTCCAACTCCTGACTCTCAGCTTCTTTCTTACTAGGACATTTGTGATTATATTGGGCCTAGCCAGATGAACCAGAATACTTCCCCACCCATGACCTTGGCCTAACATCTCCAAATCCCTCTGCACCAAACGGTAACATAGTCACCTGTTGTAGGGATTAGGGAGTGGGCATCACAGAGGGTCATTATGTGTGCTGAAGACCCCCAGAGATTCATGTTCCTTCCATGTGCCAAGGACATTTGTCTTATTCCCAGCTCTCTGAGTCTCAAGTGTGAAAGCATCATCTCAAGTTCAGAGTTTCATCTAAATCTCATCAACAAAGGCACAAATCTCACTATCTAAATCAAAGATTAAGTATGAGTGAAGCTCCCAGTATACTCCATCCCAGGACAAACCCATCCATCTTCATCTGTGCATCTGCAAAACTAAAGAACACCCTACTTGCTCCCAAAATACAACGGTGAGACAGACATAAGGTAACATTTATCAATGTCCTCATTCAAAAAGCATTAAAATGGAAAGAAAAGAGGGTCACCAGTCTGGAGCAATGTCCAAATGGGCAAGTACCATTAGGTCCCAAGGTTTTGAAATAATCCTCAGGGTTCTGGCTGTCCTCTGAGGTAGAGTTTCTTCCCTCTGGCTCTAATCAAGACTCTGTTCTTGGACACACCTTTCTTTTTCATGAAGGCTAGGATGTGTTTGCAGCTGAGGAGTTTTATCTGACAATTTCCTACATATAGAATTTTGGGAGTCTTAACAGTCTTCCCTCATTTTGTTCTCTTTCTTTTTTAATTCAATATGGCAATGTGACTGTTGGCAAAATAGTGTCAGGAACCTTGTAAATCTCCCTTGTGTGTTCAGGGATTCACTCCATTAGACAAGAGGCTTATCCACAGATCTCTCTTGGGTAATTCCATCCGTGTTCCTGGCTTCTGCTTCCATGACTGAGGGGATCTATGAGTCATTTGTCTAATCACTCATAGAGCCACATGTGTAATTGAATACTCTGATCTTTTGATCCTTCCAAAGTACTCCCAGAAGGTTGTCCAGCCACACCTTTGGCTTTCTCCTCAGGGCAGGCTCTCTTGACAGTGATTCTTCTAGTTTTAGTGTCTTTGCAATCTGTCTAGACTAAGAATTTCACATATAATCAGGTCCTATTTCCTTTTGCTTTGACAGTGCTTCCCTCAATCTATCTCTTCCCTCTCACATTTTACCATAAGCAGCAGGAAGGATCAAGGTCTATCTTCCACATACTGGTTAGAAATCTACTCACCTAGATATTCACATTCCTTGCTTACAAATTCTGCTTTCTGTAAAACTGCAGAATGTAATTTCACTAAGCTTTCTGCCATTTTATGAGAAGGATCTTTTTTCCTCCAGCTCTAATAACATTTTCCTCTTTTTCTTCTGAGTTCTCACCAATAGTGACTTTACGTTCAGTTTTTATCAACATTTCATGTATGATGATTTAGGTATTGTCTGAAATGGAAAATCATGGATTGGGATGAGAAAGATTTTTACTGAGGAATGAGTAATTAGTACTCCCTGTGAGAAGCTCCATACTCTTCTGATCCTCAGTTTTTCCATATGACCTGCTCTCCACCTAGGGGTTATTAATTTTTGTTTGTTTGTTTGTTTTATTTTTGTTTTTTAATCATTGAGATGTTAGGCCCTTTAAATGGGAAACCCATGTTCCTAAGTTATGGATAATTTTCTCGTATGAATTTGTTGGCAACATCCTTTTCTTCTGAAACTCTTTTATTTCTGAAACTTTTTACTCCATTATTGAGCTTCCTGTGTTTTATTTTTTTAACTTTTTAATTTTTAATTTTTTAAAAACATATAATATATTTTTATCCCCAGGGGTACAGGTCTGTGAATCACCTGGTTTACACACTTTACAGCACTCACGAGCCTCCTGTGTTAATCCTGTAATTTAAAAATCTTTCTTTCTTTGCATGTTTTTTGTTCTGTTTGTTTTCTCCTGTATTTTTTTTCAGATTTCAAGAACATTTAATTAACTCTGTCTTTTAACTTAAAAATTGTATCCTGATCTATTTTTTTTTTGAATTTTTCTATTTTCTCTTAGGGTACAATTAATATATATTTTTTGAATTTTAATTTTTCCTATAATATCTGTGTTTTTTAGTTGTTTCCTTTTATCTACTTTTTTGTTTGTTTTGGTACCTTTCATTTAGAAATTAAAAAAAAAATCTGGTGATCCTCAACTAGCTATTAATAATTTAAAATGAGGCTCTAAAATTACTCTTTGCATGCTCTGTGTATACGAGTATGACATTTTTTTTTTTTAACAGTGCTCTTTGCTCAGTGATCAGGGGAGGTCCAGGCATTGCATCATGGCACTTCCAAATCATTATTATCAATTTTCCTATTCTTTGGGGGCCATTTGTTATCACTAGAGAAGTGTAGTCTAATCTGTTGGTAGCAGGCAAGGGGGAGAATGGTGGACTTTGATTATTAATACCTGTTTTTCCCTATGGTATCTCAGCATCTAAATTACAACCTTCAATATGTTTATGTTTCTGAGATGAGAGATTTGGTCGTCCAGTGTCCCCAGAAAGTAAACTTTCTATTTTTTCCCCTTGGGGATGGGGTTAGGTACTTGAATATAAGAGGTCAGAAAAAGATTAGGGTTTCAGATTCCTGACATACATATTTTCCTATACCTGATTTCAGTTCCATATCATCCCCTTATGTTTGGAGGCATGTGGTATCTCTGATACCAGAAATCATCCAGAGTCAGTTATAATTACTATTAAATATGCTAGATTTTGTGAGGTTTATCTTTCAATGAAAGGGATAAATGGCACTCCCTCTTCTTCACCTACAGATGAATAATTGTCTTTTCTAACAACACCAGCTACATATTAGATGTTGTCTCTATGATCACTGATTTTGAGAATTTTTAAAAAAATTTTCACTGGAATAATTGCAATATAGATTACTTCTAAAAGTTAAAAAAAAAAAAAAGTAAATAATGTTCCTGGCTCAGAAGCCTCAATAAGCTTAAAATGATAATGCTCCCTAAATCCATCGGTAGATTCTACAATATTCCAATCAAAACTCCAGCATTCCTTACTTATATTGACATGCCAGTTCTAAAATTCATATGGAAAATAAAAGACTTAGAATAGCCAAAACAATTTTGAATAACAAGAACTAAGTTGGAGAAGCTTGCAGTAAGTTCCAGCTTCCTCCACTGTTTCCGAAGGTGGATTTCTAGTGAGTTCTGCCAGTGTATTACCCAACTTCTCTGCTATCTTTTGAGCTATAATGACATTCTCTCCTGTGAGATTTGGGTCTTAGCCCCAGACAGGGTTGACCTCTTCTCTAGGTGTTTTATTTCAGTCTTGGGGTGATGGCTGCTCTCTCTATCAGCTATTGCTATATTCTTTAGTGGTCTATTTGCCTATGAGTCAATTCCCCATTACTCCAATTCCCACATTAAAAGTTTTTATATTAAAATTTTCTTGCTAAAATTATTGTGTGGTTTCTGTGTCCTGATTGATACCTGATGCACACATTTCCCGTGAACTGGAAATAAACCAATATAATGGAATGTTTATCAGCAATAAAATGTAACATATTTCTGATATATGCAATTATATTGGCAAATACAAACATTACTGTAAGAGAAAGAAGCCATGAAAAAAGACTACCTACTGTATGATTTACATGACATTCTGAAAAATGTGATTGTGAGGGGTAATCACTGCAAATATACTTAAGGGTAGGTTTTGGAATGAAGTACATATTCCATATATTATTAGTAGTAGTGGCTCTGGGAGCGTATTCACTTGTCAGCCTCACAGAACTATTCCACAAAAGGTGAATGAAATGTGCATAAGTTATATCTATATAAAATGAACAAAACAGAAACAAAACCTATATTTTTAGATTATGGATTTATCATTAAATACTATTATTCACAGAATCAGAAGTTTTTCTATCAGTATTTTTTTTTTTTGCTACAGTTCTGAATTTACAAGTTTTTTGTCCAGTTTAAGGAGAATATTCTTAACATATATTCTTACTGATTCTCCAGCAACTCCTCAAAAATATGAGTCATTTTGATTAACTTCATATTGGCTTTATGTCCTCTTACAGTTTATTTTCTTTAGAATTGATGATTACCTATCTTTTTTCTTAAAATTTGCCATTAGCACATCAGTATTTTCTAAGATTTATTTGTTTTATTTTAATTTTTTATGCATTACCATGTTGAATTAAAATTTTTTATTATGTTCAATTAGCCAACATATAGTACATCCTTAGTTTTTGATGCAGTGTTCAGTGATTGATTAGTTGTAAATAACACCAGTGCTCACCACCACACATGCTCTTCCTATTACCCATTACCTGGTTACCCCATTCCCTCACACCCCTCTCTTCTGTAACCCTCAGTTTGTTTCCCAGATTTAGTTCTATTCTTCCTTGAAAGGTTTTTTTCTCTCAAAGGATTTGCTTTACATCCTTTGTCCTGATCAAGTCTGGACTTGTCCTTTTGGGTCCACCCTTCTCTATTTCACTGGATTCATGATCTCTTGTATCTCTTGTTTTTTGTTTTACTGTTTAGCATCAGACTCTTCATTTCAGCTCAGATCTTGCTCTCAGGGCTGCGGGATCAGACCGGGGTAGGGTTCTGCATTCAGCATGGAGTCGGCTTGTCTCTTTCCTTCTGCTCCTCCCCCTGCTCAGGCTCTCCTTCTCTCTCTATCTCCAAAATAAATAAAAACCTTTAAAAAATAAAAAAAAAAAATAATAAGTTCACCATTGGTTTCCTATAAACAAATGGATGTGAGCTAAAATTTTTGAGACCTTAAAATATCTTCATTTTTTATTGTATTTTGATAGATATAAAATTATAGGATGAAATAATTTCCCATGGAATCTTAAGATTGGATTTTCTTTTAATTTCAGTAATTACAGATGAGGTGACTAATGTCACTGTTGATTCTCATTCTTTTGCCAGTGAATTGGTTTTTTCTTGTGAAAGTTTTTAGCTGATACTTTTTTTTTTTTTTTTTTTTAATCTAAGAGTTTTGTGAAACCCTTTTCTTTTGAAGACTTCTGTTTGTTGCTCAGGAAAATCTCCTGTACTGAGTTGTTTGGTAATTCTCTCCCTTCTATTTCATGAAGGCTCTTTGGAAGCCCCTGGTTTTCTGGGAGCATTGCTCCTTTCTGGTGATTATTCTCCCAACACTCTCTTTCTGTATTTTGTTATGAGTTATTATTGTAATTGAACTAATGTGAGCTCCCTCCTTGATAAGTCACCAATAGAAACTATACCAGGTGATTGTCACATAAAGGAAACTATTTGCAGCAAATAAGGAGATCACAGAGTATAACTTCCAAAGTCAGAATTCCCTAAACAAGAGTGAATGGATTCCTTTTAATTCTACTTAGGATACGCATTTTAAAAAGGCAGCCTTGTCAACATATATAATGATGAGCATGAGATCAGCCATGGACCTTAAAGAAAGGTACCTATACATACATTGTATGTTATATAAATGAGGCTGGTGCTCCTCCTTGGTCAGAGATTTTAGCATTATAATGAGGTAACTGTAACTGTGGTCTCTCCATGGCCCATCTGTGCAGGCCTGAGTCAGAGGTTAAGCTCAGACTGGTCAGGGCCACAAGAGCTCTGTGTCAGGGCAGTCATTATTGCTTGAGGGGTAGTTTTGGTGTCCATCAGAAGATGTTATGCTGGTCTGGTCTTTTGCCAGAGTTAAGAGATAAGCTGGAAAGGAGAATTTAAAGAAAAAGTGTGGGACAACGGTTGGTGGGTACAAGCAGGTAAGCAGTAAAGGTCAGGTCTTGGGGTCGAGCTGATGACACTGTGATATGATTCAATGTGTCCTGCTTACAGTTGATTAGTGTGAGGGAAACTCATGAACAAAGGAGTATCATTGAGTTACTAAAATTCTTTTTTTTTTTTTTAAGATTTTATTTATTTGAGAGAGAGAGACAGAGAGAACATGAGCAGGGGGAGGAGCAGAGGGAGAAGCAAACTCCCTGCTGAACAAGGAGCCCAATGTGGGGCTTGATCCTAGGACCCTGGGATTATAATGACCTGAGCAGAAGGCAGACACTTAACCAAACGAGCCATCCAGATGTTCCCACATTTTTTTTTTTTAACATGATACTAAAAAGAAGTCTAAAGCTGTTTTATTTCCAGGTGCAGAATTCTAAGTTGTAAAGCTCAGTGTTCACTTTTATCAGTATGCAAGAGAAAGTCATGATGTGCAGTGGATCATACCTATAGCTTTATCTGTATCTCTACTTCCTTCTTTGTCTACATCTATCTTCATTTGTATCTGCATCAAATCAATACCTATGTGTAATAAAGATCTACTTCTATACCTATCATAGTCGTTTTCAATTAAGGGCCATTTTGACCCCAGGGGATAGTTGGCCATCACACTGAGGAAGGGACTATTGGCATCTAGTGGGTGGAGGTTAGAGATGCTGTTAAACATGCTACATGCCCAGGACATTGTCCTTGCAAAGGGTTACCCAGCTCACAGTGCCAGTTTGAGACACTTTGATCTGGAGAAGTCTTTAATGAAGATAGGATCTCCTAGTTATTTTTCCCCACCTAAGTATTATATACTTCATTATCCTTATTTTCTGAAAATACCTCATTATCATTAAAACTCACTCTTCTTTTTCTGCTTAAACTAATTCAAACTATATTTCAAACTATTCCAGTTAAGAACATCTGCACTCAAAGTAACTTTTTCTATTTGTCTTAGTGTGTATTAAATAGCGGCAAGTATCTCAGTGTTTCTGACTGATACTTATTCTTTGGTTGCCTTGCATGCTTCTATCTGAAACAATATCAAATTTGATTCGTATTGAGAAAATAGAATTGTAAGCAATCTCTAAAGAAACGGTAGTGCTTCCTTATTATTTTGAATATCATGATATTTTTCTTCTTGATATAAACATAAGGATAAAAAGGATATTTTTAAAAATAAATAGCTTACAAATATGAAGATAAAGCTCAATTTATAAATATACGAAATTCTTTTGCTTTCAGCACTCATGACTAGCAGTGTCTGCCAGGCTGAAAATATTAGCAGCCAAACTGTGTTCTGAACCAGAAAATAATGTTTCATTTGAGGTCAAAATTTTTCCCAAAGAAGTTATTTCTGAAATGTGTACTTCTGTAGTAAGTAACAAACTTTCTCTGGAGTTAGTGACTATAGGATGTCCCAGTTGTCTGAAGAGGAGATTCTAAGTATGAGAAAAAATAAGCATGGAGAGTCGATAAGTGTTCTATATTAATAATATTTCAAAATATTACTCTGCCCTTCATGAAAGAAAAAGCAAAATGTCCTTGCAGAGATTACCCAAGCATTTGTGTATCTTTTCTTTAAAAATTTTTATGAAAGGGACGCCTGGGTGGCTCAGTTGGTTAAGCAGCTGCCTTCGGCTCAGGTCATGATCCCAGCGTCCTGGGATCGAGTCCCACATCGGGCTCCTTGCTCGGTGGGGAGCCTGCTTCTCCCTCTGCCTCTGCCTGCCATTCTGTCTGCCTGTGCTCCCTCTCTCCCCTCTCTCTCTCTGATAAATAAATAAAATCTTTAAAAAAAATTTTATGAAAAATTTAAACCCTGGTATCTGGTAATTATCTATTTTTTTAAATAAATGCTTCAATAACCTATCACCTAACATGCTGAGTCTTTACTTGGAAGAAACAGAACTCAGTTTGGAGTTTGATGTTCAATTTGAGGAACATCAATTGACTTAAATGTCCAGATGTGGTTTCACCTTCTGGGTTGATTGATTTGTCATTTCAAGGATGTTACTGAATTCTTGTCCATTTAAAATTCCAGTGCAGGCTTTATTCTAAGACAAATTCCCCAGTGTGTTCCAAAAGGACTGCCAAAAGTCTTCAGGGGGTATGTACTTCATTGGATAAGTGCAGAGAGAGAGAAAGAGAGAAAGTTCTAAAAGCTATCCCAAATGGGAAGACTTCTTCCTTCTCATTAGCTCTTAAAAAGAACATTTGAGTGTATATACTTACACAGTAATCACCATAGGACAGCCTTTTCAACCTTTTACATAAGTCTAGATGTACTTAACCATTATCTCTGGACCCTGTCAAAGTAGAGAGTCTTATTTGGTAGGTCTGGGCTGAGGGTGGATAATTTATATTTTTAACAAGTTTCTATGCAACATTTATGCTGCTGATCCTTATATCTTTTAATTGATAAGTACCCCTCATGTTTTCTCACTGTCTGTAATAATGATTTATGATCAACTATTCCAGAATAAAAATGACCATTATTTGCTTCAAAGAAAGAAATTAGCATCTGATTCTACTTTGATTCTTGATAACCTTTTAAAATCTCTTCATCTTGAGGAAAAACTTTATGAAGTCGCCTTTAAACCAAGTATTATTACACCAGAACATTTTTAATACAAATTCTGAGAAAATTGATTTATTATTTTATTTTTATAGTCTTAAAACATTCTATTAGAGCTACTTAACTTCATGATACTCTTCCAGAGAGTTTTCTAGAAGTCAGGGGAAATATCCTATATTTATCTATATTTCACTCTCTTTCTCTTCTATCCTCTTTTTTTCTACTTTGTTTTTTTCTTTTTTTTTTTAAGTTTTTATTTCAATTCCAGTTAGTTAACATACAGTTCAGTATTAGTTTCAGGTGTATAATATAGTGAGTCCCTTCCATACAACACCCAGTGCTCCTCACAACAGGTGCACCCTCTTAATTCCCATCACTTACCCCCCCCATCCTCCTCTTCCACCATCATCAGTTTGCTCTTTATAGTTAAGAGTCTGTTTCTTGCTTTGTCTCTATCTCTTTCCTCTTTCCTTGTTTGGTTAGTTTCTTAAATTCCATATATGAGTGAGAAAAACAATTTTTTAAAGACTTATTTATTTTAGAGAGAGAAAGAGCACAAATGTGAGGGGCAGAGGGAGAAAAAGAATCCCAAGATGACTCCATGCTGAGCACAGAGCCCAGTGCAGGACTGGATCTCATGACCCTGAGATCAGACCTGAACTGAAACATGACTGCGCCACCCAGGCACCCAGAGAAAAGCAATTTTAGAAGACAGTTCCCACGCTATTTCTTACTGTCTTTTGTTTGAAAATTGTACTAGAGAGACATGAATATGCCGAGAAAATACTTTCCTAGATTCCAAAATAATGTGACAAAAATGCAGTAAAATGGAATGTTTTGAATAAATCACTCCATTTTAGTATAGATGTGCAATCTCAACATTAAGAAATTATTTTAGAATCAAAATAAAACTATGGCTTAGCATTTTTAAGAGTGCATCACAGTTGTGACCCAAAGAAGAAACTGAGGACCTTCAACAGTATTCTTCAAATTCCTCTTCAAGAATCATGCATTTGCTGACTCTTACAAGTTTACCTCAAAGTAAAAAGTAGAAAAGTCCCAGAAATATAGTAAGTTTTCTCTTTGCCAAGAGACTGTTAATTACCTACTAGTAAGAGATTCCAACTCTTTCCATTTTATGTCATTAGTGTTTTTGTGGATTGAATTCAATGCTATGTGCTCTGGTAACTACAAGTCACCTGGGTGAAGTTATATTCTCAGCAGGTCCTAAAGTTTACTTTCTCTGGGGATATCTTTATTTAGTCATAGAATGCTAATGGGGAGGAGAACAAAGACTTTGCCTTTTCTTCCCACAAGAGTAGATCATTAAACCGTGCAAGCCTTTCAGTAGGAGTTTAGTTTTCCTTTTAGTTTTACCATAGGCAAAGGATATGCAGGCCACAACAAGAAGAGTAACGGCTCTTCTTGTACTAGTTATCTCTCATTGCAAATGAATACGTTTTTAATATTGTTTATACCTTTTCTTCACATCACTTTATTTAAACCTTTTCTTTGGAGAAAGTTCTTTAATAATAGGACTGATTATTCCATCAAGAAAACTATCTGATAAGAGAGCATTTTGTCAATTTCAATAAAATAAATATTTTTGTTTCTCTCTGTCCAACTAGAAATCATAGACATCTCTCTCTCCTCGGACTTTATCCCATAAAGTATCCCCTTATGAATTCAAATGTTCCCTTATTATTGATTTTTTCCCTTGGCATATATAGATTTTTCCTTTCACATGAGTGAAGAAAACAGTAATCTTGTCCTCTGTGCTCTGTATCCAGCCACCTCTCTGCACTTCTTCTTACAGCCAAGAATAACGAACCTACAAACTGTGCTCACAATTTCCACCTCCTTTCTTCCCACTGAATTCTCAATGTGTTGTAACTTGCCTTGCATCCCAATAATTTCTCTAAATCTGTCTTAATTATCTCCTGAAGAATCCCCTTTTTGTCAATCCAAGTTCTTATCTAACTAGGTCTCTCGTGCATTTAATAATATCGACTCTTTTGCAATACTTTTCTTAGTTCCTTTGGCTCTAATCACACTTATTTTCATTCTGTTTCTCTACTCCCTTCTGCCCCTTCTCTTTTCAGGCACTGCTATCTCTCTCCAAGGCTTGAAAATTGCCATCCCATAGAACGCTTTTATATTTTCCTCTCCTCAATTTTCACATACTCTAAGCAATCTCTTCCATGTTCGTTGTTGGAGAACAGAGTTCTCATTTGCATCACAATGACTTGAATAGTGAATTGACTATAAACATTTTATTTTGTAGGATGCTCCAATCAAATCAACCAAAGCCAAATTTATCCTCCTCCTCTTGTCATTCACTCATACATTTGTACAAGAATTGCTTATTGACTATCTTCTATATGTGAAGTATTACTTTAAGTGCTGTAAAAAAGAACCACAAACGAAGAAGAAGAAGAAGAAGAAGAAGAAAAGAAGAAGAAGAAGAAGAGGAGGAGGAGGAGGAGGAAGAAAAAGTCAAAGTTCTAAAAAAAAAAAAAGGGACAGAACGATTACTTGAGTAACTGGGAGAACAGTGTAAGAAAGGGAAGATTTATAAGATGCACAGATTTGAAAGGGAACATTTGAAGTGTGATTTTGTTGTGGGTAAACTTGAGCTGTTGATTATACAACAAAACAGAGGAATTTAATAGTAAGTTAAATTTCAGTTTGGAGCTCAGGAGAGAGATTTTAGTCGTATATAATAAATAAGAGGGAGCTCAGCAGTTGGATAGTAAGATTCCTGATACTGAGTACAAGCATCAAGGAGGTGATTATAGATACAGAATATCAGAGGTCTGTCTGAGTCTTTGGAAAAACTAGTATTTGAATATTAGGCAGACAGAAATAGAATAGCAAAAGTCAGTGAAAGGTAAGAGAATCACGACAGAATGGTTTCCTGGGAGCCAAGTTAAAGAGATGTTTGGAGGAGGGAATGTGGCTTGATCCTGGAAATCCAATAAACATTTTGAGAAAAGGGGCACCTGGGTGGCTCAGTCAGCTACACATCTGCTTTTGGCTCAGGTCATGATCCCAGAGTCCTGGGATCCAGCCCCACATAGGTCTCCCTGCTTGGGGGGGAGTCTGATTCTCCCTCTGCCCCTCCCACTCTCTCTCTCTGTCAAATAAAGAAATAATAAAATAAAATAAAATAAAATAAAATAAAATAAAATAAAATCTTTAAAAAAATATTTTGAGAAAGGTAAATTCTGAGCTTTTTATTTTTATTTGTACTGGTGTCTGTTTTATATCTACATTAGCACTGGTTCCAATGAAGTCTGGAGATGTTACTTTTGGGGGATGGTTGAAGAAAAAGTAGAAAAAAAACAAAGCTCCCTGAAAATATTTTTAGGCTAGGAATTGATGTACACAACGAATAAGGTAACTTTCAATATTACCATGGACTTCATTCAAATACAGGTTTTTACTTTTTTAGAAGGAAATATGTGAATAAGGAAAAAAAATGGGCTACAAACTATTTTTTTTTTTAAGATTTTATTAACTTATTTGACAGTGGAAGAGGAAACACCAGCAGGAGGAGTGGGAAAGGAAGAAGCAGGATTCCCAGCCAAGCAGGGAGCCTGAAGCGGGGCTCTGTCGTAGGACCCTGGGATTATAACCTGAGCCAAAGGCAGACGGTTAACAACTAAACCACCCGGATGCCCCTACCTACAAACTTCTAACAAACTTGGGTTTAAGGTTAAACTAAAAAAAAAAAAGCCATTATTTTTAAAAAGGAAATAAATATCACCCCTTCATGGGGAAATATTTTAGTTGATTCCACATTTACTGTCATCAACATAGAAGGGAGATTTGTAACCATTACTTGTCTTTTTTAAAATTATGCTTTCTGTTAATTCAATATTTGGTGTTGAGGTGAAGCAAGTACTGGTAAAGACAGAAAATACCACTATTGCTCTCTTCTTTAGTAGAATCACAAGTTCACCTTCTGCATAGGAGTGGAAGATTCCAAAAACCATCTTTTTTGCATAATTGAATGGGAACATTTCTTTCTGGTTCGTCTTTTACTTTCTGAAGAAAGACATGGAGATAAATCTCAGGACTGAAGTGACTTCTCAATGAATTATTGCAAGGTGTCCTTGGTAACTGAAGGTACAGACTTTTCATTTTCTAGCAGATGATGCCTAACTGAATTATTTTGTAAAATAGAGACACTGACAAGATTAAGAAATACAGTTAGATATTAGTTAGGCTTTGATTGTCATTTGATGATGTAGAGTATCAGAGACATTCTCATGACTTCCTTAATATTCATAATACTGTCTCATGATAACTATTCTTCTTTTATCCAGATTTCCTTGTAAGGAAAAGCCTGTGTTTTAAGATGGAATATGAGTGCCAGAACGGAGATAAGGGGCATAATACAATTTGTAGCCACAGATCTTCATCAAAGCTCAGCAAATGAGACCGCAGAAGACATTTTAGAATAACATGTTCTCTCTCTTTTGAGGAGGTGTAGGGTAGAAATGTGAATCTTCCTGTGATTATTTTGCCTCTTGAAAGGAAGCTAACCTTTAGACAAGGTTCCTTGTGGAAGACAGAGTAGACTAATTAAAAAATCCTGCTTCCTGATGGTTGGAAAAACACCAAAATCTAACAAACATGAGCCTTTGGACTCCCCTGATAGGTAAGCTCATAAATCTACTTTATTGTTTAAACTAATTTGAGTTACATTTTCCATTATTTCAAAATTAAAGAATCCTAAATATTATACGGAGCATACTTATAAGTTGCCACAAGACTTGCTCTCTATAGGCAGTTGCTTGTATGGTGTATTTGGCTTAACTAGGAAGAATACCTTTTTTCTTTCTTTCTTTCTTTCTTTCTGTTTTTTTTTTTTAATTAAAGTACAAAAACTCCACAAAAGCATTAAATATTTTAATGTGTTCTATAGTGAAAACAGAGCAACCCTGAGAGAGTGAGGACAACAGATTGATATGTTTTGGTGGGTAACATGTGATATCTAAAAAAAACTTTGGTTTTGCAAAATTTTTACAGGTTTGGTCAATGGGGAGCTGAGTGGGTGGTAGCTTGGAAAATTTGTTGCTGCGGCACCCATGGAATTTTGCATGAGAAGGATATGTGGATCCCAATGAACCCAAATTGTGTTTATCTCAAAAAAGTCCATAAGCCAATATGTAATGCTTTCAAATAAAACAGAGAGGTGGAAAACCAAGACAGAATTTAATGATAGGAAGTACTTGGACTAAAGTAAAAGTTTTGAATGTTTATACTTCTTTAGATTATAAAATTTTTGAAGGTAAATTCATATTTTTGCATCTAGTAAAACAGAACATATTGTAGGTTTTAGCAACATTAGAAAATGAATTGAAGCATGTTATAAGAAATCCTCCAAATATCCTTTGCCTATCTTATTTGAAAGCACTCATTATTAGCTACAATTATACATTCTAGGAACACTATTATGGATTTCCAGTGGAGACTGTGTCAGGCTTGGAAATCTGCTCTTTGTGTTGTTTGAGTATTAAATAGGTAAGACCAGACTAGTGAAATTTTGCCTCCATAAGAGTGTTGTTTACAAATTGACTATGACCTATTAATTGTTTCTTTATTTCAACAAATAAATTTTCACAGCATCCAGCCATCTAAATGAATGTTTGAACTTCATGACAGGTATACATTGCTAATGTACATGCAAATTTGTTACAAATTAGGACAAACATGAAATTACCCATGACCATAGGATTTGAGTGTCATTAATTTTTCAAATTTTTTTGAAAAGCAATATTCAGAAGTTCTCTTTGAATTTGTTTATTTATCATATTGGTGCTTGGAAAGAAAAAAACAAAAGTACCAATAAAATTATTTTCCTTTTATTAAATATAGTGAGAAAATAAATATATAATAGATGAAACCAAAATTTTTAAATCCAACTTCCCTGACACAACACATTTGAACATATATGTATACACACACACACATATATACACGTGTGTGTGTATGTGTGCGCGCCTTTTGTTTAACACATATTTAATGCTGAAGAAGGTGTTCAAATTTTTTAAAATGAATTTTTATGTAAAATACTAGATGTCTTTCAGTAACTAAATTAGTACTTTTGCTTTGCTTTTGTTACATCAATTGTGATTATTTATATGCAATGATTAAAAATTTACATAATATGAAACCAACCAGATCCAGTATACCAGTATTTCCTAAGTTGGTTAAAATATGAATCACTTAAAAAATGACTCACATATAGTTATACATTCTTCGGCAAAGTAAATATGTTCTAGGGAATATCAAGTGATTTTTTAAAATAAGATTATACTCCGTACAAAAAGGTTAAATTATGAAATCATCTTGTGTCAAATGGGGATCCATTTAAAGTAGTGATAGGCAAACTTTTTCTGCAAAGAGAAAGGTAAAAATTATTCTAGTTTTGTGATTCATAAGGTCTCTATTGCAAAGGAACTCTGCTTTATCAGCTCTGAAAGCATATCAGACAAGATATAAATAAATGGGATTATTGTATTCCATCAAAGCTTTATCTACAAAAACAAGCTCTGGGCTGGATTTGGTCCAGTTCACTGTTGTTGACCTCTGATCTAGATATAAAAAATATATAGTTTCCTGATTCCTAATTGGACAATTGTATTCAGTATGCCTTTAGTACAACATATTTATTTTATTATTTATACTAATAATCTGGAGATATGTATAAACATAACTATTTTTTCTTAAAAAGTAAAAGTAATGTTGCAAACGTTAATCAGAATTACCTCATTATCGAAAAGAAAAATGACCTCCTTACCATCAAATACAAGCATGTTATTTATTTAGGACTAAAAATACAGAGAAACAGGAAAAAAATTAGTTAATTCATGAAATTCATCTTTATAATTAAATAAATAAATAAAAAAAACAAAAATGTTTTTCATTTTTGTCAGAATTCTATTTCTAATATATTTTCACTTAGTATTTCATTTGATATTTTGAACAATTCTAGGATAGCATATATTAGCATAATAAATATTGATATAACAAATATGAATATATTTTAAGTCTCATTTTAAAAATTCTTGTTTTTTCACATGATCATCACAAAGTTTTAACTTCAGTGTTTAATCAATATTATTATTAATGTCAACTTGTATAAAAACTTCTATAATATAAATATGCTTAAAGCATATAATAATTTTTGTTATCTTCTGTATCATATTTGCCATCAAAACTGATAACATTAAAAGGAGTATTCCAGGGTTATCTCCTATATGTAAAGACCTTGGAATGTGCTTCTCCATTGTTACAATAAGAAAAAGCTTAATGAATTGAAAACTAATGACCTTTCTTGTATTTATTGGAAAACTACGATTGCAGGCTAAATCACCACCCTGTAATGTGAAGAGACAGCAAACCTGAGGGTCTCCATGTTGCATCACCACTTCCTCATATCAGGGAGATCATATGATAGTTGTCTTTCTCTGCTTGACTTATTTCGCTAAGCATGATACGCTCTAGTTCCATCCACGTTGTTGCAAATGGCAAGATTTCATTTCTTTTGATGGCTGCATAGTATTAAGTGGGTAGAAGAATAAATGAAACAAGATGGGATTGGGAGGGAGACAAACCATAAGTGACTCTTAAT
>NC_081558.1:202330333-202493155 GCF_022355385.1 Mustela nigripes | reverse complement strand
GCCCCGCCCCTTCAAAACCCTCAGATTGTTTTTCAGAGTCCATAGTCTCTCGTGGTTCACCTCCCCTTCCAATTTCCCTCAACTCCTTTCTCCTCTCTAACTCCCCTTGTCCTCCATGCTATTTGTTATGCTCCACAAATAAGTGAAATCCTATGAAAGCTTTGATGGAAGCAAAAAGAAATTCTTTAAGAGCAACAGAGAGCAAGGGGTGAGAAATAGGAGGGCATTGTTGGAGGGGATTTGCCACTTCCATTTTTCTGAAGATTAATTGATTGATTGATTGTAGAGAGAGCTAGAGTGTGGTGGGAGGGGGAGAAAGAGACAATCTCAGGCAAACTCCCTGCTAAACAGAGAACCTGATGTGGGGCTCAGTCCCATGACCCTAACATCCTGACCTGAGCCAAAATCCAGAGTTGGATGCTTAACCAACTGAGCCATCTAGACACCCTTGACATTTCCATTTTGATTAAGACCTGCCCAGCCCCAGGGAATATTAACGTATTTCAAACAGGTGCAGCCTCACCTATACCCTGAATTGAGGTGAACCAAATCCAGCAGTAGATTAGGACCTCTTTCCCCATTAGACAATAAGACAGTATTCACAAATTCTGTGTCCTTTCTCTGCAGAAGTGTAGACCAGACTCCTGGGTATCTAAGAGAGCATCAACTTGTAGCCTCTCTATTGAACCATGGCCATCTGTGACCTCTTCTTGCTAAAGGGCTTTCTACCTTTGTCCCCTGGTCCTCTAACAGTCCTTTGGCAGAGTTGAGCCCTAAAGTATCACCTAAATTCCTCTCAGCCACCTCCCCAAGGGAGGACCTGCTTCTATTTCCTTCCTATCACAGTGAATTTACCTCCCTGATTTCCAACTACAACACAGATTCTACTTCATCCATATTTGATATCCACCACCATGCTTTGAGGCCACATTTTATGACAGGTTCCTTAGATATAACAAGTAAATATAAGTGGAGTCTTTCAATTTCCTTTGGACTTTTAATCCTTATTATAAAAGGTTCTTTTCTGGGTGAAATATAAGGAGTTTTTCCCTCTCTTTGCTTTATTTTTTCTAAGTTTCATTCTTTATTTACCTACCTCTGCCTCCTCAGTCCCTGAGTGTCTGAGTGTGTCATGTGGTCAAAGTAATATCATTCATTATTTAAAAATATTTATTGAGCACCTATTTTGTGCTTGGCACTGAGCACTGAGGGAATACATCACTTTAAAACACAAAAAACGAGTGTCTGTTCTCAGCTCATATTTTCAGTGAAAGGAGGCACAAAGTAAAATATATGATGACACAGCACAATCAGTGTTTTTAAGAAAATTATAGGTGGGTATAAGGAAGAGGAAGTCCTGTGGGTGGGGAGCTATTATAGTAGGTAGCATGGTCAAAAAATGATAAAGTGAGCATAAACCTAAAGAAACTAAGGGAGTTAAGTCTTTTTATTCAAATTCCTAACAGAGCTAGCTCATCATTCAAATAATTGAACAAAGGAATTCTAAGAGATGACAAAATGTAGTCTGTAGTCCTGCCTGTAGGGGAATGCAAATAATGACAGGAGCTTAAGAAGTTTTGAAATAAGGAAAAGCAATGGATTTTCAAGTCTTTCAAGTTGATAGCAGAACGAGCCATGGGAAGAAGTTGGAGAACTGATACTAATGTCATCACTCGATTTGGAAACAGCTCTGGAAGATAAGTGTGTGACATTAGTTCCTTGTATAAAGAAATTCTTTGTCATTATCATCATATTTTATTAGCATAAATGCACATTTTGGATAGAAGTATGAATTCACAATCAATACATTTCACTTCTATTAACCTAAAACAACTGGACCATCAACTGGTCCTTCTAGTTCAACTAGCATAATCAATTTTTTGAGTAAATAATGAGATTCTGATTAGCAATCCCACATACAGGTATTTGGATTATCTCCTGCACAAAGTACCACATCTCAGGGGTTGCTCTTTCCATTGAAAACTTACTCTCATCCTGAAAATGTGAGGTTAGAGGCTAAGTCATAGGCTATCCCAGCAGAGCCTTATATCATAAGTCCCCACTGACACCACCCAACCATGCACACAGTTGAGGGAGCCCGCTGGCACCCAAGGATATACAAGGCTGCTTGGTGACCTTGCTCCTAGCATCTACTGAAATACCTTCTCTAGCATCTCTGCCGCCTTAGCCTGACATAGACTAACATGGGTCACACCATGGGTCACACCAAATGGAGGATGGGAGTGTGCATGTGGCAAGGTTCATGCTATTGGCTGTGTGTACACTCTGTCTAGAGCATGTGGGAAGGTATTAGAACATATAGGAGCATCTGGGAGGCTCAGTGGGTTAAGCTTCTGCCTTTGGCTCAAGTCATGATCTCAGGGTCCTGGAATCGAGCCCCACATGGGGGGGGGTCTCTGCTCAGCAGGGAGCCTTCTTCCCCCACTCTCTCTCTCTGCCTGCCTGTCTGCCTACTTGTGATCTCTCTCTGTCAAATAAATGAATAAGTTATTTGAAAAAATATATATAGGGCGCATGGGTGGCTCAGTGGGTTAAAACCTCTGCCTTCGGCTCAGGTCATGATCTTGGGGTCCTGAGATCGAGCCCCACATCGGGCTCTCTGCTCAGTGGGGGAGGCTGCTTCCCCCTCTCTCGCTGCCTGCCTCTCCGCCTACTTGTGATCACTCTGTCAAATAAATACATAAAATCTTTAAAAAAAAAAAAAAGAAAAAGAAAAAAAATATATAAGGGGCCTGCACCCAGCAGCCAGGCCCTACTGCTCAGTAGCAAATGTACCTGAAGGGAAGCATCATTCTAAAAGACAGTTTCATACCTTATTTAACATTAAACTTATATTTTAGTATTATATGTCTAGTATTCAGCAAGTTGTCATTTGAATCAATCTATATATTGGCATAATTATTCATTATTTTCTTGTGTTTGGAATCAACTGACAGTGCAGAATTCCTTTATCTGAAAAAATTTGCACCAATATCATAAATAATTCCATTTGACTCTTAGAGCAATCACGTGAAATAAATACAAGAATAAATAGAAACATAATTTTAATTTTACATGCATACACACATATATACATACACGCAGCAAGCTTTAAGTTCAGTGATATGTGCCCAAGATCACGGAGTTTATATTTAATGGAATCAGAATTTGAATCCAGATAATCAGGTCTGTAGAGCCCAAGTATTTAACCACTTACGCAACCTGACCTTACCATGCAAACCCTATCCCATAAGAGCAAACTTATTGCACAATGCACTTGCACAGTACATGTCAACTACAATTAACTGTGCATCAAAATGTTTCAAAACATCAAATCTATGTCAAAATGACTCGTCTTCATTGGTAAGCATTAGATGAGTTGACTGGTGATGTTCCTTTTACTTCATGCAGATTAAATTAAATGCAACTCACCACTTATGCTGAAAAATCACAGTATTTAATTAGTATTGCTGGATCTCAAATCCAAAAACTTCTTAACCTTGCAAGCAATAATTTATAGATATGTTCCCCTCCCCCCCCGTAAACCCATAGTTGGCTTTCAAAATAGCATGACATACTTAAATAATTCTACTGCCAAAGTCTTGAAAAGAATATTGTGATACACATACATAGTATTCACTAGTTTTTATTTCAGTAGACATGTGGGAATCCACCAAATATTTGCTTGAAGAAAGAAGCTTTTGATAAGAAACCCTTTTCCCTCAACATATTAGATTCTTGATTTAATGCCTAAAGTAGTAAACCATAAAGAAATATAAAAAGCAGAGCAAAAGTAAGTTCATTGTTACAGAGAATTAAGCATATATATGTAATGTTATTTTACAAGGCATAAAAAATGTTCATAAAATGCATTCTGTCACCCACACTTCTCGAAGTCCTAGAAAAGTGCAATGCAGCAATATTTTTATATTTCTCAAATATAGATTCTTTTGGAATTTAAGTATCAAACAGAAGAAATTACATCACCTAATCCTTCCTCTCAGATTTTTATTTCTTTACCTAGTAAAATAGAAGTTATTTCCAACTTTAAAACCTGAATTATTTTCAAGCCCAGCTGTTAAAGATTATAGGTAAACTCCTGTAAAACCAGCTTATATTGGCTTTATGTTGGCAACCTTGGTTGACAGAAATAATATAACACATTTTTGGATTTACAGTGCAAAACACAAACTAGATTATAGTAGCACACACAGGTGTAATAAATATTAATGGGTAACCTCTCATTTTCTAAGTCTTCAGCTATTTAACAATGTTATCTACCTACTTACAATGGTTTGGCAAATCACACACATAAAAGAATGGGTGAAAAAGCAATTCATTTGAATTATTTTGGGCTTACTGGTGACAAACAAGTCACCCTATGTATTTTTAGCAGATGTAAGTAATAAAATGACGTGGGCACTTACCAATCTTTGAAAGGACTGGAGTATTTACCCTGCTCAGGGATCCCAGAAATAAGTCTCAGAACATAGAACTGACTCTGTAGATCAGCCACTTAACCATAGTCTGACCACCACTGACCCATATGTTCAGTATGTTCACTCACATGCCATCCTGGTACCAGGGATTTGGGGACCTGGGCTCAGGAACATGCCCCAAATCTAGGTAAAGAATCTAGTTCACTTCTAAACCCCTGGCTGCACAGGGATATGCACTGGGATATGTAAATTCTAATTTTCTATCCCTTGGAAATAGATGTTGAATTAGAATCCAACATCTAGCACATCTTTAAAGTCTAGTTTTGGACAGAATTATGTATATATATTTTTATTTTCTATTTACTATTATTACTTTTTTAAAATATTCTATTTATCTATTTGACAGAGAGAGAAATCACAAGTAGGCATAGAGGCAGGCAGAGAGAGAGGGCAGCACACTCCCTGCTGAGCAGAGAGTCAGATGTGGGGCTTGATCCCACGACCCTGAGACCACGAACCGAGTTGAAGGCAGAGGCTTAACCCACTGAGCCACCCAAGAGACCCATTATTTTTCATTTTTTAAAAGATCTTATTTATTTATTTGACAGAGAGAGAGAGTGCGCAAAAGCAAAGGGAGTGGCAGACAGAGTGGGAGAAGCAGGGAACCCGATGATGCAGGGTTCCATCACAGAACCCTAGGATCATGACCTGAGCCAAAAACAGATGCTCACCCAAATGAGCCACCCAGGCACCCCAGAATATAAATACATTTTTTTAATGTAAAATAAACAAAATCATAATTATGGGTACCCACCAATAAACATAGTAAACCCCCTGGAACTGATGCCTCAATATTACCCCTAACTAAACTCACAGTCTCATGGCTCTGTTAAATTGGTAACTCTGAACATGTTTATTAGACATTTCTAGTATCCCAAAGTACAGATTTAAAAAATTCACAGGAGGAAATGAGGATTATGCAAAATTAGGCCAAAAGATTGTTGGCAACCAGTAAATAACACCAGGGGATGTTGAGTCTGTGGACACAAGAGGTAGGGAAACCCCTGCCTTAGCGTCCATATAAAAAGTCATGTTCAACATAGACTTGGGTTGTGAGAAATCATAAAGGGAATAATAACCAAACAGATAAATGAAACAAATTATTTAAAATGACAATTTGACTATGGAAATTCTCATTCAATCTTTCCATGAGAATTGTTAACATTGCACTAAGGCAAGTAAGCGTAGCACATTCTAGGTGGCTTGTCAGAAAATCAAAGCATAAAACACAATCAGTGTGCTGAATTTAATGTCTCATGGCATTTGGAAAGTGACAAATTTGTGAGAAAAAGATACAAATTAGTAAGTCTATAATAAGCCCATTATAATAATAATATTTGTTTTCTTAATTAGAATGCTAAGTGTGATTTTTTAAAAAGATTTTATTTGTTTATTTGACAGACAAAAACCACATGTAAGCAGAGAGGCAGGCAGAGAGAGAGGAGGAGGCAGGCTCCCCAGGGAGCAGAGAGCCCGATGTGGGGCTCGATCGCAGGACCCTGAGATCATGACCTGAGCCGAAAGCAGAGGCTTTAACCCACTGAGCCACCCAGGAGCCCCAAGTGTGACATTTTTAATGGACTATTTCCAGTAAAATTAAAAAAAAAAATTATACTAGTCACATGGACTGTGATAGGATTATTTTAGTGACCTTTGGTAAAGTTGTATGAAGACAAAAGGCAAAATGACCTATTTCCAGGTTTTTCTTATTTATCTTTCTCAGAAACTCTCATAAATATTTTTAGAATTTCCATTTGGACTGTTATGGTGTTTTTGTTTGCTTTTGATTTTGTTTTTCTACTTATTCCTTGCTCTATTATATAACAAAACCACACATATATTTGGAATTGAATTTCTCACTGTTTATTTTTAATCTGCATCAGCAAACTGGTCAATAGTTTCAAATGCTGAGAGGATTTTTTCCTAGTACATTATTCAGTTCACATGTGTGGTCAAATGATCCAAAACTTCCTGTTGTCGACAAGGGTTTATTGAACAAATACATCTGATATCTTAAATGAAAACCTTGTTTTCTCCAAACTCCACAATCTTGGATATACCCAGAACAGCTGATGAGCAGTGAAAATTGGAGAATAGCATTGTTGAATATTGGAGCGTGGCTAGAAATCTGAGTCTGGAACTGCCATTTATTTTAATTTCAGTGACCAAATTAACAGTCAGAAAAATGTCAGTCTTACAAAGTAACTCATCTCATCATTGAAAAAGCAAAAGAAAACAAAAAGCATAAATGGTATTTTAAAGTGGAAAACACAATAATCCTATTTGTGTAACCAGTCTTTATTGTCCAAGAACTATAAAACATTTGTCAAGATAGCAGAGTAGGCCCATTAATGACTATCTTGTCAACTAAGCCTATAATAGGGAAAAACACTGTTGAAAAGCTCATTTCCTTATCTCTGTGGAAAATGAAGTCAACGGACTTGGCTCTAAGCATATGAATAAAAATATAACTACCATTTATCAAGTGCCCACCATTTATATTGTGCTATAAATATGTTTTAGTAAGTATTTACTACAATGTGACAAGATTGGTCTTATCATACTCACTTTGCTGATGAAGAACCCATAGTGGAGCCAAGCTAAGCAGCTGAATCTAGAGCACACACCAGTGATATCATGGCGGGAATGTGACATACTTCTGGGTGGCTCAGAAGTTTGTTCATTATATGCAACTCCCTTTTGTTAGTTTGTATTCTAATGATGCCATTCCAAAATGAAGGCCTTTCCATGTACCTTCTCAGAAGATAGCTCATTAGTCCCCCAAAGTAATACATGTCAAAGTTGTCACAGGACCATCATGATAACTTCAAGTCAGAAAGTTTCCCCTCAGGTTTTACAACAAAATAAAACAAAATGACATTTAAGTTAAAGTAAATTAAAATTAAAATGAGAAAGGCCATTAAAATAATTATTTAGAAAATAAAGTGCTGTGAAGTGTGTAAACCTGGTGATTCACAGACCTGTACCCCTGGGGATAAAAATATATGTTTATAAAAAATAAAAAATATAAAACAGAAAAAAAAAAAAAGAAAATAAAGTAGAAAACCAAAGCAAACCCTAAACCTGGAAAGACTAAGAGTTTGAAGCTACACAGGGAAAAAACTACACCTAAATTCGGAGGTGAGAGTTAAACTTTCCAGCATTGATCTGACACAGGTACTCACCAATCAGAATGGATTTAAGACATTAATAGAAGTAGACTGACAGAACACAGTAAATAAAAGGGTTCTGGGGTTTTAAGTTGGTTCTTCCCCTTGGCTTAAGGTTGTGTAACATTGAGCATTTTAGTGAACCCAGTGATCTTCAGTTTACTCACATCCAAAATAGGGAAAATAAAACCACACCCAATATATTCCTATAGAGATGTCTTGGCAGTTTCATGAACTAGTACAGGTCAAGTGCTTACACTGACACTCTCATATCATGTTAGCTCCTACTATTATTACTACAAGGGAGTAACAGAAAGATTTAGAAAACAAAAGTAGGAATAAAATTTTGAGATCCCTATTAAATACATACGATAATGACTACAGCACAATAAATAAAAGTAACATCATTCTGATATTAAAATATACAACTAAAATTAATAACAGGATTTCCATCTCTACAAGTTTCCATACAGTATTTGAAAATTTGTTTTACTTGGGTTGTATACCACAACCCAATACATTGATAGAAGAATAATACATTGATAGATAGAATAATACATTGATAGATAGAATAATACATTGATAGAAGAAGGCATTTCTCCCTTACTTCTTTCCCTTTAACTGATGATTCAATGCTTTTCCAAATAAGTGATTCAAATATCCTTGGCCTCTCAGTTTCATAATCCCACATCCTCTGCTCTGAATTCTGTCATGATCCCAGAGATTCTAGGAAGCTTAAATGCTTAACAAGAAAAATAAATATTTGTGTTAAGTGCCTGCCATTTATATTATGCTATAAATAGGTTGTAGCAAACCTTTACAACACTGAAAAGTTGACATTATCATGCACATTTGGCAGATGAAGAACTTTGCAGATGAACAATTGGCAATGCCCTCCTTGAGGATGAAATATTTAGAGAAATGGGTGGAAAATGGGTGTTCTTTGAAGACAAACCAAGGGTGGTCACCAAAAGTAGTCAATTGTGCCACGTGCTAGTTGAGGCAAGTGTGTTTATTTAATCAATAAAATTCAAGCAGTCTTGGCCGCATCCATGGAATGTAGTGACTTCCTTTAAGAAGGCATACTAACTATCTTCCTCACTTTACATCTAATAAAATTAGAATTCCAATCCAAGTTCTAAATACACTTCCCAAAACTTATTGATAGTACTTCGTTTTTTGTTTTGTTTTGTTTTGTTTGTTTTGTTTGTGCATGTTTTGTTTTGTTTGTGCATCTGTTTTGTCTCCCTTCTTGAATTACTAGACTGAGCAAATATAAATATGGGATACTCAGTTTATTTTGCACTTCAGACAAACAATGATTTTTTTTTTTAGTAGAAGTATGTCCCAAATATTGTATGAGACATACTATATTTAAAAAAAAAAAAAGCTTATCTGAAATTCACATTTAACCAATCATCTCGTATTTTATTTGGCAAGCTTCCTCTATTTTTTTTCTCATTATTCCAAAGAAGAATTATTTGAAATTTGGTGTGCATTATTTTGTTAAAAATTGGGATTGAAAAAATTGAAAATTCTATTACTATGAAGTGAAATGTTACAGCAACAACAACAAAAATCCACTAAATTGGATAGGACTGGCTTTAAGTCATGAAATTCTATTTATTTACTTAAGTCTACAGAGTACAGCATTCTCTCTTTCCTTGTCCTCACAAAAGAGAAATACTCTGAAATGATAATGAAACCAAAAATTAATTTTTAATGTGACCTTTCAAATAATTGATTGTGGACCTTGATTTTATTTTTACAAAATACATCAGTTGTTTGTCAGATTATTTTATTTGATGTTTGAGTGATTTTTTTTTTTTTTAAGCTTGGGTGAATGACAGGATCTGATAGCACAATGCCAAACATTCAGCAACAGGAAGGCAGTCCTGCCAAAGAAGTTACATTTCTCGTAGTCCTTGAGTATTTGAACTGCTTTTCTGAACTATTCCCCCAAAAATAGCCCGATTATAGAGCTATCTTAAGAAACAATATAAGGGAATTATATCCATGGACTTTAAGATACACAGTTAAATCATTCAAGTAATTTTATTAGCGTTCATTTTTATAAATAGAAAATATGTTTATTACCAAATTACCTTGGAAGGTAGCAGTGGGAGTTAATCAGTAGTCTGGAGCCAAAGAGCTGGCCAAAGGAGCAGAGATGTTGGGCATCCAGCAACCCTCTCTGGGGATTTCCACAAACAGAGAAAGATTGTTTTCCGTGGATCAAGGTAGAAAATGAGGCCCAATTCTTGGTCTTTGAAGGTTAAAGGTACATGATATCTTATAAACAGGGAAACCTTCTCCTAAAGATTAATCTAGAAAGCAATCTTTGCTAATAGCAGTGGCAGTGCTCGTCCAACTACTGATAAATATAGTAACGGAAAGGTGGGTGGGTGGTAGAGGTGATTAGTTATTTGCATAAAAGTTTATTTTCTGTCATCCTATGTGTTCTTAAACTTCGGTACATGGTTTAGATGAGTAAAGAAATGTATATATTTTTATAGTCATCTCACGCTATCAGAGTTCCAGCTTCCACAACCCATAAAATGGAAGAATCTATCTTACAGGGATATTAGGAGATTGAAGGAGGTACTACTGCTAAGATGCTAGCATGGACCCCAACACATGGAACACACTCCATGTTGCATTCCCCTCATCTCCCTTCAATGTCTACCACTTATTTGCTCTGTTGATTTGATCAAGTCACTTCAGTTTTATAATTCTTAGTTTTCTCATAAGGACTGGAAGCAAATTTTCTCTTAACACCCTTCTCATTCAAATATGTTATTATGAAGGCAGAGGGAATCTTGGGAAGATATGTACTCTACTTGGGAATTCACTGCCATAAGTAAAATTCCATTCCATTGTAAAACCCAAAATGACCACTATGTGAGGTTTAAGGATTTTCACTGAAGCAAGTATTAAAATAAAACATGAAACATTTGGGTTTAGAAAACACAAAGAAAAAGATATATGACAAAAGTGTATTTATTTTGCTCACATATTCCCCTAATATAATTGAAAGAAAGAAAGTCCTGTAATTACCTAATTTTTCCTCTGGTTGCAGATTTATAGAAAGACTTTTCAGTGAAAAGAATGTATAAGGGGAAAATTGCTGAATTACTCACATCATAGGTATGAACCTATAAACTCTAAGCAGGACTTAGAAAACCAAGTTGCTTCATTTGATATATGAAAATCAAAACAACAACAAAAGTCAAACCAAATACCAATAAAATATATCAAAATCTAACCCAGTAGCTCAAAACTAATAATTTGTGTAGTCTAATGTAAAAAATGTTTTAAATAATTCCAATAGTTTATTGCATATATTTTGAGTAAAAGTGATTAGTAAGAACAAGTGATAAAAATAAATTATCAAATAATGACTTAGAATAACTGTGTCAAAAATGAACTATAATCCAAACTATGAATTTACCTAATTATTTTACAAAGGTGAAGCCACTCCTTTCATTTTTATATTAACTTAGTTATCTATAAACATACCTACATATTCTTTCTTAACTAATGTGATTCTACTATTTTGGAGCTTAACAAATTTACTCTTTAAAGCTGCTTAAAATGGAAAGTCACTATATAATTTCAAAAGCCATGCAATAGTGTCATAAAACTACTATATGCTCCTTTCCATATGATTTTCAATGTAAGTGTTTTTTAAAGGCCATTTCAGAAGTCATTAAAATAAATAAGGCCTGAGTACTTTATTCCCTATGTAGAACTATTAAACCTTACACAAAACTTTCCAAATGAAACATCAAGCACTTCATACATGGTAATGTTTTTAATCATTTAAAATTGCATTCATTTGATTACTTGTTTATCTTACTTCATTTTATTATATACTATTTTCATTATTTGAATATCTGATAATTGAGAGAAAAATGAAATCATTTGTTAAGAATAATATTTTTTTTTGCAACACCTGGGTTGCTCAGTGGGTTAAGCATACATCACTTGATTTAGGCTCAGGTCATGATCTCAGGGTTCTGGGATCAAGTCCTGAATAGGACTCCATGCTGGGTGTAGAGCCTGCTTAAAATCCCTTCTCCCAAGGGGGTGGTCTTATGGACATTGGGGAGGGTATGTGCTTTGGTGAGTGCTGTGAAGTGTGTAAACCTGGTGATTCACAGACCTGTACCCCTGGGGATAAAAATATATGTTTATAAAAAATAAAAAATTTAAAAATTAAAAAAAAAAATCCCTTCTCCCTTCTTCCCTTTGCCCCCCTCATCCCCCCCTAAAAAAAGGAAAAAAAGGAATATTTTTCTTCAAGCATATACGACTATAAACTCTAAGCTTAGTACCAAATTCTATGTATTACTGGATTTTTGGATTTAGGGAATCATTCAAACTAAAGCTTTCTGATAAATAATAGTGCCCTTGAAGAAGGAATGTAGAACTATTACATCATCCTATCATATATCTTCTAGTACTATTCTATTCCAGGAATATATTGAAGTTCAAAATTAATTTTTTGCTTCTTGTAAAATATTTATACTCATCAACAAAAGTCAAATGGACTTCCAGTCTCTACATTTGGCTTCTTCTACTTGAGAATAATTGCATTATTTAAAAAAAAAATATTGTGTCACTTTCAACTAAGTATATGATAATATATTTGTATCCATATTCTTAATTTTTAATATAATAATTAAATTTAAACTTGAAGGTATTTATTATACTACTTTTAATTGTGTTACCTTTATTATTTTATTATACAATGCATACGTAGTTCATAAATGTAAAAATAACTATTTAATTCATCTGGACTACTTTATGGCCTTTTTCTTTAATTATTTGTTTGTTTGTTTGCTTTTACATAAGGTTGAAAACTACATAAACATTAATGTCTACAAAGCACATCACTGAGCATATTTTTAAAGGTGGGGGAGGAAGAGAGGGAGAGAAAGAATTTAAGCAGGTTCCATGTTCAGCAAGGAACTGATGCAGGGCTTGATCTACAGACCCTGAGATCAAGGCCGGAGCAGATATCAAGAGGCCAACACTCAACAGACTGAGGCACCCAGGTGTGTCATCATTTTCTAAGTAGAGTCTCTGTACTAAGTCTTTACTCAAAATGTTTCACATATGCTGACTCTAGTCTTCACAGCAACATTGTAAGCTAAATAGCATTATTCTCATTTTACAGATAAGGAAACTGATTACTAATGAAATTAAATAATTTTTCTAGTGTCCTCCCATGGTAAATGTAAACTCAGACCAAAAAACTGAGTTCATTCAACTACAATCCTCCAGAACTTCCATCTATACTCCACAGCCTCCCTCAACTCTGCCTTCCTCAACTTTGAAAAAAACAAAAAACACCTTTACCAATACAAATGCTAGTATTGGAGGAAAGATAGCTATACTATCTTTCCATATGTTAAAAGTAAAAATCTGGATGTAGGACACCTAAAAGAAACAAATGCCTTTCCATTTTAAGTAAATCTCTAAAACATAGTAACAAAAACTATACTTTATACTATTTATTTATTAAAAGTTCTCTCTCAAGAGTTAAAACAAATGCAAATGGATGGAATTTGGGTGAATACATTTCATGGCTTATTTTGCCTGCTCTATCCTGATGACTGTTATTATAAAAAATTTTATCAATCTCACAGCCCTTTTGAAAAGCTCATGCCCATGCCTTGAAATTTTGAAACTAGAAAACTGTTCAGATTGATTTATGTTGTTATACTCTTATGAACTTTCATAGTATTGGGAGTGTGCAGAACACTCCATCAGATTTAGACATCTTTCAAAACCTAAAACTGATCACGTTTTTATATATTACTTCATCAGAAAACTTTTGCTTTTCAAACAATGATTACTGATATCTTCAAAAGTAATTCTCGGAAATTTATAGTTCTATTTGTGTCTTACCATAGTATGCCTCTGCTTACTTAAGGGAAATATGCAAAATCTCTGAACTATGTTTATATTGATTTATTTACTTACGATTTTGACATTGATTGGTTAGCTTGCAATAGATAAATACCTCTATCACAGTTTATTAAAATTAAGTGTATTTATATAAAATTTATATATGTGTTTATATAAAATGAATAAATGTATGTATAAAAGTCCTAGAAAGTTGCTGAGGCAACCAGGATTTGAGAAGCCTGGATACTTGAGGAATATGGCTATGTAGTCAACATTTGATTTGCTTACATCTGCAATCTATTTCTTCCCCCAGGGCCTGGGCGATTTTTTTCCCAAGAAAATGGTGGAGGAATCATCTAAGGACAAACCTAAGAAACCAGAATTTCAAGTAATATCATAGTCTGGAAAGACATTAGCATTTGGAACTGTCAAGGCAGGCAGGAATTGATGTGCCTACATTGTATGGAGAAAAAATGGGTGTGACAGTTGGAGGTTTCTCGATTTGAGACACCAGCCAAATAGTTAAGTTTCACGGAGCAAGAAACCCAGCCAAGAGCCACTGAAACTCAGAGCAAATTTTTGGTAGTCTTATGGTACTAAGAAGCCAAAAATGGAATTCAGATTTGACCAGGAAGAAGGGTTTAAGAAAACACTCCAAGATCTCAACTGAAAACCGTGGAAATCTAAATATTTAGAACAGGAATGAAACAGAAATAAAACTACAAGTGAGTCTTGACTCATCTAAATCCCTACTTGGATTAAGGAGACTTGCTCCCATTTAGGTTGGCTGCCAGAATTTGGGATCAACCTTCTGTGGAAGATGACACTATCCAGAGACGCCATTGTTTTTATACACAATATATTGCATTGTATTAAAATTACCAGGCAAAATAAGATTAGAAACATAGCTAAAAATATTATATTCAATAGAAATGAAAGACCAGCTATTGGAATAATAAAAAAATAATAATTTTGCTTAATTACTGTGAAGATATTAGGGACAATAACTATGAAAACAATATGGACAAGAAAATTTAGAAAAATAATGGGTAAAATATATGAAAGGATGGATAATTTTGACCAAAATGTGGCATCACTCAGAAAAGATTCAAATAAACATTCTAGAACTAAGAATGGAATAGTTAAAATTAAAGCTCAATGGAAAGTTTCCATAAAAAGCTGCATATAGCAAGATAAATGAATTTTAAATTAAATGACATGTTTCAATATAAAAAAGTCCAACAGAATCCCATGCAGAAAAATATATTGGGGAGAAATTTAACAGAATAGATCATAACTGAAAATGTCTAGTATACATATAATCGGAGTATCAGAATCAGAGGGGAAAAGACTATGGCAGAAGCAATATTCAAATAAATAATGGTTTATAGTTTCCTAAATTCCAGATGCCAGAAATTTAGGGAAACTAAAGCAACAACAACAACAACAACAAAGTGTGTGTGGGGGGGGATAATCCACAAAATAAATAGAAAAAAGAAGGTATAAGGAAAAAAAACACATTATCTTCAAAGAGCAATAATAAGATTGCAGTGATTAATAAAATTGATGGATTTTATTGATAAAGGTGAATCTTTGTAGGCTAGCCATATTTTCAATTCTACTCTGAAATTATCACTGTAAATTAGAACACATCGATCTTTCTTTCTGAGTGTGTCTTCATTCCACTAGATCTCAATTATTCTAAGAATCACATATCAAGGTTGTTACAGAAGCTATCAAAACATGTGACTCACAAAAGACACCCAAGAAATGCCAATATCTCCTCTTCTCTAGAAAGAGAAAAAGGAAATATTGAGAGAGAAGGAAGGAAGGAAAGAAGGAAGGAAGAGAAGTTAGTTGTCGCCTGACTGTGGCAACAGAGTTCATTGCCTTGGTCTCTGCTTTTGAGTCCTTGCGACAAGTGGGAATGGCACTCAAACACACAGTAATGTGTATAGCCTCTTTTTCTCTCTTTACCTTCTTCCTCAACTTTACGTTTTTTAAGATTTTATTTATTTATTTGAGAAAGAGAGAGAAAGAGACCATAAGTATGGGAAGGGGCAGATGGAAAGCAGTTTCCACACTGAGTAAGGAGACCCAACACGGGGTTGGATACCAGGACCCTGAGATCAAGACCTGTGCCAAAGGTGGATGCTTAACCTACTGAGCCACCCAGGCACCCCCGCCCCTCAACTTTAAATGTCATCTTAAGGTCTACCTAATTTTTTTTAAAGAAACCTCACAAAAAAGCCAGTGGAATAATTCTAACCTGAAAATATATCTTACTAACCTGCAAAACACCTACTGGTTCCTTCCAGGGAGTCTCATTATTTTTAATTTCTGAAATATCATTAATACCACTACTTATGGAAACTAAAAATAATCTGTACTATTTTTAAAAGGGGGACATGGTTCTAAATTGATATGAATTAATTATTTAGTCTAAATTATAAATAAAAAACGATAAATGGGTTTAACAGATGCTCTAAGTTACAGTCACATAAATTCCAAAGGTACACTCTGTGCTTTTAATGGGAAGGAAGGATTTTAGCCAAGTTATTCTTTAAGCATAATGGACAGTTTAACGCTTCACTACTTTTCCAGCTGTTAACTGTGTGTTATTTTAGAAAGAGTGTTTCCTTTATCTAAAACACTTAGTCCAAACCATTCAAGTACACAGTGCTGCTTAAGAGAGAATGATGTTTTTTGAGTGACCTATTTTTTAAAGAACCTTAACTCAATCCACCATCCAAAAAAGGAAAAAAAAATTGTATGGTTATATATAAAAAGTCTAGTCTAGATTTTTTATTCCTAAAATGTTAAGCATAGAATGAATTGGTAAAAATTAAGAAAGCCATTGTTTTACAAATACGTAATGGGAGATTATAACATAGATCACAGGAAATTCAGTAATTTTATGATAAAAAATAATTTATTGCTTTCAATGATGGGCTATGAAGATCACTTAAATGCAGTTGTTAAACCAGTGATGACATGTGTGTTACTCTTAGAAAAAGGCTAATATTTACACTTTTCCAGGGATGCTTGGCAGCCTAGTTGGTGGATCTCAGGGTCATGAGTTCAGTCCCTGCACTGGGCTCCACACCTAGTGTGGAGCTCACTTAAACAAACAAACAAGGTGTGTATATATATATATATATATATATATATATATATATATATATATACAGATAGATGACAGATAATACATAGATAGGTAGATTATACATAGATTATACATAGATAGATGGATGATACCTAGGTAGATAGATGATAGATAGATAGATGCTAGATAGATAATAGATAAATGATAGATAGATGTTGGATAGGTAGATAGTAGATGATTGATAGATGATAGATGATAGATAGATAATAGATAGATAGATATGGATATCTTTCAAAAGATCAAAACCAAATTTGAGAGGGAGGGTAGGGTAGCAGGTGCACTCTAATTCAATAGTACTCAACATATTCCTGTGCTAGTCTGGGTCTTACCACACTTTGGTTCATGACTTCTTAAAGCAAGAGAGGTATACAAGCAAATACAGATTTGTAAGATTATTGACCAATGTTTAGAAAATAAGTCAAAAAGTAACAAGAATTGATGTAAGGTACACAGTTGTGAAAATATTATTTTAATAGTTCTGAAAACAAATGAAGTTGGTACAGACTGAGTATGGCATGAGTGAGGATAAAGAAACCTGAATGCATTATAAAGATATTTATGCTGAAGATAAGCAGGGTTTGTTAATTGTATATGGAACATAATATGAATAAAGAAATAAAAGATGACTTCCCAGATTTCTGACCGGAACAACTGGTACATGCTAATCATATAATGAGAAAAAAAAAAACATTAAATACTAGCAATTATGAAGCAGAGAAGAGATGACAAGTCTAATTTGTACACAAGTTTTATGTGTGAAACATTTGTGGAGGGATAGCCAAATAGACATCGAGACATATAGACCCAGAGCTAAGAAAAGAAATCGAGATGATGGATGTACATGTGGAGCTTGTTGCCACATTCATATGATAGACGTATTTACATAAGAAAATGAGACCACATAGAAATAAGTTTTAAGATAGTAAAAAAGCTCAAAAAGATATCCAACACTAAATAATTGTGTGATGGAAAGGCAAGTTGGCATAAGAGCCTCGGAAAAAATGAAAAGACTCTTCCTTAGAGAAACAAAAGTGTTTTTTTTTTTTTTATTGTTGTTTGTTTGTTTATTTTTGTGAGGGTTTTGTTTGTTCATTTTAACCCAAGAAAGCCAAGGGAAGATACGGTTTGAAGAAAGGAGGAGAGATAAATAAGAGATTGAATAAGTTGGACCTAAAATTTTCCAGCGGACTGCTGACATGGAGCTAACACATCCCATTAGTGAGATGGATTTCAGAGGATGGATATTGGGATAAGCAGACAAAGAAAGAGAAGGGAGTGGATGATCCCAAAGAAGTAGATGAAATGAACACTGAAAAATAGTCTAATACAAAAGGGGACAAGTGAAGAGAAAGATGGGGAGAAGAAGTACGTAAAAAAGGAGAATTGAGGTGCAAAATGTCAAGGTGGAAGATGTTGGTTGTTTAAGGACAGTTGGAAGGGGTGCCTGGGTGGCTCAGTAGATTAAGCCTCTGGTCCTGATCCCAGGGTCCTGAGATCAAGCCCCGCATCGGGCTCTCTGCTCAGCAGGGAGCCTGCTTCCTCCTCCCTCTCTCTCTGCCTGCCTCTCTGCCTACTTGTGATCTCTGTCTGTCAAATAAATAAATAAAATCTTAAAAAAAAAAAAAAAAGACGAATGGAAAACCAGTAGATGCCAGAGAAAAATGGAGCAAACATAAAGACATGTCATAATGACCCCATGAAAATGAGAAGGGATGGGAGAAAGGAGAGAACAACCTTGGATAAACCAAAAGGCACGATGCTCCCCTTAAAACCAAAAATCAGGAAAACTGGATGGCTGAAGATCCAAGCATTTTTATAGAGGCAACTACTTGGATGGCTTTGGTTTTCCTTGATGAGGTGCATGAGGTATATGACAGAAGATAGAGAGGGGCAGTAATGCTTCTCAAAGAGTAGTTGAGCCACATTAGAGTCAGTTAGGATGCAAGTTATGAGAGCTCTGCTGGACTTAATGAAAAACCAGCATCCACATTTTAATAGAGGACTTCAAATGGCATTTAAACACATTGAAGTTTGACAATTTCTAAATACAGGAAAAGGAAATCAATGAGTCATTTTTATTCAGATATTGACTAATTTTCCTTAGAAAATGCTCCAAAGATCTTACTTTGAACTTTAGGCCTCAGGGCACACATGTCTTTGTTTCTTTATAAGTAGGGGCCTCTGTTTTCTCTCCAGATTGTGACATATGCTTTGCCAAAAGTGGTCAGTCCTTACTTCTTCCTCAGCCAGTCCCTGCTGGTTACATTTCCCAAGCAGATAATTGACCTAGATCTTTTTCTCCACCCAGGGAGGCATCCTTCCTTAGCGTCACCATGATTGACTAAAAGAGTCTGAATGTCCTTTCCTTTCCTTTTTTAAGTTCCTTTATGGTTTATCATGATTTCTAAAGAGATGACTAGAATACTGTGCTTTGATAGTACACCATCAGGTAGAGATGGTTTTGCTTTTACAACAGTACCAGAAAACACACACACACACACACACACACACACACACACACACATAAACTAATTTCCTTCACCCTGGATATATTTTTTTCATTCTTTTGTAGCTACTACTCTAAAACTTTCACACACACAAAAAAAATCCATGCATTATAACTGACATATAAAAGGTCAACATGTAAAACACAACCACCAAATATTATTATTCTGTCATCTTCATAAGGCAATTTTCAGTGTGTAAGTAGCAGAAAGTACTCTCAATGAGCAAGAAATCCTGTCTTAAATTCTTATTGTTAAACTGTTCACAGTTAAATAGGCTTTTGATTATGTATCTGACTAAAAGCTCCTTGTGTCCATCTGGTAAGGGTTATTAAATTCTGATAGTTATAAATAAATTTAATGTATTATTGGGTTTTACTAAATAATCACAATCTACTAAAATGCACCGATGGCCACATAGTTTGTGTACAGGAAAAAGCTGGTGAGATTCTTCATTTTAGAAGGACCATTTGCTATAAGCGTTAGTGTTGCCTTGGGTTAATTGCTATTATCGATTATAACAATTTTTCCTGTTGCATTATAAATCACAGTAAGTTTATTTTTATAGTACCAATTTTGGGGGCTGTGGGTTCTTTGGTCAACTCTAAAACCTATATAGTATAATACTGTACCTGTGTCAATATAATTATTGACCAATAAATTTGAAATTTGTAGGCTTAAAAATATGTTTGTAGTATGGATCAAAATTGAATCTGCCTCATTTCTATACTTAAGGGTGGGATGTAGTTAACTTTCCTAAATTCTTATTTGATGCCTGTTTGTTAGGGATGAATTATCTAGTAATGCAGTTTATTTAGACAACTTGCAGTATGTTATAAAGAGAAGTATAAAAATCACTGGTTAATTTAAAATTAAAATTCAGGAGCTTAAGCTTATATTTTCTTACAAAAATAATAAATCATTTTCATAGATATTAGGAACTGGTATTTTTTTCTTATTTAAAATTCCTTTCCCAGGGCACCTGGGTGGCTTGCCTGGGTGGCTCAGTGATTTAAGTCTCTGCCTTCAGATCAGGTCATGATCTCAGGGTCCCGGGATCGAGCCCCGCATTGGGCTCTCTTCTCAGCAGGGAGCTTGCTTTCCTCTCTCTCTCTGCCTACTTGTGATTCTTCTCTCTGTGTCAAATAAATAAATTTTTTTAAAAAAATTAAAAAAATAAAATTCCTTTCCTAATTTTTCTTAGTTGTCATTTTTTTTTATAAACATATAGTTTTATCCCCAGGGGTACAGGTCTGTGAATCACCAGGTTTACACACTTCACAGCACTCACCAAAGCACAGGAGGGTAGTTGTCATTTGTTTTGCTTTGTTTTTCCAAAATAAAGGAGAAGTAGGATTGCCATGGAATATTTTTACCCCACTGAGAGTTATAAGGACTGTATTAAGTCACAATATTTGTGAGCCAAACTCTATAAAGGTGGTCAAGGCTTGTTTTATTCCACTTATGTTCTTCACAGGCCTTATAGTCATTCTAAACAAATCAGTATGTGAGGGAATTATTCATCCAGCACATATCTGTTAAAAATTTAAGGAGTATTTGTGCTAGTCACAGAAGTTAATCACTTACACTAATGACTTTCTCTGGTGAAGGGTTTGGAAAAGGTACTCAGCTTTTGGTAGTCCCACCTTAAATGACATCTATTATGAAGAATCTGACCATACATTAACACATGACAAAGTATAATGAGGAGATTTCCCAAGACAGCAATAGCGGTTCAAGTAGTGTCCAGGTCCTACTGAGCTCCCATTGGTCAGGCAAAGAGAATGTGAAGCTTGTTCTCTTATAGAAGGACACCTCAAAATGTATCCCTTTACCTACCCCAAACATGCTTCTAGCAACCCGTATTATTTTTCCATTTTCTCATTTATTCTCTACACCCACACCCTAAGATCTGAAGGTCAGGAAAAGGTACAGAGTTCTGAAGGGGAGATGAATCTCATCAAAGGATTATTGCTATCTGAAATAATGAATAATAATAAATAAAAAAGATATGGAATTTTATATGTGTTTATTTGTTTTCATATCAGCACTGCTCATTCTGGAGACATGGGGCATCTAGGTTCTAGTTGTAAAGACAGAAATTTCCAACCATCCACCCTGGAATCAGTGACACAATCATGTAGGAGACTCTGGCTCATGGGAAGGGATTCTATTTACTTAAGCTTCCTGAATCCTAAGAGTACCTGACCTGACAAAAGTCACTTGTCTGGCCCCTGAATTGTGAAACTTTTTTTTTTTTTTTTTTTTTTTTTTTTTTTTTTTTTTTAACGATGCCTTTGTGAAGGCAAAGAATACTTGGTCACACTATTGATAAAAAAAAGAATGGCATAGCACTGAATCTCTAGATAGCTCTGGGTAGTATGGACATTTCAATAATGTTAAGTTTTCAAATCCACGAACACAGGATATCTTTCCAATTATCTGTCTTTAATTACTTTTGTCATTATTTTATAGTTTTTAGTGTACAATTTTTTTACCACCTTGGTTAACTTTATCCTTTAAAATCCTTTAACTTTTTTCTTTTTGATGATATATAAATGGAATTGTTTTCTTATTTTTCTTTGGATTATTCCTTGTTAGTGTTTAGAAACACTAATTTTTTTTAATGTTCTTTTGTATCCTGCGAATATACTATAAATTTTTAGTTATAACAGATTGCTTTTTTGTCTTTGTTTTTGCTTTTTAGTCTTTAGGTACTAGCTACATATAGGATCATGTTATCTGCAAAAAAAAAGAGAATCTTAATCCTTCCTTTGTAATTTGGATTTCTTTTATTTTTTTGTTTTTAATTGCTCTAAATGTTTTTTTTTTTTTGCTTTGAATTTTTCATAATAATGGTAACAGATGGGTCTTAGTAATTTTTAAATAATTCATTTGCATGCTAATTTTGGATATGAACATACTTGCCTGCACACATATATAGTCACATATTTGTATCTGTATAAAATAAGTAGTAATTATTTTTCTCAAAAAAGCATCTGGCAGATACAAAATTATAATAATAATAATTTAAAACTGTAATTTTAATAATATAGGTTTCATAAAGGCAGAAATATGGCTTGCTTTAAATAACAAACAAAAAAAATCAACCAATAGAATGTTCTAATTATGGAGGAATAAATGGATCCAAATACACTTGACAGGTGGGAGTTACTCTTAGATATGACTGAATTAGCCACAGCTGCTTTCCATAGAATAACACCCATATGCTCAGTAAAAAGGGAGATTAGTTTTTATCATATGGTAATGTTGAGCAATAATATTTAAGGAGCCATGTTAATGCAAGCTAACTCCATTTGTATCTGGTGCACTAAAAATTCAACACAGAAAATATGCACCATATGTGAAGGGAATTATGTGCCTGATCTCCCAGAGCTATTCAAGGGAGAGGCGTTTTATGGAACAAGGACACCTTCTATAAATCCTGATAGTTGTCCTAATTACTCTATATCTTGTACGTAGTTATATCTGAGAACCTGGTTACTAACTAATAATTGCCTTAAATATATGTCACTTTTAATAAAATAACTGGAGGTTTGCTTTTTCTTTTTGGAACAAATAAATTCAGTATAAATCCACAGTACTCACAGTGTCAAATGAATATATTTGTTTCTGGCGTATGGCTTCGCTTTTCCCCCCCATTGTCTTCCAACTACTCATAATAATTTCAACGGTTAGTCATGTGCAATCACTAGGTGTTTAGTGGCATTATCATTTAAAAACTTGTTATTTTAGAGTTAAAGCCTTAGCTATTACAAAAGAATGAATAGAGCAAATATATACAGTGAAAATAATATGTGGATATCCTTACATAATATAACTAAGGAATTAAAATATAACACATCCATTTGAATATTATATGATCGAAATCACCATGAAATGTTCTTTCAAAGCTGAAATGGTATTTAAAAAGAACTTTTCTTTGATCTTGTGCAGATCCAAATGTTCCAAAAGCCTAGAAAAAGCAGAGGATGGAAAAATTCCTCCAACCAATGAAGCCAAGTGTGTTTCCTATGTAAAATAATGGACGTTGATAATCAATTGAATAATAGTGAAGGGTAAGTGTGAAATGAACATTCTTATATTACCAGGAAAAAAATATGTGTCTTCATCTCCATGTAAGAAGTGTTTTGGGAAGGTATTGGTCACTCTAAGGCTTCTACAGAATCTATAGCTTTGTCTAGCACTTCTGGGGGTTCTCACTAGAAGGAGTAGCTCCAGTTGCCTAAAGTAACAATAAACTAAAGAAGCTGTTCCTTCCAAAGCTTTCCTGGGGACTTGGAATCCTGGAGTCAATGTTTCTAATCGTTCAAGCATGAATCTAGCAATAATAAACAATAGCTGGTTTGGATCCATTAGGAAGTGATACCTGCTCTTTGTTGACACATGAGGAGAAACTAAATAGAACTTCATCTTTGGTAGATCTGATGAATTCTGAACTTTCTCGCACAAATATGCAGATGTTATCCAAATCCTAACAATAATTTCTAAAGTTTACATTTAACTTTGAAACCATTTACTCATTGAGGGATTACAATAAAATCTTGCTATTCTAATTAATGAAACATGAATCATGGCCAAAGTTTTTGAATTTTGCTTTTTTGACAATGCAGATCCATTAAAATAGAGAGAAACAAAATACAGAGAAATAAAGGGATGAAAATATAGAGAAACAAATATTTGCAAACTCATTTTATGTGTCTTTTCTACTGGGGGATTATGTTCCAGAGATTTTTTTTCCTAAGCTTTTTAGGCAAAAATAATTTAGAGGGTGCCTGGCTGCTCAGATGATCAAGTGCCAGCTCAGGTAGTGATCCCAGAGTTCCTGCTCAGCAGGGAGTCTGCCTCTCACCCTCCCTCTGCCCCTTTCCCCGCTCCTGCTCTCTCACTCTCTCTCAGTTAAATAAATAAAATCTTGAACAATAATAACAAGGTAAAAATATTCAAGAACAAAGTAATTACCAAGATTTCTATACCTAAAAAGAATTCCCCTCTAGGCTCTAATCCTGTTAGATCATTAGCGCTTCTTTAGTCATAATTTTATATTTACACACACGAATACACTCATATTCTATATAAAGTGCTACTAACTACTCCCATCCTTTTAAAATATAATTTCAAGAAAGAAAAGAGATTCCAACTTTCAGCTTCTATGTTTTTTTCAAACAAAAAATCAGAGCCAATGGCCCAGATAGGAAATCTACTAGGAGTTTTTGCTCCAAGACTGTATCAACATTCTCTACCACACCCATGGAAATGCTATTTCATTCACGTTTAACATAAAGAGGCCCATTCATAGTTTGGGATTTAATGGAACTGGTGGAGGTCTTATTTATAGGCCTGATAGAAGTTCCCTAATGCATGAAACAGATGTCCCACTGCTCTTTCATATCTTCATTCACATTTAAAATAGCTGTGCAAGGAGGTCTTCTCTCTCTTCTTCTGGGAGAAAAAGGTGGAGAATCAGAAAGTCCGAGACACTATGATATACTTGGTGTTATCAATAATAAAATACAACAGGAATACACTAGGGCATTTCATTACAAAACCCTTTAGCTTCTTTCTCAAACTACACATTTTAAGGAGTGTAGTTGAAGCTACCAAAATGTTTTAATAATCCGATTCCTTGCCTCCACTGAAAAAGTATTAAAATATTCTTAGGAAATTTCCTCTAACTTTTCTTTGAAAATCCAGTAGCAAAGGGGCACCTCTGTCAGTTAAGCCACTGACTTCTGATTTTAGTTCAAATCATGATCTCAGGGTCGTGAGATCGAGCCTCCGTGGGCTCTGCAAGGGACACGGATCTTGCTCAAGATTCTCTCTCTCCCTGCCCCTCCCAGGGCTCTCACTCTGTCTCTCAAAAACAAAAATTTAAAAACGGGGCACCTCTGTGGCTCAGTAAGTTAAAACCTCTGCCTTCAGCTCAGGTCATGATCCCAGAGCCCTGGGATTGAGCCCCACATCCAGCTCTCTGCTCAGCAGGGAGCCTGCTTCCCCCTCTCTCTGCCTGTCTCTCTGCCTACTTGTGATCTCTGTCTGTCAAATAAATAAGTAAAATCTTAAAAAATAAATAAATAAACAAATAAAAGAAGAAGGAAAAAAAGAAAGAAAAGAAAAGAGAATTGCATGAGATTTCAGGAGCAAAAAGGAAAGTGACAACACAAAGCTACTTTATATGATTCAGGAAGAACTACAAGGCTAAGATTCAGGGGACAACTAAAAATCTGTGGGGTGGCATTAGCATTGCAAACATATGTTTAATCGGTTTAAGAAACACTTTTGACTATAACAAAAATCACTCCAGTTACAGACTGTCATGACATATCTGAGTGAAATTAGTATGCTCTTGGAAGGTAGGTGTGGGAAGGAAGGCCCAATTTCACTGGCAAGAGTTAACAAAATTCGAGGCGCTACTAAAGGCTGGTATCTACACTGAATACAGTAGTCTTGCATGGGGTACTCTGGGGTAGGTGCCTTTAGTGGTGTAAGGGACTAGGGGAGAACTTGGCTGTCAACACAGTTGGGTTTGCATTCTGGCTCCCCAACCATTATGTCTGGTCTTTCAGCAAGTTATAGTCATATTTTCTCAACTTAAAAAAAAAAAAAAAATACTAGGGCACCTGGGTGGCTCAGTCAGTTAAGCGTCTGCCTTCAGCTCAGGGCTCTATCCTAGGACCATGAGATCATGACCTGAGCTGAAGGCAGATGCACTCTCTGCTTATGATCTCTCTCTCTCTCTCTCAAATAAATGAATAAAATCTTTTAAGGAAATTATGAATCCTACCTATGTCACAAAGGTGTTGGGAAGCTTATACAGGATGATGTAGGTAAAGCATTCAGTTTCCTCTTATGTCTATAAGTGGTGGCCACTCTCGCCACCTCTTGCAAACTTCCTGCATTTTTTATCATTCTTCCTTTTTTTCTTAACATTTTTCCTTTGCCTCTTTTCTTTTATTATTAATACTTGAGCTGATTTTATGATAGCCAGCAAAAATGTAATTTTCCAAATGTGAGAATATGCCTATTTCTCATAAATTCTATAGCAAAAACATGCTCAAGTAAAATATTAGCAGAGATCATGGCAAGAATCTTCTAAATTCTGCCACATGGGAGAAATCAACAATCTTTACTAACTGATTGTCAACTTCCTAAGCCCTAAGTATCATGTCATTAATCTTCACAAAATATTTATGAGATAATAATTTTTATAGTCCTCATTATAAAGTTGAGAACCATATAGCCTTATGGAAATAGTATAATAATGTATATAATAGTATAGTAGTATACAATAGTATACTAATAGTAATAATAGTATAATAATCTTAAACATACACTGCTAGTTCTGATGAAGATAGGATTTGGATCTATCATCTAACTGTGCTATTTTCACAGCTATAATCTCTTGTGTCTAAGGATATTATACATCAGTCATCAGTAGATATCACAAAAAGAACCATTCTTATTGATAGTGGAGAATAGTTTCAAAAAAGGAGTCTCAGAGGAGATGATTATTAATAGCAATAAGATTTATGGTGACTACTTACATCAAAAAAATTGGAATAAACTTTAATCTTAAGAAAGAAAACCATAATTCAGAAAAGCATTTTGTAATAAACTCATTCCATGACATAGGGCTTTTTAAATGAAAAAATTAAACATTAGAGATAGTTTGGGTAGGATATGATAGGAAAATGATTGTGTGTTTCAAGTTCACCATATTAACATGTGAAGCAATTTTGTTTTAAGTCTTTTACTATGTAAGGGGTAGATGTATTACTACATTCCTTATTTGTCAGTGACATATAAGAACTGTTGAAATAAAGACACCATAAAACTCAGGTATTTAAAATATATTTATGATTGTTTATGAGACTCTGGGTTGGGGGAATTACAGCTTTACCTATGTGCAACAGTCGCTCGGTCATCTGTAGTGAGCTGCAAGCCAGCCAAGTAGCTTTGCTGATGCTGGCTAGGCTCTCTCACATTCCCAGGGCTTTGGCTGGAACAACTGCTTCACCCAGCTCTTTTCTTCACTGTGTGTCATCCTTCAGCATGGCAAAAACAAGAGTCTAAGAGAGAGAGAATAGAAGTGCCCAGACTTCCTGAGACCTAGACTAGAGACTGGCATGCCCTCACTTCTGTGATATTCCTCTCTCCAAAGCAAGTCACGAGGTCAACACAGATTTAAGAGGTAGAGAAAGATTCTCCAATTTATCATGAGCAGAGCTATAAAGATACATTACAAAATATACAGATACAGATGGGGTTAAACAATTAGGGATCTTTTTGCAATCAATCTTCCATAAATGGCATTTACTGTTTGGATATTGCAAAGTAACTTTGACCATAAGGCATCCTTTATAAATAACCTTTTTCAAATTTTCAAATAGTTTTAGATTATAGAAATTTACAAAGATAGTACAAAGAATTCCCAAATACCTCACATGCAGTTTCGCCAATTATTAACATATTAGTATAGCACCTTTGCAACGATTAATCAACTGATGTTGATACATTATTATTAAGTAAAACCATGCTTTATTCAGATTTTCTTAGTTTTTACCTAATCTCCTTTTTTCTGTTCTGCATTCCCATCCAGAAAACCACATTAAATTTAGTAGGCCTATCTCTTTGGTTGTCCTCTTTTGGTTGTGACAATGTATTGTTAAGCATTTTTTAAAATCCCATCCTGTATTCACATAGAGATAGGATTTCATACATTTTAGGTGACTCTTTAGAAGAAAATATGCCCATAACAAGTCTACACTAAACTGTAACTGTGAATTGCTCATATAAACAAAGAATTGCATACAGTTGAAACATAAAATCTGATGTCATTAATGCAATTTACGTTTTAAAATGCTGCTCCCCCAAACACAGACACTTCCATGTGGGAGAAATTTTTATCATATATATCATTTAGAAAGAGAAAATGACAGCTGAATAAAGGTGTTGATATAATAATTTAAAGCATAGATAATATTCTGGAGAGTTTTGTGGCCATTTAGAAAGTTTTACAAGCCCTCACCTAACCAGCTGCACTAATAGATCCCTTAAGTTAATGCTTGGGACTGTCCTGGGGCTGTGGCGGAGCTCATTTAAATCATGCACAAAATCCCTAAATGAATTCAGCTAGGGGCAACTCGGTGGCTCAGTCACTTAAACATCTGCCTTTGGCTTAGGTCATGACCCTGGGGTCCTGGGATGAAGCTCTGCATCATGGGGCTCCCCGCTCAACAGAAAGCCTGCTTCTCCTTCTCTTTCTGCCTGCAGCTCTCCCTGCTTGTGCGCTGGCTCACTCGCTCTCTCTCTCTTTCCGTGTCAAATAAATGAATAAATAGTTAAAAAAAAAAAAGAATACAATGAAGCAGAAGAAATTCTCTGTAGCATGGGTAACATATAATGCAGGTTTAAACATACATTTTTTGGGCTGTGGGGGACGCCTACGTAGCTCAGTGGGTTAAGCCTCTGCCTTGATAGAGCCTGCGTTGGGCTCTCTGCTCAGCAGGGAGCCTGCTTCCCTCCCTCTCTCTGCCTACTTGTGATCTCTGTCAAGTAAATAAAATCTTTAAAAAAATACATTTTTTTAAACATTAATGGTGCTCTGCATCATTAGTAAATGACCAAATGTATTGGGTATTTTTTCTTTAAATGACAAAGAGAAAATAAATCCTTTCAAGGGATTTCAAATAAATCTCCACACTCCTCCTACTTCCATATAACAGCTTTTCAACAGAACAAAATTAAGGTTTTTTTTAAGGACCCTGAATTCAATGCTTTCAGCCCCTTCCCACTGGCTTTACAAGGTGGGCCATTCACGACTTTTGCCTGTCTTTTGTCTGAGAGGTAAGTTCCTTCAGGACCCTTACTCAGTGCCCCACACTTGAAGAATTTTGGAGAATGCTAGAGAATTGATCCTAGAGAAACGATAGTCTCAGGGATAGATTCTAATTGCACAGTGGAGATCATAATAAAAATTGCCTTGGTCTAAAAAACTAGTTTGGAAAGTATCTGTCAGCGAATGTCAAAACTTCTATGAAGTAACACATCCTTCGTTCTTTTCTAAATCTGATCACTGGGTACCACAGGGAGTCACTGATGTTTGGACAGAAACAAATTTATGGTCCAATGAGAAGACGTTGGTTAATTTTTGTCACCAAATTCATTCATAGGAAGTTAATTCTACCTGAATATCGGAAAGTAACAGTCAAGGTAATCCATAAAGAATGTGAACAGAGGAAGTAAGAAGAATGAGAGAGGAACACAGGGTTAACACCAGAAATCTCTGAGTTCTCTACACATCACTACATCTGTGTACAGAACAGGTGCCAGCTAGAGGACATCTCCATATAAGATGATTATACAGAGAGCATGATGTGTAAGTGGCCCAGGGGAAGCAGTCCCCCAGAAGTTGCTGACATCAGTCCAGAACATGACCAAGAGCAACGGGGGGACATTAGGCTGGTTTTCAGAGAAAAACCACTCTAATTAATAAGTGAAAATAGTCTCTTTGGCTTATGCAGTCGCTTTAAGAATTATGGCCTTCTGGGGGTACCTGAGTCGCTCAGTCAGTTAAGCATCCAACTCATGATTTCTACCCAGGTCATTTCTACCCATTTCTACCCATATCCGCCTTATCTTGGGGTGGTGAGACTTAGTCCCACATCAGGCTCTGTGCTCAGCATGGCGTCTGCTTGTTCCTTTCCCTCTGTTCTTCCCCCTGCTCCTTCTCTCTCTCAAATAAATTAAATTAAATTAAATTAACAAAATAAATAAAATCTTAAAAAAAAAGAATTATGGCTTTCTGGCTAAAAACGGTTCAGTTATTGCCAAATTTATGACATTATTTTACGCATCGGAAGATTTTAGGTCATGTATGTTATTGCACATACAACATCAAAAGGTACTTGAGACAGAGTTAACAGTGAAGGGCTTTTCTTAATTGAACAAGGCTAATAGATATTCTTAAAATAACTATTAATTCATAATTCTAATATAATCAAAATAGGAAGGTAGAAAGAAAGAAAATCATATGAGATGAAACTTAGCTCTGGTCAATATTCTGCTAAGTCTTTTGTGTATATAAACACATTTAACATAACAATCCAAAATTAAATATATATTGAATATCCATCATTGTTTAATACCTGCTGCTTAGGCTCATCTTAGAAAGCCGGTTAACTCTAAACCTCTGAACACAATATTAGAATGTAAGATGGAAATAATATTTATTTATTACACATTGACATTTGATCACACATGCATAGTTTTTAAATAATATCTTGGTCCTCCTAATTTTAGAGACTTTACAATGCCTGACCCTAAATAAATTTAGTTCCTTCTATAAGACATCACAGAAATTCCATCCTACATCTGTGCCAAAATATCTGAGCTAATAAGGAACAAACAAACAAAATTATCTGGGATAATTAGTATTATTTTTAAATTACCTCTCAAAATCTAATTTTCACATGTGAAAAAGTAGCTTTATATGTTATTTTAGTATCTCTTTCATGTTTGGAATTTTGTACAATTCTATTAACATAAAAACTGTGGGTGGGGGAAATACAGTTTTGCTAAATGTAGAGAGAATACACTTAATCTTAGGGGTTAACTTCTGAAAGGGGGTGCAAAGTATTTGGTGGTCAAATTTACTTTGGGCCAAATTTAATTCTGGTGGCTTAAGAAGCATGCTTAACATTGGCCAGTCTGAAAATACATATAGACTTCATTTTCAGAATTTATTCCTGAATTAGATACTGTTGGGATCCACCTAGATACCCTGGGATAGTTCTACCAGTCTTTGTGTGCTTTTCCTGTAACATTGGGCTACTGCAACACTCTTTGGAGGACTTCCCCTAGGCTCCTGAATCTATTAGGACCAGAAGTGCCTAGAAATACACCTTTCCTGAGTCTTTTCTAGGTAGCCCCAAAGTCAATACCTAGTTAATCCAGAAAGAAAAGAGGATCCCTTCTCCTGAGGAGAGGCAAATACCACCTTATCTGCCTTATCCGCCTTATCTTTTACATTCAGAGTTCCTGGTGGGACTGGACCAATGCTGGGACTTTGACAACAAAATTTACCTTTGCTCAGTTTCTTCTTCTTCCCTGACTCCTATTGCTTTAAGGTGATCCAGTAAGGAATGGGAATGTGACATAATACTAGCTAATGGAATACATGGAGAAGTTCACGTGGAGGCTTCTAAGGAAGACTTTTTTACCTCAAGAAAGAGACCTAGGAAAGAGATGGTCCTCTTATTTCTCTAGATGAAGTCCAATTTGATTATGAGATATGATGTCAGGAACCACAGTTGCCATTTTGTTACCAACTGAATGTAAAGCCAAAATGAAGGATAACAAATCAAAATGACAATGTGATTATTTAACTGGTTCTGCCTACTTCACCCAGCTCCCAGCAAGTCCATAGATTCAAATCTTTCCTGAATCTCTTTCTCTACAATTTCTGGCCAACAAAGATAGTTAAGTCCTTTTTGTTATAGCTATGCCTTACTTATTTAGCTTTAATATATCAGTTACTCTGATCTTAAGGCATTCTGGTATTCAAAGATACTTCAATCTTAAAAAAAATCCCTAATCTCTCTTTTTTTTTTTTTTTTGCTTCTATCTATCCTGTTAAGTATTTATAGAAAAGTATCAAAGCATGATTTTATAGACATCTTAATCTTTATTGCACAGATTTTTTCTAGTTCTAGTATTCCATGCAGGTTCATTGGCTTGCTCCATTTATGGAGGCCTTCCCCTGGGTTGTCCTCTTCAACTAGGTGATGATGTATAATGGTCTATCTATGAATAGCCTTATTGCTGATCTGGTTGGCAGTAGATTGGCATGATAAAATGAGGTGTGGTCAAGGTAGACAACACAAAGCGAGGGCAGAAGTAAACATCTGCTTTGGTCAGAAATACAGTAGATATGACATTCCACTGTAAATGTCCCAAAATTGCGGGTCAAGATCCATCTTAAGAGAGAGAAATGTACTTTAGTGCAGTGGAGACACAGGTAAGTCTTCTCTCTCCATACTTAGCATCTCTAATGTGATTCAGGCAAGTTATCTAATTCAAGCATTATGAACCTGAAATACGAATGTAAGATTCATAGCATCAAAAAAGCAGTTAAAGCTGGAGTTGTAAGCCTGTACTTGGCTTACATAAAGCCCAAATATAAATGGAGAGTCCCTGGGAAGTAGCTGAAAAGCTGGGAAAATATGTCCTTAAGACACAGGATAATTAAACTCCACCTTGGACATTGGGATGAAGCTAATTTTAACCCCAGTTTGTAAATTCTCTATATATTCTTTCTTATTTATACCCTGTATTTACTTTCCTTCAGATTGGATTAAGCACAGTTTAAAATGAAGGAAAGTCCCCCACCCTTTCTCCTTCTGCCAGGTAGGGGTATAGCACTTCCTGCCAAAAATACCCCAAGTGAATAAATTGCACTGAACTTGAGCTCTTGGATCTGGACAAACATTTCCAAAATGCAACTATCAACCTGTCACTGAAGTGGGGGTGAGGAGCCTTTCTTATCTGGCAAGTATTAAAGAATGTTGGATGAATTAATTTTACTACTGCTATATCTCATGGGAGTGGGGTAGGGTAATAAAACAAAAGTATGGGCTGATTAATTCTTTGTGTTTATTGGCAGGGCATTCCTAAGATATTCCACCACATACTCCCAAGGTTTATATTACGCTGGAGATGTCTAATATGTTTTTAAAATCCATTATTCAGGAAAAGAGGTAGAAAAGTCTCCATCCTTTATGTGCCAGGCCATGAAAGAAAGTGATCATTGAAAAAAATACAAGCAGTCTTTGTCCTAGGTGAGTTTCACATAAAATTCTGGATGCTGGAATTTGGAATTGCTTTGGGATCCCGCCAGGCAACAGCCCATGGGGTGACAGAACAAAATAAAGGAGGAAATGTGCTATCTAAGTTTAGTATGTACATTTCTTAAAATGAGCCCTATCTAAAGTAATTCTGAATGCTTACCCATTGGGTCCTTTCCAAACAATTTTTGAAAACATCATTTATATTTGGTGAATAAAGAATACCACGTTGTAGGCATGATTCAGATTGCATTTCAGAGAGTGAGGAATTGATGGCTGGAAAACCAAGTTGAATGAAATGTTTTTGCTATTATCACATTATCATAAAAAACTTACGGTATTAAATGATACTCACAGAGTTAATTTTTTTTTTCGAGTTAAGCAATTGATCTGCATTTTGAAGCAATGTGTTTGTTATTATATAATCCTTTTATTCATTTGTTTGTTCATTTATTCAGATAAGATTGAGAGTTTAACACATGTGAAGCCCAGTGCATCATGCTGAGAATGTAGGGGTAGACCATCCTTGAACTTATGGAACATAACATTTCAGTGTATTTTATATTTACTCATTCCAAAGTTAAAGGTTTTCTAATATTCATGGTAATAGTATATTAAGTACATCGGAAAAGATAGCTAATATTTTGGAATTCAGATAAAGAATGACTCTACCCTAGGACAAGATAATTAACATCATAAGATATTGTCTAGTCAGAGATCATTTTCTGCTATTTTAAGGTGAGTATTTTGAAAACTTGATATATTTCTTCTGTTTTAGGCATTCAATCAACATAATGAATATCTTGGTACAAAGAGTGAGCTAAAAAAAGCAAGAATTCCTCAATAAAATGACATAAACCAAATGCAGGTTTATATGTTTCGCTGACACCTACTTTTCATAAACCAGGAATCCAGGTGTCATTTTTCACTCCCTTCTATTTCTCACAAATTCCTCAATCCCACACAGCCCAATGAACCCAAACTATTTGTTCTATATTCTCCTTTTTTTTCTTTAAAGATTGTATTTTTTCATTTATTTATTTCAGACAGAGAGAAAGTGTGTGTGTTTGTGTTTGGGGGAAGTGGCAGAGGGAAAGGGTGTGAATCCCAAGCAGACTCCACATTGAGCACAGAACCCCATGTGGGGCTCAGTCTCACAACCCTGAGATCATGACCTGAGCCAGAATGGTTCTACATTCTTGACGTATTTCCAATGCAGACCCTATGCTCCATTTTCACCGTCACTATCCAAATCTAGGCCTTCATAATTTTCCTTAGATTAATAAAATAGTCATATATGCTTTTTCTGCTTCTTTCTGCTCATGCTCTAAATTTGTCTTCACATGTCATACAGAGTTCATTCTGGAACCCATCTTTCTTTCCCTAATTACACTCTGCAGTGACTATTCAATGCATCCAATGTAAATTCTAAATCCTTTATTATGACATGCAGGACCATTTCTGATAGAACCTCTGCCCGTTTTTGGTGACTTCAACAAGCACCATTGTCCGATCTAATATTCTGCACTCTGTTCTCTGAAGCATTTCCCTGCAAACCATTATGCCTCTATATTTTATGATGCTTTTCTTCCGCCCTTCAACCATCATCCATCTGGTAAAGACTAAATTTTTAGGATGCAGCTCAACCATTTTCTTCTCAAATCTTTCCAACCAAGACTCATCCTTCTAACCCCCACTTCAAAAGAGAGTTAGCCACTTCCTTTTCTGTGTTCCCACAACAACCACCCCCAACCTTTATTACTGGCACCAATCTAAGCATTTGTGTGACCTGCAAACTATTGAGACCTTTAGGAACATGAACTATGCTGAATTCACAGTTCTTTTTCCAGTACATTTCAGAAAATGGCCTGATTTATATTTATATTTACATCCATTTATGCAATTTTTAATTGTTTTTTTAAATAATTATATGAATATATAGTAAATAATTATATTAATTCTATAATTCAGCTCCTTTTGCTTAAAAAACGAATCAATCAACACATAAATGTAAAGTACAGGTCTTTTTTTTTTTTTTAAAGATTTTATTTATTTATTTGACTGACACAGATCACAAGTAGGCAGAGAGGCAGGCAGAGAGAGAGAGGAAGCAGGCTCCGGGCTGAGCAGAGAGCCCAATGCGGGGCTTGATCCCAGGACCCTGAGATCATGACCCGAGCCGAAGGCAGAGGCCCCAACCCACTAAGCCACACCAGGTCTTTTTAACCAAAAGAGAGCAGAGGTACAGTGAACATACCAGGGAACATACTGGAGGAACCCAGCTGTTTCTAAGTGATGAATCAAAGAATGTTTTCAGTGTTGAATAAGAAAACAAAATTCTGTCTGACAAGAGGTCCAATGCTCTATACTTTTCTAAGATGTTACAGAAGTTTCTGTTTTGTTTTAAATGGCATACAAGTCACTCAGGAAAGACAAAGAGAAATGATACATGTGGCAATTTAACTTGCAAACTCGGTGGAAAACAGAAAAGGCAAGAGGACGGAAAGAAGGAAGACAGAAGAGAGAGAGGGGAAAAAAGAAATAAAAACCCCCGTTCTTCCTTAGGCTACATCTACTTGGTGCCATTTATTTAGTGACTAAGGCCGACTGACATATACATACATTTGGAAAATTTGGAAGGACAAATACATTATTTTTCATCTAGTCTTTCATTCAATCCTTCAAAACAAGTAGTTACTGAATACCTCTTAGGAGGTAGGTCTTACCATAGCAATTCTCATTATAAATATTCCAAGAACCTTGGAAGTAACAGGATAATAGAAAAGCACGAGAAAAATACAAACAAAAGTGTAAAAAATATCTAAAATAAAGGTACAAGGAAAGCAGTAGCCATGCTAAAGTAGCAAACTAATACTGTCTTGTTTTACTCAATTGTCTAATAGCTTTTTAAATATCATTTTTATGATGTGCCTTAAGTTTCACATCCTAAATTTCATTTCCTCAGAGGATGAATTCAATCTGAACTGCATTAAACTTTGGTTCTTTTTTTTCTGTCTCTTTGTATTCTCTACAATAATCTGAATTTCAAAACAGAATCTGCCTTTTTAATTCTTTGTGTAATCCTCTTCATACAGTTCAATTATTACTTTTTTATTTGGAATCAGTTAAGTAACACTTAGTGTATTATTAGTTTCAGAAGCAGAGTTCGATGATTCATCAGTACATATAACACCAGTGCTCGTTGCATCAAGCATCCCCCTTCGTGGCCATCACCCAGCTCGCCCATCCCCCACACACTGTCCCTCCAGCAACCCTCAGTTTGTTTCCTTAAGAGTCTCTTATGGCTTATCTCCCTCTTTGATTTTGTCTTATTTTATTTTTCCTTACCTTCCTATATGTTTTGTTTCTTAAATTCCACATATGAGTGAAATCATCACTTTTAAATGAGCGATTATGGTATTTTATTGAATTCTGGGGATGAGTTGATGAAGTCATTAACCCCATATGACTGATGACAAGGAAACTGAATCACAGAACAAAGTACCTTAAATGTGCCTTAATGTCCAGCTGAGAAGGATTCCACATCCTGACTCTTAAGAAATTTCCCCTACTTTATTTTTGCTGCTGCCTTCCGATGAAAAGCATCACATGCAGCACAGCCAGATCTGTATTGTCTTGGGCATAAGAAGGAAAATTAAGTCCTCACCCATTTCCCGTGACATAGAGAGATTAAATGTGAAGGGGAAAAAAAAAAACCCTCCAAAATATTACATTATTTTTAAGATAAATGAATATTCTTGCTATGAAGTTTATTGTTAATTTACTATTAATTGAATTTTTACATCAATGTATAAAAGTAAGTTAAATTCTCTCCCTTGGAGATCTATTCCCAAGGCACAGAATCAGTCATTTAAAAAAAATAAATCTAGAGGTGCCTGAGTGGCTCAGTTGGGTAAGCTTCCAACTCTTGATTTCAGTTGAGGTCATGATCTCAGGGTCATGAAATTGAACCCAGTATCGGGCTCCATGCTGGGTGTGGATCCTGCTTGAGTTTCACTCTCTCTCTCTCCCTCTGCCCAACCCCTGTATGGCTTGCACTGACTCTCTCTTTTTTTCTCTCTCTCAAAAAAAAAAAAAATTACATCCATATAATTTTTTGACATTTTAATGAATGTCTAATAGAATGTCAAATAGAAACTAGACAAAAATATATTTTTTTAAGATTTTATTTATTTGTCAGAGAGGGGGCACTACCAGGGGAAGCGACAGGCGGAGAGAGAAACAGGGATATACCTCAGCATATTTATTGATATGGCTTCTTTTACTGGACATAGTTATTTTAAGTTTCATCTATATTATTAAAAGTATTGATAGTTCATTTCTCTTGCTTCCTGAGTGGTATTATATTGCAAAGATACACGACAGTTTGTTTATCAATTCATCTGTTGGGTTGTTTCCAGTTTTGGGCCACTGCAAATAAAGCAGTTCAGACATTTGTGTACCAGCTTTTCAATGGACGTATGTTTTCATTTCCCTCGGGCAAATATCTGGGAGTGAGATGACTGGTTCATGCAACAGCTACAGGTATACTTTATTAAAAGAAACTGCCAAGCTGTTTTCTGAAATAATTGTTCCATTTTGCATTTCGTCCAGCAGTGTGCGAGGGTTCCAGTTCCTTCACATCCTTGCCAATAGCTGGTATGGCCAGTCTTGAGACATTTTAAATAGGTGTGTGGTGGTATCTCGCCAGGTATCAAATTTGCATTTCCTGGATGACTAATATATTTATCTGCCATCAATATACTTTCTGTGGTGACGTGTCTATCCAAAATTTGTGCCCGTTTTTTTTTTTTTAATGTGACTTAGTTTTCTTACTATTGCATTTTGAAAATGCTCTCTATTCTAACACAAGACCTTTTTTCAGATACACACTTCACAAGAATTTTCTTCCAGTCTGTAGATTATCTTTTTATTCCTTACAGAGTCTCTCTCAAATGCCGAAAGATTTAAATTTTGATATTGAAATACAGCTCATCAATATTTCTTTTTTTTGGAACTTTTCCGGTTTTGTGTCTAAGAAATATTTGTCTATTGAATGATTATGAAATCTTCTAGGTTTTCTTTTTGGAATTTTTAAGTGTTAGATTTTACATTTAGGTCTATGTTCCATTTTGAATTGATGTGTTTTAAACAACTTTGTTGAGGTGTATTTTACATATCATAAAGTTCACCCATCTATTATAGCATATGTTTCAGTGATTTTTTTAGGAATATTACCAAAGTAATTCGATTATCATTATAAATCCATTTTAGAACATTTTTACCCTACCCCATAAAAATCATACCTTTAGTTCATTTTTGTTCCCATTCTTAGGTCCAGACAACTTACATTTTATTTTTATGGACTGTTACTATAAATGGTAACATAAAATATGAGATATATTGTGTCTGGATTCTTTCACCTGGCAGAATGGTTTTGTGGGTCAGCGACCATGTGTTGTGTTTCAATAGTTCATTCCTATTTGTTGCCAAATTGTATTCCATTGTATGAATATAACAAATTTTGTCTACCCATTTATCTGTTGAGGAACATTTTGCTGTTTCCAGTTTGGGGAAATTATAAAAAATGCTGCTGTGAATATTCACATGAATTCTTTCTGAAGTTCATTTGTTTGCATATGAAATTGTTACGAGGGAAATGTGTCCACGCAAAGTTCACATGTTGAAGTCCTGAAGCCCAGCACCTCAGAATGTGACCATATTTGGAGATAGTATCTTTAAAGAGGTTATTAAAGTGGAATGGGGTTGTTAGACCTAATCCAGTATAACCAGTGTCCTTTTAAGAGGAAGAAATTAGGCCACAGATACACGAACAGACACAGAGGGACGATTATGGATGGTCTAGATGTGCACAGCCATCTACAAGTCAAGGAGAGAGGTCTCTAAAGAAACCAATCCTGTTGACAACTTAACTAAACTTGGACTTCCATCCTCCAGACTACTGAGGAAATAAATTTGTTGTTTTTTTTTTTTTTTAAACCACCCAGTTTGTAATACTTTGTTATGGTGATTCTAGAAAACTAACACTGATATCAATTTGTTCAGTAACATTTGTAAAAAATAAACAAATAAAACTTTCTTCACTGAATTGTCTGTATGTGTGTTTGTGTCATTTTCCATATTTATGTGAATTCATTTCTCAATTTTTTGTTCTGTTCCATTGATCTAATCAACTACCTTTAAGCCACTATTCAATTGTCTTGATTAATGTAGATTTATATTGTCTTAAAATCAGGTAATATTAGTATCCATCTGTTGCTCCTCAAAGTTGTTTTGATTAGTTTAGGTTTTCACATTCCCATTTGAATTTTAGAATCAAGTTGTCGGTGATTCCAAAATGTCCTTCTGGGATTCAGGTCTTTACGTTTTTGTTGCATTTCTCCCTAAGTATTTTACATTTTCATTATATTTTAACAGGACTTTAAAATTTTATTTTTGATTGTCTGGCACTAGTATAGAGAAACATATTCATATATATTGACCTTATATCCTGCAATCTTATAAAAATCACTTAGTCTTAGTGTCTTTTTATAGATTTTTTTGACATAAATAGTTTCACCTGAAAATAAAGTAAGTTTTAATTTTTCCTTTTCATCTGGATTCTTTTCATTTCTTTTTCTTATCTTGTTGAACAGGAAAGACTCTTCATTATATTACTGTACAGAGGTGGCAAGATCATCCAGTTAAATCATAGTGAGGCTTGCTGTAGACTTGGGGTATATGTCTTTTATGAGCTGAGGAATTCTCTTCTATTTGCAAAGAGTTTTTAACATGAATGGATGTTGTATTTTCTTTTTCTACATTTATTAAGGTAATCTATGGTTTTACCTTTTTTTAGTTTGTTAATATGATACATTACATTAATTGATTTTTGTAAGTCAAGCCATCTGTGCATTTTCTAAGTAAATGTCACTTGGTCATGTTATGAGTTTACATATTATTGGACTCAATTTCCTAATGTCTTAAGTGTTTTTGCATCTCAGTTAATGGGGTTTATTTCTCTGTATATGTATTTTGTTCTTATGATTTTTAGTCTATTATTTTGAGGATAATGCTACCTTAACAGGATGAATTGAGGAATACTCCATCTTTTTAAAAATTCAAGATTTTGTATTGAATTATTTTTATCTCTTAAATATTTGGTAGAATTTACAAGTGAAGATATTTGAGTGTGGATTTTTTTTTTTTTTTGTGAGAAGGTTTTAACTACAAATTCATTTAAAAAAATAGATATTGGTGATTTAGTTTAGCTATTTCTTCTGAAATAAGCTTTGGAAGTTTGTACCTTTCAATAAAATTGTTTATTTCATCTAACTTTTAAAATATATTGGCATAAAACTATTCATAATAGTCACTTATTGTCCTTTTACCATCTCTAGACTTTGTTGAAATTTTATTTTTCTCATTTTTGACAATTATATTTTGCATCTTCTATTTTTTTTTCCTTTACAGTTTGGCTAAAGCCTATGAATTTATTGATATTCTCAGTGACCCAGCTTTTGGTGTCATTAGTTCTATTATTTTACTGTGTTGTATTTTCTCTGTTTAATATATATATTTTTCTCCTTTGCTTACTCTAAAGTTGCCTTCTTTATTTTCTTAAGGTGGATGCTGAAGTCATTGATTTATGCCTCTCTTTTCTAATATGTGTTTACATTTATATGCTTTTTTTTTAAGATTTATTTATTTATTTCAGAGAGAGAGAAAGAGAAAAAACAGAAAGTGGGGCAGGGAGGAGCAGAGAGAGAAAGAGAAACTCAAGTAGACTCCGTGTGAGTGCAGAGCCCAACATGGAGCTCAGGCTCATGACCCATGAGAGCATAACCTGAGCCAAAAACAAGACTGAGCCACCCAGGGACCCCTTTACATTAATACATTATTTAAGAATATAAATACCTAATTAGGATATAAAATTCCCTGAAAATCACTTTACTGGCTTTTCCCCAAATCCAAATATGCAGAGTTTTCATTTTCATTCATTCTATATGTTTTCCAAATTTTCTTTTTATTTCTTATTTAACTCTTGGGATATTTAGAAGTGAGTAGTTCCCAAGTATTTGAGTATTTCCAGCTATAATTCTGATACTAATTTCTACTATAATTTCATCGTGTTTAGAGAACAATAGGTACTTCTTTTTCTTTTCTTTTTTCTCTTTTCTTTTCTTTCCTTTTTTTTTAATCTTAATGTGTATATATTTTATTGCTTGAATGCCTGAAAATTTCCTGGGACTTGTTTTATGGCCCCTAATGTAGACTCTCTTAGTAAATGATATGTGTACCCATGAATAGAACATGTAATCTGCTATTGTTTAGTGACGTGTTCTACAAATGTTAATTAGATCACATTGTTTGAAAGTGTGGCTCAAGCCTACTATATCCTTGATGACTGTCTCTTTACTTGACCTATCAGATATTGAGAGTATGAGATCTCTGACTTTAAATATAGATTTGTCTATTTCTCTTTGTGCTTCTAATGACTTTGGTTTTATATATGTTGAAGCTTTTTTATTTTTATTTTTTAATTTTAATTTTTATTATTATTATTTTTTAAGATTTTATTTATTTATTTGACAGACAGAGATCACAGGTAGGCAGAGAGAGAGAGGAGGAAGCAGTCTCCCCACTGAGCAGAGAGCCTGATGAGGGGCTCGATCCCAGGACCCTGGGATCATGACCTGAACCAAAGGGAGAGGCTTTAACCCACTGAGCCACCCAGGCGCCCTGAAGCTTTAATTTTTAAAGATTTAATTGATTTATGTATTTGTTTATTTGAGAGAGCATGGGCACACAAGTGGGGAAAAGGAGAGGGACAAGCAGAATCTATGCTGAGTGTACAGCCTGGCACCAGGCTCCATCTCATGACCCTGGGACCATGGCCTGAGCCAAAAATCAAGAGCCAGAGGCTTAACGTCTGAGCCACCCAGGTGCCCTGAAGCTTTATTTTTAAATGTATTAATATTTAGAATTATTTTCTTGATTACTCATCTGATTTTCTTAAGAAATTTCTTTTTTTATTCCTTAATAATATCTACTGTTCTGAAATCGAAGTTATCTGATATTAATATAGCTGTAGCAGCTTTCGTTAAATTGGTGTTAGTATGATCTATCTGTTCATATGTTTTCACTTTTAACCTATTCAGGTATTTTTGTAAAGTATGTTGCATTTAGGCACTGTTTGGTTGGGTTTTGCTTTCTTCATCATTTTTTTTTTTTTAAGATTTATTTATAGGGGGCACCTGGCTGGCTCAGTGAGTTTGACCTCTGCCTTCAGCAGAGGTCAAGATCTCAGGGTCCTGGGATCCAGCCACATGTCGGGCTCTCTGCTCAGTGGCGAGCTTGCTTCCCGCTCTCTCTCTCTGCCTACTTGTGATCTCTCTCTCTCTCTCAAATAAATAAAATCTTTAAAAAAAAAGGATTTATTTATATTAGAGAGACAAAGATAGAGCAAACAAATGGGAAGGGACAGAGGGAGAGAATCTCGGGCAGACTCCCTGCTGACTGTGGAACCCTATGACATGGGGCTATATCTTAGCACACAGAGATCGTGATCTGAGCAGAAAACAAGAGTCCCAACTCTTAACTGACAGACCCACCCAGGTGCCCCAGGTCTTGATTTTTTTTTTTAATACAAACTGATAATGAATATCTTTTTAATTGATTCATTTAGATAATTCAGATTTAATGTGATTATTAATGTTTATGATTAAATCTTTTTTCTTATTGTATGTTTTCTCTCAGTCCATCTGTTCTTTTCCTCTTTTTTTCTTTCTTTTGGATTAATTACATATTTTCATAATTCTGTATTGTTGGCTGGTTAGCTATAACTCTTCCTTTTGTTATTTTAATGGTTTATGTTTTATACTATAGGTCTTTAGCCTATAACAGTCTACTTCGAGTAATATTATGATAATGTATACGATACAAATCTTACAATAGTATATTTCCATTTCTCTCCACCAAACTTGGTGGTATTTTTATCATACATTTTGTTTTTACATATTTCATAAACGTGTAGTACTGACATTAATTTTTTCTTTAAACATTCTAGTATCTTTTAAAATGGTTAAATAATAAGAATTCTATATATTTATCAATGTAGTACCATTTTAGTTCTTTATCCCCTCATGTAGATACAGATTTGCATCTGGTATTATTTTCCTTCTACCTCAAAGAGCTCTTCTAACATTTCAAATGAGCTACACCGGAGACTAAATACTTCAGCTTTTATACATCTGAAGTCCTCCTTATTTTGCTTTTATTTTTGAAAAATGTTTTTGCTAGATATAGAATTCTAAACTGACCAGACTCTCTTTCAGTACTCTATAAAGATATTGCTCTACTCTTTCTTTTTTTTTTTTTTAAATTTTATTTATTTATTTGACAGAGATCACAACTAGGCAGGGAGGCAGGCAGAGAGAGAGGAGGAAGCAGTCTCTCCGAGGAGCAGAGAGCCCAATGTGGGGCTCAATCCCAGGACCCTGGGATCATGATCTGAGCCGAAGGCAGAGGCTTTAAGCCACGGAGCCACCCAGGCGCCCCAGATATTGCTCTCCTCTTGATTTTACTGTTTCAAGTGAAAAATCTGGTCTCATTCTTATCTCTCTTCCTCTGTATATTTTGTGTCCTTGTTTTTTTGTTTATTTTTTCCTAGGCCTTTAAGGTTTTCTCTTTATCACTGATTTTGAGAAATGTAATTATAGTATTCTTTGGTAGAGTCTTCATTTCCTGGTAACAATGGCTTAGTAATATTTATAGATATGTAAGTTTATAGTTTTCATCAAATTTAGAAGTATTTTATTATTTCTTCAAATACTATTCCCATGCATGCCCTTCTCTTTTCAGAGACTCCAGTTACATATGTATTTCACTGCTTGAAATTATCCCATGACAATTGATATTCTGTTATTTTTTTATTATCGTCTTTTTTCTCTGTTTCATTTGGACATTTGCTGTCTTCAAGCTTAGCAATACTTTCTTCTACATGGTCTAATTTGATGTTATCATATCCAGTGTAATTTTCACTGGAAATTTACTTTTTCACTTTTAGAGACTTTAATATCTGAAAGTTTAATGTGGGTTTCTAAAAATATCTTCCAGCCTCTACTTAACTTTTTGTACATGTGGGAATGTTAAATTAATTATTTGAATCTTTTGTCTGCTAAGTCTAACACCTATGCTGTTTCAGGTAAGTTTTCATTTATCTATGTTTCTCCTCTTTTGGGTATGTATTTTCTGATTCTCTGTATGGCTAATAATAGATATTGTGCATTTTGCCTGTGTTTGCTGAGGACTTTTGTATTTTGATAAGTAAATTTAGCTTTATTCTGGGATGCAAGTAAATTACCTGGAAATAATTTGATCTTTTCAAACTTTGCTTTTGAGATTTTTTTTAGCAATACTGGAAAAGAGTTCAGACTAGGAAGAAACACTCCCCACTTCCAAAATAATCCCCTTGTGAGCTCTACATCAAATAACCTGATTCATGGATTTTTCCTAGCTATGTAACAGGGGCATTCACTATTTCTAGTCTTGGTGAGTGGCTCGCGGTATTAACTCTAGTTTTTTCATGTGGTTATTTCCTTGACCTCAGAGAATGTCCCCAATTATATGCACTAGTATATTCAGTTGAACCAGAACCTCCGGAAACCTTCAGAGTTCCCTCTCTGTTTACACTCTCCTCTCCAGTATTTATTTGGCCAGCTATTCATTTTGGGATCCCTGTGTTCTGATTTCTCTCTCCTGAACTCTGGGAGACCACCAGACTGGCCTGTGTTACCAACCCTATACCCTGCAGTGTAGAATCCCTCTCGAGGCAGTAAGCTGGGACAATGATAGGGCTGTTTTTTTGTTTTCCTATCTCTCGATAGTTATTGTATTAAATCATACCACATCAGACATCTTGAAATCATCATTTTGTATATTTCAACTGTGTTCTGATGGTTTCATATAAGATTATAAATCTGGATCTTATTAGTCTACCTTGTTTAAGAGCCCTATTTCTTTTTAATATGATATCATAATATAGCTACAGAGAGACTATCATTTCAATGTCATAGCACTGTGATAATATTAGTATCTATAATATTTAAAGCAATTTACTCCTGTTCTCAATAAGTTAATTAAGGAGAATCTCTGCTCTGAAGTATCTTAATCCCCCAAAGTAATGAACTTTCTATTCCATACCATTATTGAGGAGAAAAATTTTAAATGTCTTGAAATTTAAATGAATTCATCTCTCTCATGCTATTTTTCTTGAGGGTAAGAATTTTTAATTGTTAACAGAAATAATAATCTAATGTTAACAGAAATGATATATATAGATAAAGAGAAAGAAGAATGAAAGAAATAACAGGAGGAAAGGGAAAGGATATGTTCACTTGACAGTTTTCCCTAAATACCATTATTTTAGATGGGATCTCAGCCCTTGCAAAGTTCATAAAATAAAGAGCCCTTAGGAATTTTGCATTTCTTCTGTAAAATAGAATACACGTCTTCTCTTTTACACCACTCAAAAAGATTACTAAAATCAAAAGAGTGTACAAAGATAGACAATCATACATTTAATCTTAAGTTTAACAAAAAAGAAATATGTGGCAGAAACTCTACTAATATTTTCAAGTTTCCAATAATGAGTTCAAGATGTCCTAACCACATGACGCTGAATCTGTACAAATTCAATATTGTCTGTAGGTCAGCAGGCTTGCACTTTCACAGTACGTTTTCCTTCCAGAGGTCTCAGAACACTGAGACTTTCTCCACCCTTCATAAACCTCACCATGGGATGATTCACCATGGGTGGGGAATGGGGATATCACCCATCACAAGCCCACCAATGTGGTCTTGGCAGTCATTTGAGTCCACTGGCAAAATGGAACATAACACAAGGAATCCATCACTTTATATGTATTTTTTTGCTGTATAGGACCTAGTCTTGCTAAAACATTTTACACTAATATGAAAAGTCTTAAAAGTATATAATTTTTTTAATGTTTTCTGTTTTATATGGATGTTTGTCTGTATTTGGAACTTATTAGAAAATATCAGCAATAAAATGTACTTCTGAAAGTTAAAATCATCCTCTTAAACCACCAAATGTAATTCACCCATATTTAAAATTTTTAATCATATCTTAAGTTTTGTCAAGCCAATTTATTATAGATAAGAGGAAGTCACTTTCATGATAATGCAAGAAGAATCATGCACAAAAAAAATACTGTTCTAACCAGGTCTTACTCTTTGGCTGCAGCTTGAAATAAGGTCAATGACCAATCCTTCATCTTGTGATGATCAACAACGCATATAACTGTGACAAAAACAGCATCTTTATATTCATTTAACTCACATTCAAAAAGTCAATCGCAACAGAACTGATGATGGCTAAGTATGCCTTATGTTAGAGAAAATAATGAACAAATGTAAAGTTTCAGATTGTTCTCTTGAATATTTTTTACAAACTTCTACAAAACTTACTGTATGATATTTGTAGAATGTGATATTAATAACCTTTTAAAGCATGAACAGAAAAAAAAAAAAGAATTAACAATGGAGTATGTTTTTTTAAGGGGCTGATCAATAGCTTTCCTGTTTTTCCTCCCAAGAGTAGGAATAGACAAAAGGACACAAGAATCAACAAGCATGTGGGTGTTTGGGAGGGTCACACTTACTACTAGCAAAAAGCAAATCAGAAGAGATGGCTTAGATATATGGTCATAATTGAATTCCTAATGCCATAGCATATATATATATATATATATATATATATATATATATATAATACACTCAAATTATATATAATTTGAGTGTAGCTGACACATAATGTTACATTGATTTCAAGTATACAACATAGTGATTCAACGTCTCTATATGTTATGCTATGCTCTCCACAAGTATAGCTGCCGTCTATCATCATACATACTATTACAATATCATTGCCAATATTTCTTATGCTGTGCCTTTTATTCCCATGATTTGTCCATTCCAATAATTTAATTTACCACTAAATGGCTAGCTTCCCACTCAAAGCAATGTACCTGTCTTACTGTCAGACTTGTGTAAAGTAAAAAGTAAGAGGTTACAGAAGGGACTGAAGAAAGCCCCCTGAGTTGGCTTTGTTATATTTAAACGAGTTGTGAAGTAGTATTAACTTTCATCCCCATTATACCAATGTATTTAACTACACTGGTTTAAAAAACTGCAAAACGTTTGTTATTTTAACCTTGAAAGTATGGTTTTCAACAGCATACAGCCACTGTAAGTGGAGCATAACAAGAGCGGAGTGTCCCCTGCAAGTGAAGGCATGTAAGATAGATTTTTCATCATGAATAAAGAAATGTCACAGCCAGAAGATCTTAATGATATCAAACCTACATCTCTCTCTCCACAAACTGTAGTTCAGAAGGGTTAAGTAGTAATGAGCCCACCTTTCCCTGAGTTTTGAGTGACAGAAGTGGCATCGGAATGAATGTCCCTTTACTTAAAATTGTTTCTGTGCTGTGAACTTTACCGGAAGTTCTCAGTTGTTTCTTTTTCTCCCCCATTCCCGAGACAGGATGGCTAGAGTAGATTGGAATTGAGTATTTTCTTTCCCCAGGTCAATTAGACTCTAATAATACACTAATAGGTTAAATTCTGATTAACTGATTCTGTTGCAGGTTTGCACAGTTCTTGTCTCACAGAACTGTGAGAATGGATCTCATGGACACAAAAGGGTGAAGTGAGAATGAAAGTTTATTAAGTGCAGGTGAGAACAGAAAGGAAAGAAAAGGAGCTTGCTCGAGCGAGAGGCGTCCTGAACAGGTTGCTACTCAGGGCTTTCATGGTTGGTCTTTTATAGAAAACTGACCAGGGAACTTGGTAAATATCTTGTCTTTAGCATTTAAGACAGACAAGGTGGATTTGTAAATATCATCAAAATATCATCTACAAACAAGGTAGGTTTCTAACTATCAGGTGAATATCTCATCTTTATTTAGAACAAACAAGGTGGATTTGTTATGTTCCCTTCTCTCTGGTTACCATCTCATGTATAACATTTTTCCACATCTGGGATTTCTGTGAAGCTGGTTAAATAGCCTCTTGAGTGAGCTTGGTCATGAGCCCCCAATCTCTCTCTCCCTGCCTAGCCTCACCTGTCCCTTTCTCAGTTTCTCCGGAGGGCAGGCCTTGTTAAGACTAGAGTGCTCTGGGGTATTTCGAAATGGCTCCTTTACCCTCCCTCCCCCCCTCATAGAAGCAAGAAGGGTTTTTCTTTCAGTATCTGCTGTGGTAACTTCTTTGAGCTCCTGGAGGTAAATCTGACCATACTGTGAGGCCTCCTATGACTTATTCCCACTGTAATTTTTAACTGAGGCATCCATACTAAGAGTCCAGCAACTTGTCAAATATAGTTTGGGGTTTCCTTCCCCAGTACTGCTCCTGATGCCATTTCTGGTCCCAAGTCTCTGCTCTGGGAAGCCTATGACTCCTTCTATTCCCCTGTCTGTCTCTATGGTCTTGGGGGCAATGGTTTGACCTGGGGCCTCCCAGCTTTTACAGAACTGTTGATTTTTTTTTTTTTTAAGTCTGTCCAGCTTTTTATTTGTTCTTTAGATGGATTGTTGATTTCCAAGCACCACACCTGCAGAATTGGAAACTGGAGGTCTCTATATTTTTTTTCAGATTTTATCTTTCCATGAATGCCAGATATTCATAAACATTACTGAAACTTAGAATACCCTGTATACATCTGTTTAATTTTTCATAATCCCAGTGGAATTATATTAAATACAGCTTTCGTTTTTACCAAAACTGACATAGTTGACAAAAATGTTTTCGGACAGCTCTCTATCCTATGTTTAGAAAGATCTTCTTTTAAAGATCGATATGATTTTCTGTGTGGAGTAGTGTCTTCCCCTGTGTTCGTCACAGATATGTAAGTAGATTTCACTTAGAAATGTCACCAAAATACAAGCCCACCTTCTAAGTGTCTTCCTAAGGCACCATCAATGTTTTTGTTTGTTTGTTTTTGTTTTATAGTATTTTATTTTTCCCTCCCACTGATTCAGTGATATACAGATTTTCTGATTCTTTATAATGTGAAAATGCCCCTTATGCTATCATGGAGAGGTTACCTTTTCTTTCCTACTTTCTTTTCTACTTTCCTACTTTAGGAAGAAAGTTTTTCTTCAAAATTAAGAGCATATGACTTGGCTCTCCATTCCTTTTCCATTCTGCCAACAAATCCACCTTCCTCCAGAAAGTCGGGCTAGGAGGGTTGTCAAGATTTCCTGCCTGTGGAGCCCACTTTAAGCCTGAAGGGCTGCTCCTTCAGATTACCCATCAGTGTTAATCATGACTTAAACTAAGGATATAATAACTAAGCCATTCACTAGCTCATGGACAGCTTTCTCAGTGTTAAGATAATCGTCAAGAAAATTAGGACCACTTATGGTAGAGATCCTGGTTTGTTGTTTGTTTGTTTCTGTAACAGAGAGAGAGAGACAGTGAGAGAGAACAAGTCAGGGGGCAAGGCAGAGGGAGAAGCAGGCTCCCCACTGAGCAGGAAGCCCAACATGGGACTCGATCCCAGAACCCTGGGATCATGGTCTGAGCTGAAGGCAGACCCTTTACCATACGAGCCACCAGGGGCCCCAAGATACTGCACTTAAACAGTTTGTAAGTAAAACCCTAAAAGTTTTCATTATTTCCTATCTTCATTAGAGAATTCCTTAGACATGTCTGTAATATTTGCTACATTCTTTAACACAATGTTCCTTTAGTGAGTACAAAACAAATTCTTCTTTTCAAGGGGGAAAAAGACTGAAGCTTTGCATTAGTATCAAAAAGAAAAAAAAAAAATAAACCTCAAATCTTATAAATACCTTTTCACTGTTTCACTAAATTTATATTTCAAAGACATTCAAGTGAAATATGTCCTTTATTTTATTCAAGATGAGGTAAGAAACTACTGCTAATGACTTAAAAACCTGCAATTCAGTATATAAAATGTCCCAAGCTCAGTGTAGAAAATAATAAACTACTTTCTGTTTTTCATTACAGCTATTCATAAAAATTATCATTCACAGTGCAATTCTTATTTTCTGGGTAAAAAATTAAATATAATTGTGATAAATAAGGAAATAGGCTATGCTGAATTGTATCTTTATTTGTTTATAATATTTATTTTGTCTAATATCTTACATTAATTAGTTAAGGATAAATACATTTTAAATGTAAGTGAGATATACGGTATTTTGGGGTTTTAATTTTTAAATAAAAGCTCACTTCCAATGTATAAGATGATAATAAGAATGTTGAGTTCAGAAGGGAAACCAACTTTCCTTGCTATATTAAGTTTTTTTTTTTTCCCGAATACACTAACTTTGGCAAATCTTGATTGAAAAATAAATGGCAAGCATGAAGTGATCAAGAGAACTGGCAGGTTTATAATTAACATATATGGTTTACATTTTCTTTAAGAAAGAAGAGAAGACGGGTGCCTGGGTGGCTCAGTGGGTTAAGCCTCTGCCTTCAGCTCAGGGTCCTGAGATCAAGCTTTGCATCAGGCCCTCTGAGAGCCAGTTTCCCCTTTCCCTCTGTCTGCTGCTCTGCCTACTTGTGATCACTCTCTCTGTGTCAAGTAAATAAATAAAATCCTTTAAAACATTAAAAAGGAAGAGAAGAAAAAGAAGCAGAAGGATAAAATATTAGCAATAATTGCTATAATTTAGAGCTTGCTTGCTCTACATCAGGCACAGAGTTCAGTGACACATATATTATCTCTAAACAACTCTTTGATGGTTATCATAGTTCTTAATTATAGCAAATATAATCAAATAAATTATTCACCAGTTAATCTTAGAGCTGGGAAACACTTTTTTTTTTTTTTTTAAATATACACTGTCCTCTTAGTGTTGGTAGGAAAGACCAATTTTATAATGAAGAGATTCCAAATTCATCAACTTAAAGAAAACGATAATTTATTTCTCTTTCTTGTGCAGAAATCCAAGAAAAGCATCCCAGGGCAACTATAGTTGTATATCTCTTTCAATTTGTAGCTCGGCCATCCCTAAGTCCTTGCTGTCTTGTCTAGGCTGGGCAGTCAGCAGGATAAAAGAACAGAGAAAGTGGAAACCCCACGTGAGTCAGTTTATACCAACAGAATGGTAAACTGAAGGAAGGCTGAGTAATGGAGTCTAGCTAGGTTACCATGTGTTCATTCGCATTCTATTACCACTGAAGAAAGGAGACAAGGACTTCTGTGGACAGTGAGCAGTTACCAACACAACACAAATCCATGTAACTTTTCAATGAAACCTCTATGCTCTTGGCCATCAATCCTGAGCTTTTTTCATTACTTCATCTAACAGTTTCAGAAGTCATTCACATATTTCAACTTAGATTTCTCAGCCATTTCAAAATCAAGAAACTCCAAATCAATTTCATCTCATCTCTCCTCTCCTAATCCGAAGTTACCTTCTAAATGGATTGTGTAACCAAAGTCCAGTGACAAGTTTTCTTCAAGAAATCTTTAAACTCTGCGCTGTACTTCATACATTTCATTCACAAAGCCATTCCAGAATTTCTTTCAAGTTATCATTTTATTCATCGTTTTCAAAGATAATATTATCTACCCTTTTTTCTTTCATTGTTATACAAACATTGTTACAAACCAATCCACCTTTATGAATATCATAAATTCAAATTCACTAGCCACCTGCTATATCCCAAGTACTATGCTTAGTGATGGGTAAACAATGACAAACAAAAATAAATAAGAGTAGCTAACATCTGTGTGGTATTTACTCTGTGCATGTGCTATTCTACTCAATGAACATAAACTCACTTGTATTTCACATAAATTCTAAGAAGATATTTCAGATGAAAATGTAAGTTTTGTAAACATTAACTCACTTGTCATAGTTACATACTAGACCTTATATTTGAACTTGGTCTCTGACTCCAGAGTCCATGTTCTTCTTCTTCTTTTTTTTTTTTTTTTTTTATTTATTTGACAGAGAGAGATTACAAGTAGGCAGAGTGAGAGAGGACGAAGCAGGCTCCCTGCTGAGCAGAAAGCCCGATGCGGGACTCGATCCCAGGACCCTGAGATCATGATCCGAGCCAAAGGCAGCGGCTTAACCCACTGAGCCACCCAGGCGCCCCAGAGTCCATGTTCTTAAACCAGTAGATAGTATGGCCTTGCCTCATAGAAGTTCTATACAGTGGAATACTTAGAGAGTGCATAACCTTATAGATAAAAATATAGTTATGCCCTGTGATCATTGCTAAAAGGAGAAATACAGTGACTATTTCAACTGTTCAGAATGTTTTCTGAGGAAGTGGGGAATAATGAGTGGGAATTAAGCCTTCCCAGCAGAAAGCACAATGTGGAAAAGACCTTGAAGAATGGAGAGAACACATTGAGGACTGAGAGACCATGTGGCTAGAGCTCAGAAATGGAGAGCATGCAAGTAAGGCTGAAGAGTTACCCAGGGGCCAGAACTTGCATCTCTTCTTAAACTTTTTTAAACTTTTGTGAGGGCTTTCTTGCAAACAACAAAGAAAAAAAAATTGTGCAAATGATTTGACATCATCTGTTTCCAGTTTTAAGACCTATCAGGTTGCTATGCATAGTATAGATTATAGGAAGGAAGCATGGATGTGGATCAGCCTTTTAGGAAACCAACAAAGGAGTGTCAGATGTCGGTAGTTTGGGCTAAAGAATGCTGATGTCACAGGGAGAGGAACATACAGATAAATTAAGAAGGCAAAAGCAGTAGGGCTAGTGATTGATGAGATCCCGGGGTGAGTGAGAGGAGGTGGTATCTGGATAATGCCTGACTTTTAGTCCTACGTTGTACCATGCATGGAGATAGGGAACCCTGTCTTGGAAGAAACTAGCTTTAGGAATGATGATCGTGAGTTGAATTTTGGCTTTCCAGGATTTGTGGTGTCATTTAGATATCCCTCTGGACAAGTCTAGTAGGAAGTTGGGTTGTCTGAGCTGGACATAAAAATTTGGGAGTCACCTGAATGTTTGAGTTGTAAACTCATGAGCATGCGTAAGACAATGGGGCAAGAATTATGAAATGAGAGATTCTAAGTCTCTGTTACTGTAAGATGGGTAGGGGTGAAAGACGACATACTACAGAGGACTTCTTTGGACGTCTACAAATGGACATAGACTTATTTTACATGACATACATCCTTTTATATTTTTATATATTTAATCATGAGTACGCACTATTTCCATCAACTAAAATGAAGAAGATTGGTTAGAGGAGGATGGTCTGGCAAAGGGAACTAGAAAAGAAATGCTGCCAGCCTGTAATTGGCGTACTGCCCAAACCTCCATACTTATTTCTCACCCTTTATCCCAACCCTTTTCTATTTATTATACACAATTTTGACAGGGTAGTATGTGTTTTAAATATGCCTATCAGTGGGGCACCTGGGTGACTCAGTTGATTAAGCATCCAACCCTTGATTTGGGCTCAGGTCATGATCTCAGGGTCCTGAGGTGGTACCTGCGTCAGCCTCCACACTCAGTGCAGAGTCGCTGGAGATTAGTTTTCTTTTTCTCCCTCTCCCTGCTTGCACTGTCTCTAAATAAATAAATTATTTTTAAATAAATAAGCAAATAAATATGTCTATCAAAATATTACAAATACTGTGACATAGCACTAGTATGCTGCTGTTTAATGTCTCCTACTATGTGGATATATGCTATGAGAAACTCTTATGTCGAATTTCACTGTATCAGTCATATTGAGATAAAAAGAACAATCCATATGAGAATAGTTAAATAAGTCCTCCATTGTTCTTGTGTCAACTGTTTAGCTGCTATTCTGGAAATTGTAGAAATATCTTTCTCAAAGAAAAAATAGTTCACAGACACAAAAACATATTATCTTGTCTCTTTTGTTGAAGGTTATTGTTAAAGCTTATGCCTAGAAATTCAGTAATCATTTTGGTACAAAAGAGAACCTCATTTAGACAATTTTTCACTTCTCTCCAGGCATGATTATATTAAAACAGACAGCAAATGTCTGGAGAAATGAAGAACAAGACATTACAAAGAATAAGAGGAATCATTGTGGTAAAAGAAAACCAATGATGCAGAAATTAAGCACTCAGATCAGTGTGGCATGTTTGAAAGCACCTATTTGACTTAACAGTGCAAGATGTTTTTGCCTTTAAAACATTATCTTTTGTAAATCTATCTCATTTCAAGTCCACATTACCTTGCTGGCTAATTTAACTTTGTCTAGACTTAAACTTGGTCAACTCTTACATATACAAAATGAACCCATGAAGCAGATTAGGAATTTATTTTTTGGAGGGGGGTGCCTGGGTGGCTCAGTTGGCTAAGTGTCTGCTTTTGGCTCGGGTCATGGTCTTGGGGTTCTGGGATCAATGGAGTCCAGGGTCAGGCTCTGGGATCAGCCCAGCATCAGTCTCTCTGCTCAGCAAGGATCCTCGTTCTCCCTCTCTTCCATGCTCATGCTCTCTCTCACTATCTCTGTCTCTCTATTTCTCTCAAATAAATGAATAACATCTTTTTAGAAATGGATTTTTTTTTTCATGACAAGACAGTAAAAAATCAGGAGGGACCAAAAGCAATTATTTCCCTGTGAGACCCTTAAGGAAAAAGAAAGGAAATTTTCTTTTCCTTAAGGGTCTCACAGTGAACAGCAACAAAATAAACAATTATTTTTTCTTAAGATATATTGTAGAGAATGTTGCAAGACACAGTGAGCCAACGGTTTTTTTGTTGGTTTTTTTTTTTAAGATTTTACTTATTTTTTGACAGACAGAGATCACAAGTAGGCAGAGAGGCAGGCAGAGAGAGAGAGGGGAAGCAGGCTCCCCACCGAGCAGAGCTGGATGCGGGGCTCAATTCCAAGACCTTGAGATCATGACCTGAGCTGAAGGTAGAGGCTTTAACCCACTGAGCCACCCAGGCGCCCCCTCAACAAATATTTATTGAGCAGATGTTCTCCTTACTGTACTTTTCTGCCTCACTGGGCTATCTCTGGCTATAAATGGCATATTCATATCTTCATCATTTTAAAAAAGTTGTAATGCGCACCTTGTAATGATAAAGGCCAAATTTGATAACAATTAAAATTAAATATCTGAATTCTCTCGATCAATTTAAAATGAGCATAATTTGAAAACTTCAACATATGTGTTCATAGCCCCTTTTCGGCACCTTTCTACTTTTAAGTGAATGTTCTGAGTACAAAAGTCACAGAGAGAAGATTAAAGGAACAAACTCAGGGAGAGTTATTTTGTTGTTGTTGTTGCTATTGTCATTTGTTTTCTTTTTTTTTTTTTTTCCTTAGTTATTGTTGTTGATGTAATGGCTGCTATTGTCATTATTATTTTAATCCTATTATGCTAAATGCCAGGACAGCAAAGATACATTTCTCTACATCCTATAGGGTGATAAGTAAAATCATCTGCTATAATCAGCTCTGTTAGAAAAACTCTAAAATAAAACCTAGGAGGTCTGTATTTTCCCAACTATATATAATTTGAAGCAACTTTCAATGTCAAAAAGATTATAAAGAGATAATTGCCCTTTTAGACTTCAAAGCAATAAGAACTATAGAAGCAACTGGTAAAGAAGTAGGAAAAAAAAAAAAAAAAACGCCAAAAAGAAATCTCTCACTTAGGAGATTATTTTGCAGAAAACTTGAATGAGCTATTTGCTAAAACCTTAGACAGGTGTCATGTCTAATGGACTCAAAATAATGTTCAACTACACTTAAAAAGGCACATGACAGTGCTTCTTTAAGCATGATTATCACATTGATAAGGAAAGATCTAATTACACATTCACACATGGCTTATATTAGGAACTATAATTTATTTTAAAAATTAATAGAGAGAAAACATTAACTAACCTGAAATAAAGAATCATCGTTGTGGATTTCTGATGCCATGCAACTAGAAGATGGCTCACCATGCTGACAGAAACCTTGAGCATAGAATGGGGAGCCATGGGTTAAGTTCTGTGCCAATATCTTTTACTGTTACTATTTTAATACCCTGTATTGAGTGCTTTTTCTTCTAAGACTTTTAAATGGTCATTTAATCCCTGCAATAACTGTGCCATGCAGACCATATTATCTTGAATTATTGTTATAAATAATTATATATTATATATGTTTATTTAATTAAAACAGATTCAGGAACTTTTTGTAAGATTTTATTTATATATTTATATATTTATTTATTTATTTAGAATTTATTTATGAGAGAGAGCAAGCCCAAACAGCTGAGGTACAAGGTGTGTGTGTCGGGGGGAGATTTCAAAGCCAACCCTGTGCTGAGCACAGAGCCCTACATGGGTTTCCATCCCAAGACCCCAAGATCATGACCTAAGCCAAAACAAAGAATCAGAAGTACAACCAAATGAGTTCAAGTAGCCCTCAGGAATTTTAAGAAACAAATTCACGTTGTTAGAAAGATTTAGAAGAATTAGAATTCATCCGATAGACTAGAAAGATTCTGCCCTAAAGTATCGTGCATATATAATAGAACATAAATGTAAAATGTTAAATATAAAACATTTTATACATAAAATATTTTACTCACCTAAAACTTTCCGTGGTGAAGTAATTGCATTATTAAATTTTATTAAATCATGTACACATCTTTTTAATATTCTGTGTGATGAAATGGGAAGTTTGTGTTATTACCTTCTTCCTGGAAACTTCTATTTACTTGAAATATAAGATAATTTAAACTATGGTTAGTTCAATTCAGATGTTTGGAGGATATGTTCTCAGAAATGAGTGAGCACGTAGTGCTTGGTGTTAACATGTAAACAATGAATATTGGAACACTCCATCAAAAACCAATAATGTATGGAATGGTGACTTACATAACACAATTAAAAAAAAAAAAAAAAGAAAGAAAGAAAGGAGCGAGTCCGTCACGTAAGTGAAAATACCAGACAGTATTTGTTAAAATTCAAACATTCAAGTGGAAATTGGAACTTGCTCTCCCTCTAGTTTCCATCTGCTTGCTCTTTCTCCCCTCTCTCAAATAAATAAATAAAATTAAAAAAATAATACATTATTTTCATGAAAAGATGTAATTTGATTTAACATATAACACATTCATTTTCATTAGTTTTTAAATAAATATATAGACTTTTTAAACCCTTCATTTATCATTTCTAATGTAGAGAATATTGATAGATATGAATATCTAAACAAAAGCACTATGAGATCTCCAGTGATTTTAGAGGTTTTTTTTTTTTCTCTTTTAATTTTTTTTTAATTTTAAAGTATTGGGGACAGTATTTGTATGACAATAACTTCTTATGGTCAAATACCTACCCTCAAATCTAAACAATAGAGTAATAAATAAATGGAAACCAATATTAGGAAGTAGCTATGGTCTGCCTTTTGTGAATAAGAACAGTTAAGGTAAGTTAGAGCAAACCCTTCAAGGATACACATCTACTGATGGATGAATCTCTTTTAGTTAATTAGGACTGAAGCCAAGGCTAATGCTTTCACTTTGACCAAGTTGTAAGTGGATACACAGGCCTGGGATGGGAAGAATAACTGAAAAGAAAGAATAGACAAATGAAGTATTGGTAATAATCAAGAATCATGTCCATTTTATTTGTTCCACAGGATCCTGAGAAATGAAATTTTTCAGGACTTGTTTTTATCCAGACTGAACAGTGATTTATCAGACAGCCTGGCAGGCCACCTAATCCTGTACAACTCCCATAAATTCAACCCCGCAGCTGAGAAGTTATCATCTGCAGCTGCAAAGTGAGACTTTGAAACCTTGAAATCCAACAGAAAACATTTGAACTTAGTAACAATATTGTGAAATATGTCTGTGGCAAAATCACCCAGAGAATATTCAAAATTGTTTTCATTTTTGAAACAAATTTGTCAAATTTTAGGCAATCTATTAACATGACCTTTACTTGAAGAGTTCTAGAATTTCTTCAAGAGTTTTGCATTTTTTTATTAGTATTATTCAGGAGACCACACAGATCTAATTACAGAATTAATTTTTTTTTATTATTAAAATTATAACAAAAACCAAACAATAGAAAAATAAAAAGGGAAGTGTATGAATTACAATTTGATCAAAGATAATTTCTAAGAATATAAAACTAGTCATTAATTTCAAAAACCTCCTTTCTGAGTGCTTGTTAGGATAGTCCAACTTAATTATGTTTGAGATTGCAACCATGAAAAAGCACAGCTTCTAAAACCTATGGCTTTGTATTTTAGGTTTTTGCACATCTATAAATATTACACGTATCATTATTCAAAGTTAAAATGTGTGTGCTTTTTGACCAGGTAATTTCATCTTGGTTATTTATCTTCATGGATAATTGAACTGGTACACTAAAAATAGCTTAAATATATTCATTGTAACATTGTTTATATTACCAAAATTATGAAAATTCAGTGAATGTCTATCAACACAAGATTATTGAAATGAAATAAGAAATTATGAAAATATATTTCATGTGGAAGTACTTTAATATTTATAACAGTGTTGAATGAATAAGCGGTTTAAAAGATATGTAGAGTACTATATGTTGGCTAACTGAACATAAAAAAAAACTAAAGATGTACTATGCGCTAGCTCATTGAACATAATAAAAAAAAAAGAGGGGTTCCTGGGTGGCTCAGTGGGTTAAAGCCCCTGCCTTCAGCTCATATCATGATCCCAGGGTCCTGGGATCCAGCCCTACATCAGGCTCTCTGCTCAGCAGGGAGCCTGCTTCTTCCTCTCTCTCTGCCTGCCTCTTTGCCTACTTGTGATCTCTGTCTGTCAAATAAATAAAATCATAAAAAAAAGTACACTTATCTTGATAAGCTCTGAAAAAAAAGATACATAGAGTGACCCCTTTTATACAAATGATGTATATATATGTTTATTTCTTGTTATATATACAGAAAAAGATGTCAGGAATTGTTTGCCAAAATACCAAAAGTGCTTCATTGTAAGGATGGAGATTTTAGGTAATTTTTCCTATCATTTTGAACTTTTTAATGTTATTGAATGTTATTTATGATTGCATATTATTTTTATAATGATATCACAAAGTTACACTCATTTTAAGATATTTAGTAATTTGAGTAAATTTGTGGAAGAGTTGAAAAATAACTTGATATTGGCACGTGGACTAAGAGTTATAACATCTGTTTTCTCATTTATTGTTATTATTATTAAAGTACAGTTGACACGTAATGTTGCTGTCTTTTTAATTCATGCATTCATAGAAATACCTGCAATCATATGACTCCAACAAGCATATTAACATTAGAGAGTTTAGATATTTTTACATAATTTCCTTTACTTTCTAGTTGCTACTTGATCAAACTATATTTTATAAGTCCTTTCACATTAAATTTGGAAGGTAAATTTTTTGGAGAAAAATTATTTTCTAATATTAACTATAGTGTGTTTTACATGAAAAAGTTTGGAATATATAGCTATCGAAAGTAATTGTGAATTTCTAACTATAAGGGGCTATGAATTTGTTATTTAAAGAGAACCATAAATGTAAGAGGGAGAAAAAAAAGCTTATGTTCCTTATGTTTCTTTCCATATACTTCCATATTTTATTATTTTTAATTTTTTTAAGATTTTATGTGGGTTTTTTTAAAATTATTTGTTTTACAGAGAGAGAGATCACAAGTACGCAGAGAGGGGAAGGGAAGCAGGCTCCTTGTTGAGCTGAGAGCCCGATGTGGGACTCGATCCCAGGACTCTGAGATCATGACCTGAGCCGAAGGCAGCGGCTTAACCCACTGAGCCACCCAGGCGCCCTTAATTTTTAATTTATAACAATTTCATAAGAAAATGTTTTAGAATGTCTTTCCAATGCCATGTTTCTTAAATACTATCTGGCATGAAGCCATTATTGATGTTTTAACATTCTTATGTAGTATCCTATATGAGAGGTTTTCCAGCAAGATGAAAGCTAAATGTACATTTTAATGTGTTATTTCAAAACAAAAATGTAAACTGATAATTTTTTTTTTAAATTATACATGCCATCGGGGCGCCTGGGTGGCTCAGTAGGTTAAGTCTCTGCCTTCAGCTCAGATCATGATCTTGGGGTCCTGGGATCGAGTCCTGAACCGGGCTCTCTGCTCAGCTGGGAGCCTGCTTTCCCCTCTCTCTCTCTGCCTTCCTTTCTGCCTACTTGTGCTCTCTCTCTCTCCCTCTGGCAAATACATAAATAAAATCTTTAAAAAAAAATTAGACACGCCATCTTTAATTTTAACAAATTTAAATAAAAACCAATACATGTGTACAGGCTTCAAGAATATATGGTTTTATGGAGTAAAGCTGACCATTTTAGAACAATTGGCCTAAATTGTTTTAATTTAGCTTAAACTAAATTAATTAAATTGTTTTAATTTAGTTTAATTAAATACATAATGTATTTTCATTAGTACCCTCTATAATTGGGACATATAGCGATATGAATCATGGTCCCTTAGGGACTAGGAAAGCACTCGTATTTTTGGAATTTTAGGAGAAATTGTGGTTCTATCCCTTTGCAATGAACTTGACTGGGAAAAGATTTAGTGGACTCTGAACAAAAATCTCTCACAGGGACACCTGGGTAGCTCAGTTGGTTAAGCATCTGCCTTGACTCAGGTCAAGTCCTACATGGGGCTCCTTGCTCAGCGGGGAGGCTGCTTCTCCCTCTGCCTGACTCTCCTCCTGCTTGTGCTCCATCTCTCATTCTCTCTCTCTGACAAATAAATAAAATCTTAAAGGAAAAAAAGTTTCTCTCAGAGAGAAACCCTTTTGTATTTTCCACCACAGAATCTCTAAACCTAATAGTGTCTGCCTGCATCTTTCTATCAGTACGTCCATTATATTCAAGGGTTCTTCCTCTGCTCGATATCATCACTTTCTGTACAGATCACCTCTTCTTTCTCCTCCTAGCATCCCCTTGCTGTTCCTTCATTCCATGCATCATTATTTTCAACTATACAATTTCGAAAATTGTGGTTGTGTATGTGTATGTGTGTGCTCTGTTATAAAATAATCTATCTACCACATAATTTCATTCTATTTCTCTGGTTCCCTTAAGAGCTAAAACCTTGTAGCTGTTTCCAATACAGTCTGATTCAACTTCCTTCAGTACCAGCTATTCAAAGATGGTAACTTTTATTTATTTTTGCCATATTTTGCATCGAAAAATTTGTCTTGTTTTCTTTTAGAAAGAAAAGAAACAGGGGCAGGCAGAAGTACTTGTTCAATATGCCCAAGTTTCTGTACATTATCTTGACTTTTCATCTATATGAATTACATACACTTGGCCCTTGCCATCCTAAAACTTGTTTTCCTCTTGGCTTTAAGAACACCTTGCTTTTCTTATATTTCCAGTTCTATAATGGCTAAATTGGCTTTTCTTCTCGTCCCTATCTCTAGATGTTGGAGCTCTTGGGGCTCTGTCCTGTTTTCCCATGGTAAATGTTTGTTACCACCCATATAAATATGTCATAGTCCCAACACCAATTTGAACTTTATTTTCAAGTAGCCAACTCATTAGTCTACTTATCCACTCAGATGTTAGCAATCTTAGCAAATTTAATGTATTCAAAATGTCAAATAGAAGTATTATATAAATTATTTACCTAAAAATGACCATTCCCCATTCCCCTAAATTCCCATCCAAACTACCATTATCTCTTGCCTGCTGCTCTACAACATTTTCTTAAGTATACTTCTTGTGTTAACTCCTTCCCCCTTCTACCCACCAGTCCAATTTCCACATACCATCTCTGCTTAAATTCTTGCAAAGTCTTCCATTTTGCTTAAATTAAATCTCAAACTCTTTATTGTGACCCACAAAACCCTACAGGACTTAGACCCTTTCAACTTAGTTGAATTCACATCCTGCCCCTCTTACCTCACAAACTATTACTTACACCCATTTTCTAATGGTTTCTGGAATACATCTGGCTTGTATAAAACAGGACCCTATATTTGTGCATTCCTTTTCCTGGAAAACTGCTACTGCAGCTCTTCACGTGAATGGATTGGTCTTAAGGTTCAGGTCTCAGTGGCATGGTCACCTTCTTGAAAAGTCTTCTTTGACCACCATTTGCAAAATATCCTTCTTCCCCTTTACTCTATCTTCTCTTCCTGTTTCACTTTTTGTAAGCTTTTCACTACTCAAAGTACATTATTTATTTATTGGTTTCACTGTTTATTTTTGTTTTCCTCTACTATAAGTAAGTTCTTCATGTTATGGGCCTTTATTGCTCTAGCTCACCATCACATGTTCAGCATTTTGAACTATGGCTGTAACAGATGAGGTGCTCATTGACTATCTGGTGAATAAAAACATGATTGCATATTTGTGGTAGAGTCTCCATTGACCAATTTTAATTTGCTCTCAACTGTGAGAGTCCTAGTCCCATAATCTAGAATGAGGTCACTCTGCCTGGTCAGGGGTAGTCTATGCCTTTTTCCCTGGTGTACAAAATTAGATTCAAAATTCTTGCCTTGGGCATTGGACTCCCTCTATTACAATGTATGTTTATTTGCCCCCCAAGCAGCCCTTTCCCCACACATACAACAGCAACTACCCCTCTTCCCTGCCCCTTTTACTAATACCATGAACACACACATAGGAAGGCATTATAGACATGATGGGAAGAATTGACTCTGAAGGCGGGTTACTCAGTTCACTCCCCATTTCACCCTCACCAACTGTGTGATCTTTGGCAACTCGCTCAACTTTTCTAAGCTTTAGTTTCTGCAACTGTAATGTACAGATGATAAACTTGCCTATATCATATGGTTGTCATGAGAACCAAATGACATAATGCACGTCAAGCACTGAGGAGAACTATTTCACCAAGTCTCATTTTTTCCCGAAGAACAGCATTTTGAACGCATTAAGAAACAAAGCTCTTTCCCTTTTTTACCTCAAATTCTCTAACACTCTCAGTAAATTTTTGGCACTTAAAGTGAGGATTTGTAAGTTCTCAGATGTTGCTTTTTAAAACTAGACCATTTAAAAGAAAAAAGTTGGTTAATAAGGTTGGGGCAGCTCACAATATCTATCTCCTTACCTCATTATGATCCTGATGAAATACTTGCCAATGTAAAATCATGACAAAGCTATTTCATGGGTGTAAACCATGAGAAAACTACTTCAACATCCATTTGTTTTGGCTTGGTTTCTTTCACAGGTCATTTTTTGTTGGTTTCAAAATCCACTGATATTTCCACTGAATAATCTGGCCTCCTAGGTCATCATGTCTTTTTGTTAGACCATCAAACTATCAATATTTTTACCAAAAAAAGATTTCCATTATTAATTTGAATTTCCTTTGGTTTCTGGGTCTTCTAGTATGCAGTATTTTTTTTTTTTTACTTTCTTTTATTAGTTCCATACTACATTTTACCTACTAGACCTCTTTAAAAAGGTATTATTATTATAGATATATAATAGGACTGCTTTTCCATATACTTTTAACTTGAAAATGATCTTTTTGCTTTCAAATGGAGCAGGAAAATGTCTTAAGTTACAATAAAAACTCATTTTTATCTCTTTTGATGTGAATTCCATTTAATACTAACAAAGTAGTGATTAAAATTTATATAGTGTTAGCAAAATAAATAAATTTCCACTCTTTAGATGGAGGGGGAAAAAGATTTTATGTTTATGTTATGGGAATCTTGATTTTTTTTCAATACAAATACTCATTCCATGCCAATACTCTTAAATTTTTAGAATATTTAAGTAAAGCAAAAAGTCATAAAGTAAAACAAAATTTTAGTAAATTTTACATAAAGCAAAATATCAAATATACACCAGTAATTCTTTTTTTTTTTTTTTAAGGAGTGTCTCATAGAGTTAAGTATGTTCAAGGAAAATGATAACACATAAATTTTTCCAAAGAGTAATTAAAGACAGAATATTTGAACAGAAAAATTCAACATCACATTGAACTCTAATATGTCTCTCTAGTGAAGTTAAAAATCTTCTTATATATTTAAAGTTTTATTTCTTTTTTACTTTTAAGGGTAAATTAGAATAAAATAAACTCCACTTACATGTTAGGATTCATTTTAGAGATGCTGTTTATTTAAAAACCAGATCAACTGGGGACTCCTGCCCCATTTTTTAGTGCTGACTGTAATAGGTATAGGAAAACCCACTACTTCCTAACACAGTGCTTCTAACACAAACAATCAATACAATACCAAATGCACTGCCCTGCCTTGCCCTAGGCAGTTCAAATCAAATGTTTAACATTGCTCGAATATGGTGTTTTTTGAGATTTAATTTCCGTTCAGTTCCACTTTTTAGACCAGCAATGGTGTAACTTCATATTACAACACAAAAACTCCCAGCCACATGGTAAAAACTGGTCCAAAAACAAATGAGTAACATCATAATAAAGCCAAAAATCATATCCAAATAACTAAAAAATAAAAAAAAAATTTAAAAATTAAATCTAGCAATTTCAATGGAAACTTCATCACGAGTTGGGTTCATAAACACAAAATTAAGGGTGGGGAAAGTCACTATTTTTTTTAATTCTACTTAAGTACTGAAATTTAGGAACTGAGGTGAGCTTTCTATTTCCCCATAGGAAAGGCAGAGAAATTATAAATTACAGGGATACATTTTGCTACTTAGCAGTCTCAAAAACAAAATTCTACTGAAAGTACAATCGTGCTAATAGTCTAGTAACTTCCTGTTTCCCTAAATCTTTTCCATCAGATTTTGTCTTAATTGAAGCTAAGGAAAATCCTCTTCCAACCCCCAGTCATATAAAGATGAGATCGAAGTTGACCCTTGTAGATGTAAAAATCACTGACAACGTTTTTTCTATAAGGAATGTGCTTAAACCAGTTCTTAAAATGTCCAAAGTTCTTTGGCTCTAGGTTAATTTTGGTTGGTTGGTTGGTTGTTTTTTTTTTTTTATGTTTAATCAGCCAACATCATTAGTTTTTGATGTGGTGTTCAACAGAGTTTGTTTTCCCCTAATAGAATGTGTATTCCAAACAGAGTAGACTTCTAATAAACACTGATTGGCTTATAGCTTCTTTAGAAAGTTGAGAATAGTCACACAGACAGCCATGTTGCTATACCAAACTTTTTCAAAAACAAGGGAAACATATTTTCTGTCTTAAAATTACTTTTTTATTTTTGGGTCAGATATCTATGTAGTTCTGGCTGAATTTTTTAATATCTTAATATTTTATTTTCCTTAGCCATTCCCAAGTAAGTATGAATGTTTAATACTATATAAGTTCTTAACAGTATATAATGAATGTCAATAAAATATAATGACTAAATGATATAATACCTATGATATCTACTAATTCCATGACTAGCCAATAACAGTATCTTTGCAAACTATAAAACACCATGCAAATGCAGAGGACTTACCTTGGTACAAAGAGATAAGAGGCTGTGAATCTTTCAAGAATATTTCTGGGAGTCTACTAAAAAAAATACATATACAAGGGATTATTGGAACATTTCTAGATTCTTTAAAGAAAATCTGTAATCAATTTTATATTGAATTAAAACTTGCATTCTAAAGTAACTTATTCTTTTAATTCTGCTTTTATGTCATACTCTGAGCAAATTCTACAATCACTTTTCTTTGGTGAGATCCTAGAAAACTAGAAAATATATTTAAAAGTAGGCAAATGCATGGATTCCCTCAGAAACACTAAAGAGAAGCTACTTTCAAGAATATTAGAAGAATTTAAAGCAGATGAGTTACCTCGTCTCTGTGTGAGCCTGTGGAAGAGAATACCAAATAAAGTGGGAACAACCACAATTATCTTTATACCTGGACGTGGTAGAAAATGAAAGTAGGAAGAAGCAAGTGACAAGGACCACCCAACGAAAAGTCCTAGGCAGTCAAAACTCAGAGAAAATAAAAAGGACCAGATAGAGAGTCACTGTCTCACTTTTCCATCTTTTGATGAAAAGTTAGAAACATGAACTCTGGAAGCTCCTTCCCTCTCACATGGATGGGTATTGCCAGAAAGGGTAGCCGGCAATTCTTAAGGAATTGTGAATGCTAAGAGAAGCAGTCAAAGACCCTAAATTATTTGAAAAGCACAAAGAGCACAAAATCAAATCACAAGACAAAATAATCACATGCAATGAAATAATGATACTAAAGTAATCAGAAAAAGACTTAATACAAGAATTAGACAAGTGTAACTGATAAGGTTTAAAGTTGCAAGTGTGAAATGAAAACAAATTTCATATGAATCCATTATAAACACTGGAGATAAATACAGCTGTTGGGAAAAACTGATGGGTGAGCTAAATAAAATAGTGGTTGTGAAGGAAGCAAGAATTGGTTTTTTGGGAATCCTATGACTAGTAGATATCAAAAGTTGATATTAGCCTAATAGGAATGCCAAAAAAAGAAAATAAAGAAAAATGAAGTTGAGAATGATAATGATGGAACTAATGCTTGAAAGTGACCAAAAAAGCTAAAGACCTTGCCCAAAACATACTTGAAAGTTGGAGAAGGGAAGTGCTATAGAAAATATTTTTAGGCACAAAGGAAAGAAAGAAAAAAAAAAAAACCCCGTTATTCATAGTCTCATACCAAATATATCACACTCAATGCTCTGGTTCCAATATACTTGTGGATATTGATAAATGTTAAGTGCAGGAAATAATGGGACAGAAGGTAATCAGGCAGGTGTTGTGGAGGGTTCTAGGACAGTTGAATGGAAATATAAATAATGAGGATAAGCCAACATATATGGAAAGGTGCTCTCAGTGAAAAGATCCTGATTGTGACATGAGCTGGATGAATCCACAGATGATTAAGGAAGACATTGTGTCTTCTATGAAGTGAGCACAGAAAAAGATAGAGGGAAGAAGTTTCAGAGACAAGAACCAGATCCTATAGCATCTTCACAGACCATGAAAAGATTGGCTATATTTTACATGCAATGTGATTCCATCAGAGAGATTTAAATAAGAAGTCATTGAAAGATCACTCTCTAGATTCTTTGTAGAGAATAGGAAACAGCGTGGAGCAAGAAAGAAAACATATTGAACATTTATTTTTGTATCCATTGTTGGAAAGTCAGCTCATCCTGTGCATGTCTGTTTTGAACAAAATAAAATGTGATATAAATCTTATTTGAATTCCAACATTTTAAAACCAATTATTTCTGGTCAACATCTTAGCTGTTATTTGTACAGCATTGCTTATAATGCAATTTAATTTTTCCCTTCCACCTATCTGGGGTAGCTTTACACTAATCTCTTAACACACATTCAACTACTTTGATGATAAGTAGTGAGACCTTGAAAAACGGTTTCCAGGGCTTGGAGACAGAGGGATTAGACAGCTAAATGATTGGAAAGCAGATGACTCTCAGACAAAAACATCTTAAACATCTTAAGTACATTCACTGGACAACGATTACAACAAAATGAGCATTTACTTCTTGTCATATATGTCTTAGCCAGGGCTCTGTACTGCATCACACAAAGTAAAAATAGCAGGCCTGATTCCAATTCCAGCCCGATCACTAACTGGTGGTGAGATTTGGAGTAAGTTACTGAAGCAGTTTAGGCAATTTTTTTTAGTCTGTAAAAATATGAACAAGAATGTATACTCTATTATTGCATATGTATCAAGATAAAAGAAATAACACTTGTTAAAATCTGTAATGGTGCTTGAGAGAAGAGTTGAATCTGTATATATATGGGTCTAAATCAAAACTTGGAGGACATGGGGAGTTAGACAGGAGAAGAGAATTGGGGGAAATTGGAAGGGGAGGTGAACCACGAGAGACTATGGACTCTGAAAAACAATCTGAGGGGTTTGAAGTGGTGGGGGGGGGGCGGGGGGGGAGGTTGGGGGAACCAGGTGGTGAGTATTAGAGAGGGCACGGATTGCATGGAGCACTGGGTGTGGTGCAAAAATAATGAATACTTTTATGCTGAAAATAAATTTTAAAATTTTTTAAAAAATTAAAAAAACTTATTTTGAAAAAAAATTCTAACAATGCACAAAATAAATGTATCTGCCTTTTAATCTGAGATATTTAATATAAATTTACCCTTTCTCCAAGGCTAAGGACACCATTTTGAACAACGATTATTATGCCAGATGGAGGAGGGACAAAGGGCCATTTACCGTAATACTAAACGCAGGCTCTCATTTTGCTGTGTTCCTTTGTGTTTTGAATATTTGACATTCAAGTCATCTTTTGTACTACCAGATATAACCTAATATCTGTTGTCTTCTTCTAATGTCATCACCACTATTTTCACAATTTTATGCTTTTACTTTCTGCTTCTAATCTGCAGTGGGCTAAACAAGTAGATGACTAAACTTTAGAACATTTGCTGAAATAAAAACAGATACAACAAAACAAGAACTGAAAAGGTCTTGTTATGGCTAAAGTCCACGAATTTTAGTGTATGAGTTTGTGATATTTATTTTAGCTATGAAGCGTTCTTTTGATTTCATCTATGGTTCTTGATTTTGCTCTGGGTAGAAAAGATAGCTTGCTGGGGGGTGGGGGAGGAATGGCTCTGAATGAGGGCTCTCTTACTAAAACTTAAGACATAAAACCTTTCCTCAGGCACCTGGCTGGCTTAGTCCGTAGAGCATATGACTCTTGATTTTAGGGTTATGGAGTCGTGAGTTCAAGCCTCATACTGGGCAAGAAGCCTACTTATAAAAATAAAACAAAACAAAACACCTTTCCTCCATAATTAGTTCTCATACAATTTATAGGTACCAGCCTTAATTCTGTCTTTGGAATATGACAGCTTTGATTACTGTACGTAGCAGTTGGCATAATTCAAACTTTAAGCTGTATGGTGTCACAACCCAATGTTGTCCTTCCATTTAGCAACTCTGGGGGATCCCATACCATCTTGCTTCTGTTCATACTCCTTTAGCTAACTTTATCTGATATTGCTACATCTTTTGTTCTTAAATTCTAAGATCTAGCAAAGAAGTTGATGTTTATAAAAAAAAATTAAAAAAAAGAAGCACATTTTAATACAAACTGTTTTGATTCTTCATAGAAATACAAAAATGATAGATATATGTATGCAAACTCCCTGTATATCTTTTTTTTAACAATAAAGTTGTTATTCCTTTAAAAAAAAAAAGATAAATAAAGCAACACAAATAACAGCTCTCAATCTTAATTAACTTCCATACTCCTAGAGCTTCAGTCCGTGCCTGGTGTATTGTAGGTGCTCAATAAATGTTTCTTCAAGGGAGGATTTAATACATGAATCTAACCTATACCTTTGTTTGAGAGGCTCCTATTAAGGTATTGTGGCTTTGAGTTTAACTTATTATTTTGGGTATAGCTACTTTATAAAATTTTGAAGACTAAATGTTAACTACATTCATTACCTTTACAGTTGCCTGAAACTTCCTTCCAACTATTTTTTAAAGAAAAAATAAAAAAAGAAAGACAAACCACAATGAAATCATGAGAAGGGTCATCAAATAATGAGATTTCAACTAATTTATGGTTCTATGGAAAGCATAGAGGGTAGTGGCATCACAGACAATTGGGGGAAAAAACTGCTTTATTTTTAATGACACTGTTAAGATCAGAACATTATAAGAAAAAAATAGACTTAAGTCCTTTCCTCACAGAAAATCCAAAAATAAACCTCAGATACAATATATATCCACATGTAAAAGAGAGTATCATGTAGCTAATAAAAGAAAATATAAGAGAGTATCTTTTTGGTTTCAGGATAAGGAACGAATTTTTTTTGGCTTAATGTAATCCAAAAACTATCCTCGTTTTACAGTTTAAATAATGTTTCTTTCTCTTTAATCAGGAGAAGAGCCAGAACTAAGATTAATTCCCATTCCCGTTCTCTTTTCAGGGAATCATTCTTCAGTTATTAATAAGTCCCAAGTGACACATATGTTATCTTGATTCCTTCTGATCCTCAGAGATCTGGCTCAACGTGGCCTGAAAACAGTTTCAGTCTGTGATTGTCCAGAAACAACTTCACAGTTTCTGGAAGCTTCTGAGACTTAGGTCTTTAGGCTTTCCTATGATTATGTATTTGTCTGCTTGAACTTTTGTTTTGCGTTAATACAGAAAGGTACTCAGCCCTATCACTGGTTTACATACACACTCACAAACACACAGCAATTATAATATTCACACTTAAACCACATTTCTGAGTTCAGCAATTTCACTCAACATCTTATGAATAACAGGTGGAGTAATTTTAAATTCCATGTAGCCTCTGCCTTCTGTGTAGCTCCACTTCTGTCTTCTCTCTTTCTCTGAGATTTACAGGTATATAATTTTGATGCATCATTCAGAACAGTTCCATCCACTTCCAGGTTCCTGAAGATCTCACCTACTGTCAGTTACTTGTCAAGAGTTTGTGTGTGTGCATGAGTGTGTGTTTCTCCAAATAAATAATTTCCTTTTTTAAAAGAAATTGTGATGGGAACTACTTATAAGATTTTCCCAGCTCATCACAAATATATGTTCAGCATAATTAATATAATATGTGCAAAAAAATTTAGCGACTTTATGAATTAAATTGTCCGGGAAAGAGAGCCAATACATAGGAATAAGACTGGAATTAGTCTAGAGACTAGAACCTGGTAAGAAGTACCAGACCTGAACCCACAGAGAACCATCTGCTGGGTTGTAATAATTAAATCATTGGAAATGTATGGTAAACCTATAAGTTTACTGATTTTAATGCAGTTCGAAAGTTTATTTTTCCCCCCACCTCTAGGAAGGCACTCAAAGAAAATATAACGAAATGAAAAACAAAGGAAAAGACACTGTCCTGAATGATACAGTTAAAAAAAGACAGACCCCTTCCATGTATTCAAGATAAAAGTCTGTCATTATGCTGACTCCTTGTCCTGAGGAAATTTACTTCAGTCCAGAGGGCGGTATGGGCTTGGAAGGTTTTAGTGACATGGAGAGGACATCAGGGAAGTGCTGGGAATGTAAACGCCATCATGAATGCTCTTTAGATTCACCCAAGCCCTGTGCCTTGAAAGCAGAGACAATGAAAGGTCATGGAGAGAAGAACAAGTAAGTGCTTATGAAAAGCTTATTACCAAGAAGAGCTAATATCTCATCTTAGAGAATCCTAAGTGAAAAGTTAAATTTAATCAGCTGATGAACAAATACCAACACTTTCAAATTGATTCAATCTTGGAAACACTTTTTTCTTCTGATTTTTTTTTTCCAATCAATGAGAATTTTGAGCAAAGTCATCCCCATGTTAGTCACAGGGGATTTGTTCCAAGACAGAGGCCTAAAACCAAAGATAGTACTAAACTCTATATGCACTATGTTTTGTCTTATGCATACATATATACCTCTGATAAAGCTTAATTTTTAAATTAGACACAGTAAGTGATTACCATTAGTAACTAATGATAAAATAGAATAATTATAACAATGTACTGTAATAAAAGTTATGTAAATGTAATTTCTGTCTCTTGAGGTATCTTATTGCGCTATAATTACTCTTCTTCATCTTACAATGATGAGAAAAGATAAATGTCTATGTGGTGAGGTGAAATCAAGTGAGTGACCAAGAGGCCCTGGAATGAAGCAGTAGGCCACTACTGACCTTTTGATGACATGTCAGCAAGAGTTTGCTTCAGAACAAGGGTTGATGGCAGGTGAACCAAACCATGGAAGACCAAACAGTGGATAAGGGGGACTACTATAAAAATAAACTAATAATTCCAAATGAAAGACAGAAAGACACTTCTAGTACAAGTTATAGAAATGATTCATTTGAATTGTGACATTTCAGTGAGTTGATATGGAACGTGAAATCCTGCCTTTTTACTGTCTCCAAAGCTTCCTGTGAAAGAGAACAAGGCCATTTCCTGAAGTCCAATGTTTAGGTATTTTGGCATCAATTTTAATTTCTATAGATGAGAGGAATGGCTGGAAAACATCCCTTTAAAAAAATATTACTCTCAGATCATCAACACCTAAAGGGTTGCTGTTGTTATCACCCTGATAACCTGACCTGACAGGTCACGATGACCTGTCTTCCTACTGACTTAATGTATGTGATCTAGGAGGGGAAAGGTGCTCAATTAAGCACATTGGTTGGGTGACTGGATATTTCACTGGAACTTCTGACACTCCAGTGTCAGAACTTCTCCAGTTCCTGGAGAATTTGGGCATGAAGAGAAATTAATTCTCCTCTTTACCAGTCCATTATTTATAGTCTCAGGTGTTCTCATACTATTTCTGGTTCTCTTAGACTGTGCTACTAAATGTATGTTTTCCACATAAAACTTTTGGCTACGCAGGAGAAGGATGAGCTTGTCTCTTTGTCAAACTGACCAGTCTTGCTTTTACTTCAACTGGCAAACGTCCAGTAGTCAGATTCATTTCTCCATTTCCCATTCAGGAATGAATAAACTCTACTTGTGTTTATGACAGATGTGTAAAGCTTTAGAAAATGGCTCAAGTATTATTTTGATGCCATATGGTACAGTTCCACCTGAAAAAAAAATTTCAAGTTCTATTAATAAAAACAATAAAATTTGATCACTGAATATGATGTTAATGACATAAGACCCTCAACCATTTTATGTCATTACTTGATCAGGGCACATATTTTCCCATTAATATTATAGGTTTAGTAAAAGAATAAAAATATAATGACCATTTTTCAATTTTCTCTTATTACAAGTTGTTTCTAAATTTGTACTATGACAGTTGATGTCAGCAAGATGGCAGAAGAGGCAGTCCCAACACTCATCACCACCATGAAAAAAGAACCAATGAACAGGACAGATCAATGAAGACAGCTCTGGGAGACCTTACAATGATGGTGAAGCAGCCAACACCCTGGTGTTGGTGAAAACTTAAGGTGGCTGCACAGAAGAGCAGAGTAGGGAGTACTTGATGGTATAACGAGCCTCACAACAGAAGTGAGGACTTTCAATTTGATGCTGTGGTTTTATTTTTATTTTTTAAGAAAGGTAGCAAAAGTATGTTGAATGAGATAACCTGACCATAACACATTTGAGGAAGGAAGCTGAAAGCCTACAAGGGGGAATTTGCTTGAATGAACACTTCAAACTTTGCTTCTTCACAAATACATTATTCTTCTGTAGACTTTCTTTAAGATGCTGCTTAAAGGACTGGGAGTGAGGGCTTTCAAAGGCCTGAAATTTGGGGTTAGGATGAACAGGGACCAGGATGGAAGTGACTTGGAAAGCATTCAGGCCATATGAAATCTCTAACATGTTTTGAAATAAAAATGACAAGTAATCAGTTTCTGCTGTATTTTTACTTCAGTCTCTGGCCATGTTGTACTACATAAGTAAAACCTGTTATGACCAAGTGTGTTTTTGGATTTCCCTCTCTCTGGCCAAAGACTGATTCTATTTTCCCTGCTAATCACCTATTGTCAGGATTTCGTGTGTATAAGTAAGTTAAGGAATAACACAAGCCAGAAAAGCAGCATGCTTTGCTGTTCTCCAGTTTTTTATTTTGGTTTGCGGAAGATGTATTCATAGGAAAAGAAGAAATACATTTACATACATGTACATATGTATGTTTATCTCCAGATGAACACCAGAATTGAATTAATAGGGTTTCCAAAGAATACTGTTCAGCAGGAGGAAAACTAGAAATTTTGAAACCAAAGAAAATAAATAAGCCTTCCTGAAAAACAGTTGCTGCTCCCAACCACCACTAAATATGCTATATTGCATGGATTGTAATTCTATTTCTTTTTCCTGTGAGGCTCTTTGGGGAGTGACAGTTCCTGCTTTCATGGACAGGAAGTCTCTGAAGGCAAAGAACATGGATGAGGAAATTGGCTCAATAGTGAAGCCAAATGAATTCTGGAGCCCCTAGTTCAGTCCCCCTCTGAGATGGTGAAGGAGATTTGCTCTGATCTAAGACCTTCTGGCATTACTCTGTCTACACAGACACTCAAACCTGAAACCCAGCCAATCATAGCAGTTTCTGCCTACATGAGTGATCACAGGCATTTCAGGGCTTAGTCTTACACTTTGGCTCTTAGGTTTATAATGAAAACATGCTATTCAATGTTTGCAGAACAAGGAAAGCTAACTGGCCAGGTGGATTTTTCCAAGCTGTCAATTATCTCTAGAATCTAGGAATATTCCCCACCCCCGCTTTTTTTCTTTTTAACAAGGACACTTCATTTGCACATAGTTCAGTTTGTACCCATTCTTTTGGAATATCTGACATTCCTGCGACAAGAGTTGAAACTTAACAACTTCTATGAAAATGTTCTCGTCATCAGTCAAATTAAATTCTCAAATTAAGTACAAATTTCCCTTTAAGACTCTCATTAGTGTTACCTTCTCTCTTTCAGAATAGCTCCTAGTGAAAAACATCTATTTTCAGGCCTTGTTGGTGCAAATGAAAATTAATGACAAGCTTATCACGATACCTTCCAGGTTTCTTACTGCTCTCCTAATGTATCATTTTTACATCGTATATTTATTGAAATCATAGGAAGTTAGGAGTAGGTTATTCATGATTATGTCTTGGGACCTCAAAGAGCTTACATTCTTTAAGGAAGGCAGACATACAAATTTGAGGAAATAGAGATACACAAATAGATACATTTCTGTACTTATAATGAGTAAGTGCTTCTTTCCCCCCAGTTGTGGCCATATAAATAGTCACCCTTTTCCAGGCTTACGATTTATTGTCTCTCATCCACCACTTCCAAGCTTTATTCCCAGGCAGGTCTACCCAGTTCCTGCTGGCAGACATTAGCCAGGTCTGCAGCTACATGTGGGATGAGTCTTTCCCTGGCAAAACATTATTATCCTCTTCAGACTGCACTGAGACTTGATTTATATGATTGATCTAGAAATAATTAGGAGAACTAGGAGTAGATAGAGGGACATTATCTTGAGACATATCTATCGGGAGATAGTTTCAGTCAATGGAAAGGCTGTCAAGATGGAAGAAGAAGGTTTGTCCTGCTGTCTCACAAGGTTCAAGATTCTCAAATGCAGCCTCCCAAATGTCTGCTTCCAGTCACCATATTCCAGTAGTCGCCTATCAAGGCCCAGAAGTTAATATAAGAGAATTTTTAGAGAATATGAATTTAGCCTCCTTTCAAGACAACTCTCATACTATCAAACCTCCAGCCTGATTTTCAACACATTCCACTCTTCAGTTGAAGGAGATTTGAGTCTCTTTAAATGCTGTGAAGAATCTTTTCTGGCATTCACTGTGACTTTGTTTGATAGTCTTCTATTTTCTGCCTTCAGAATCTGTATGGTCACTAGCAGTGGCTAAACAATCTAATAATCCATATAATTATCAGTGACCCCATGCATGTCTTATGATGAGTTATTGTGAAACCAAGTAGATTTCTGCACTTGCACTCCAGTCCACCACAGGTGGTGAAAAGCCAGGTGCTGGTAGCCTCCGGATTGTGGTGACAATGCATGCGGTACTTGGGAACACTGTTTTACCCATGTGCTAACGGACTCAGAAGGCTGTCCATTTAGAATGTGGTCCAGGGTAGGATGGCACTGCAGCAGTTCCAGGCTGTGGTACAAGCCATCCTGCCACTTGGCTTAAATGGCATAGCAGAGTCCATAGTGCAGGAAGTGATTTTGGTAGATATGCACATCACATCCAATCTCTGGCAAGCCACAGAGAAAACTTCAGCATAGGCCTATGTATTGGAGCAAGGTGATACATATTTAGAGAAGAACTAATCAGGATTTGAAAAGCAACTATTATTTTTTTAATGTTTTATTTATTTATGTGACACAGAGAGAGAGCACAGGTAAGGCGAGTGGCAGACAGAGAAGGAAAAGCAGGCTTTCTATTGAGCAGGGAGCCTGATGTCAGGCTCCATCCCAGGACCCTGGGATAATTGAGCCAAAGGCAGATGCCCAACCAACTGAGTCACCCAAGCATCAGAAAAGCAACTCTTCATATGCTTCTGGACCCTACTTGAGACTAGGCAACAGAACACATGATATCTAGTGACAATGTTACCAAAAAAGCCCTTCAAAAGCTGGATATTTTTATATCCACCAAATCGTAGTTTAGGTGAAGCATAGTAATATCTATCATACAATGGAAATAGGACATTTGTTATTGTGCCCACTCAATTCTCAAGAACATGAATAAATTATGCAAATAGGTGATTACAATCTCATGTCACCCATGTCTCTTTCCCTGACACTCATGTTTTAGTTCTTATCAATAATCTAGTGGAGGATTCCCTACAACCAGGTGACAGAAGAGGAAGAAAATCTGGACCTGGTTCCTGGACACTTCCGTACATTGCTATAAGCCACAACAGACTGCTGTCACATCACAACTTCATTTATAGATGACCCTAAAAGATATTGATGAGAGGAAAGACGGCCAGTAGACAGAGTTCTGATAAATTTCTGTGCTCGTGAATTTTGTGTTGAAAGAGAAGTGACCTAACAATGGAATTCTGAGTAGTGGGGGTACCAAGTACTAATGCCTTGGTACCCCCAAGATGCAATGAGACCTGCTCGGATCATGGTTAGGTTAAGTCAGGGGCGAGGCTGAAGAAAGGATGAGAAGGAGTGTCAGAGGATCATCTCAAAACAGATTCCTATGCCTGAAACCACCCCAAATCAAGCCCGGGATGAGAACAGTGACTAGGGGCATCTGGGTGGCTCAGTAAGTTAAGTGTTAGTCTCTTGATTTCAGCTCAGGTCATGATCTCAGAATTGTGAGATCGAGCCCCCAAGGGCTCGGGCTCAGCAGGAAGTCTGTTAAAGAAGTTCTCCCTCTCCCTGCTTGCTCTCTAAATAAATAAATACATGATATATAGATAAAATCTTAAAAAAAAACAAATGAACAGTGATATATAATACTTTCAACCATATTGTTTAGAAAGAAATAGAGAAAAGGAGGGTGGGAAGAAATAGAAGGAAAAAAGGAAATAATATGACCCACATTTCATGCACTTAGAAATTCAAAACAAGCTTATTTGAAGTATATTTGAGGTATATTTCTTTCGCCAAAGCTCACCTGCTTTTCAGGTAGTCAATATATAATTTCCTGCTTTCTTACAAAGGTAATATTTTTCTTCACTTTTCCCATATCCCTCAAATAGAACGCCCTAGAGCAGGGAATGCCTCCTGTGCAATGTGAAAGAATGTGTAAGAGAATAGGCAGTGAGGAGATGCTAAAAGTCCTGATGGTAAGAACCATAGTGTCAAATTTACATTTCAGATGGACTTGTAGGTAATACAACTGAGGTGGCAGGTTGGGGACAGAGGCTACAGAGTATTGCAGAAGTTCAAATGAAAATAAACACTACCTGAGAGAGAGAGAGAGAGAGAGAGAGATAGGAGGCATGAAGAAGAGATTCTAAATTTAGAGATATTTGGGAGTAAAAAAAAAAAAAAAAGTCAAGTCCTGCCTTTGGTGCAAGTGGGGGTGAAAATGCTTAAGTTACAACCATCCCTAGTTTTCCAGCTTGGCATCTCTTTGCTTAAGCAATAGGTGATGTGCGGGTGTTTCCAATGGAATGGAAGCAATTTTATGGGAGAATTAATGTTCATCTTTTTTAATAAATATTTTATATATTTATTTGAGAGAGAGAGATAGTGAAAGAGAGCATGAGATGGGAGAAGGTCAGAGGGAGAAGCAGACTCCCTGTGGAGCTGGGACCCCGATGTGGGACTCAACCCTGGGACTCTGGGATCATGACCTGAGCCAAAGGCAGTGGCTTAACCAACTGAGCCACCCAGGTGCCCTCATCACTTTTTTTTTTTTTTAAGAATTTTTATTTATTTGAGACAGAGAGAGAGAGAGAGTGAGAGAGACAGGAAGAGGGGAGAAGGTCAGAGGGAGAAATACACTCCCTGCAGAGCAGGAAGCCAGACATGGAACTTGATCTAAGGACCCTGGGATCACGACCTGAGCCAAAGGCAGACGCTTAACCAACCGAGCCTCCCAGGTGCCCCTAAATATTTGTCTTTAAACCTGTTTTGCTTGAGGCTTGCAGATATTTGGAAGATGAAGGGAGAGTTAGGGTTCTAGAGAGGGAGGCTAGGAGCTACCCTTGTGGTGGGCAGGAGAATGCCTTCTTCCACATCTCCTCCACCTATGGATATATTACTTTCTATGGCAAGAACGACTCAGCAGGTACAGCTAATTTATCGATCTCAAGATAGATTCTTTTAGTTTATCCAAGTGACAAAATGTAATCACAAGTGTCCTTTTAGGGAAAGATAGAAATGGAAGAGTCAGAGAAGGAGCTGGAAAAAAGGAAGCAGAAGTTATGGAAAAAGAATTTGGAGACATTACACACCTGGCCTTACACATGAAAGAAATGGACCCAGCAGACAGGCTCTGCAACCCTGAGGGAACAAGGGAACAGAGGTTCCTCTAGAGCATCCAGCAGGAACACAGACACACCAGCACATCTTTGAGTTTAGGACTCTTGACTTCCAGAGCTGTAACGTAATAAAAGTGTGTAATTTTAAGCCACTAAGTTTGTAGCAATTTCTAACATCTGCAATAGAAAACAGACACAAACACCATATAAGAGTTAGCCAAAGCCACAAATGTGGTTTGAGAGAGAGGGTAAATACTGAGAGAGAAATGGCTGCAAAATAGAGCATTGGCAAAAATCAGTCTTTAAGGAGAAGGATAGAGGAAAAAAAGTGAATGTGTAGCTAACAGCTTCACAGAGCGAATGTATTTTCAACACACACACACGCATGCACACACACACACACACACACACACATTTGTACATATTTTAAATTTAGATCCCATATGGAAAGAAAGCATAAAAAGAAATGAGATGAACACAAAAGATTTAGTTGCTTTTCACAGAATGTTCTCTCACATTCATTTGATGGGGAAAAACTGGTTTTTCATATAGACGTTACTTGATCTCATTCCTTTTTTCTTTTCAAAATTAAATGAACTTAGAACCAAACTAAATAGCTACAAAATATTAGCAAACATATTTGCTAATAGATTAGCAAATATTCCTGGGTGCAGCTTGAGGGACACCGTTTCCAGGGATCAGAGACTACTGCAGTGTATTTCCTCAGTTGGAAAAATACAAGCATAGGTTACCCTGAAAATAAATGAATGACTTCTCGCTAGGGCCCTCTGTCCCTGCCCAACAGTCTATATTTAAATAAATACTCTCTGTGAAGTAAAGGTCAGAAGTCTGTGGTCACGGCTGCAGTATTGGCAATTGCTTGCCCTAACAAATGGATGTGTGAAAGAATGTCATGTCCAAGGAACCGAAAGGCACCAAACATTTCTCAACAGTTTTTTTCTCACATTCCTCCAGTTGAATCCAAATATTGTACCGTCTTCTGCCAGCATAGGCTTCCAACACAGAGCGTGGGCATCTGAAGAGCGAAATCTCAAGAGGCCAAGAAAAACATGAGCTAATCCTGTAGGTTTCCCAGTCATTTGCGAACTCGCCTTTCAAAGTGAGAACTCGCCAGGAAGGTGAAAGGCTGGTGGTTTCAGCAACAGCCTCAAAGTGAGGACTTACAGCCTTTTTTTCTTAAGATGGACATTTATTCATTGATAGATTCTTTTTTCTGGCACAAAGAAGAAGTTTAGTTATTATTATTATTTTTTTCCTAAGAAGGTCAGGTCATTGAGACTTAATACCCCAGGCTTGTTAGGAGTCCAAGGAGTCATTGGATGGGAGCTATTGAGGTGTGAAGTGGTAGGTATGGCCCTTCAAGGTCTGGTCCCTGCTAGCGACCCCCACCCCCGCCCGCCGCTACTCCTTCATTCTGGCCAAGACATGATGAGCCTTAAAACTCCTCCCTGCACTCCCCTTCTCAAAGCTTTGTGCATTCTCTGTCCTGGTTCAAGAGCCCCTGCCTCATTGAGGCATTCCTGATTTTCTTAAGTACAAATAATCACTCCTTTTGTTCATCTAAACCTGCGCTGTCCAATAGGGTAGCCACTAGCCATGTGAGGCTAGTTCTGGAACTATGGCTTGTCCAAATTCACATGAATTATATCAGGCTAAAACATTTGCCAGATTTCAAAGACCGAATAGAGAAAAAGAATGTAAAATATCTCATCAATCGTTTTTATATTGATTGCATAAGGGAATGAAAATATTTTCATATATTAGGTTAAAAGAAATATAGCACTAAAGTAAATTTTACCACTTTAATGTGGCTAATAGAAACTTTTAAATTGCATATGTGGCTCACCTTTGTGGCTCACCTTATATTTTTATTGGATGGTATTGCTCTAGAACTTATTCATTTCAGTCCCTGATCTTAGCCAATTCTGTGACAATACTTGGATCTATCCCCTCTGATAGACTGATTTATATTAATGGGAACGGTCATGTCCTGCTTAACTCTCATCCTATTTGCTGTCCATGACAACACCTAGAACTTATTAAACATGAAATAAAAAATCCACAGAACAGAAATGAACTCATAAGAAAATATTTTGTCAAGAAATTATTTAGTTCAAGTGATATTGTGAAGACACTATCATTGAGTAAAATGGTGTGGGATTGCCTTTTCCTCATTTTTCTCATTAGTTTTTGGTGGGTATTTGTTAATCTATTACTCAAAGTAATGAAACTGTACCACTAAAATTATGTTACACTACCCTACCTTTAAAAGCTAGATATTTGCCTATTCTATTAAAAAGCATAGTATTTTCACTGAAAATCAATCAGTGATACCTTAGCTGACCAGTACCCACTTAACCAGATGAAATGCATGTTTTCTCATTTTTTTCTTAACCTCAAGAAGACAGTATTGAATAAAAACAAAACCACCTTATTATTGCCATATATATATAAAGAATATCTTTCACAATATAGCATAACATTGTAAATTATTAAACATAAACTCCAATGTCAACATTATGAGTTGGAAGTCCAGTGCATTGCATCTCTCCAATTGTGATCCCTAAAAGTACTTTAGAAGGGAAATAATACAGAGAAATTAAGCCTCAGAATAATATGGTCTTCACTTCATCGAAGAGAGCTTCAATTGTACTTTCTAGCCCATACTTCCTAAACTAAAATAACTAATTAAAGTAGTTTATACAGATTTTCATTGAACAAAAAATAACTTGGTTTTTAGAATATCTGATTTGAACTGTATTTTAATATATCTTTGTACATTTTCTGAGTACACATTAGTGGTGGTGCACTGGAAAAGGACCAGAAAAAGCCAGTCAAGGAACTTTAGGCTCGAACAGGCATTATTAGTTTAAAGAATATCAAATATTGATTGAAAATTGTTTTTGTTGAAAAAATACAATTATTCACTAAGATCCACTTGTGAATTGTATAAAAGTGCTTGATTGATTAATTAATAAAATATGCAATTATTTTATGACAATACTATTCTCCTTCAAACTATAGCCAATGGTAGAGCTATTCATTAATTACCTGAACTTAGGAAAGCTAGTGGATTTGTAGGAAACTCAAGATTGTCTGCAAAGTACTAACTAATCATGAGGCCTGTTTCACAAAGTGTTATGTGCCAGCATGGTGTTACGGCAGGAGTGGTAAACCTGGATACAGAAAATCTGGCTGCTTTTATACTTCTGCTTTGCTAGACTTCAGTGGGTCATCCAAAAAAAAGAACTTTGGATTAGATGGGCTTCAACATTAATTTCACTTTAAAATGCACTCAAGGAAAATACTGTTTGAGCAATCATGTTGCTCATGTGATACTCTTTAATACTGTTAAAATATGTTTTCTTAGATTAAATATATGTATTAAATAGTATTTAACTTATTTAAATGTGTAATTTATTTAAATTTATTTATTCAAATTCTCAAGGGCTATAAAAAGTCAGAATTTGTTTGTATCAGAAGAAGAAGGTTGGCCAATTTATTATGTCTCTTCCACCATGATGAACATCAAGACTATCCACTCCACTGAGAAAGCCTGCAGAGAGACACTACACAATTTAATCTCAGTTACAGATTAATTTTTAGAGTCTCATTTTGATGTCAGTTTCAGGACTATGTTTAGTCATTGTTTTATTCTGCACTATGATAAAAAAAGACATTCTCACATTCTTGAAAAGTGAGTCACTATTGAAAGCATACATCTAGAGGCACCTGTGTGACTCAGTCCGTGAAGTGTCTGACTCTTGATTTTGGCTCAGGTCATGATCTCAGGGTGAGATCGAGCCCCAAATGGGGCTCTGCATTGGGATTCTTTCTCTCAAGGATGCCTGTGGGGGCTGGGGGACCAGTCAGCTAAGCATCTAACTCTGGATTTTGGCTTAGTCAGTTAAGTATCCAACTCTGGATTTTGGCTCAGGTCATTATCTCAGGGTGGCGAGACCGAACCCCATACGGGGCTCTGCCCTCACCATGGAGTCAGTATGAGGATTTTCTCTCTCCCTCTGCCCCCTCCCTGTTCTTGTATGTGCGCCCTCTCTCTCACTCTCTCTAAAATAAATAAATATTTTTAAAAATTTTCTTGCTCTGTCCCTCCCCCACCCCCATTTTGCACATGCGCACTCTCTCTCTCACTAAAAACAAAATGTGTACATCTAGATGATAATTACACTGTACAATTGGAGAAGTTAGGACTCAAGTGAAGTTCAAGTCCAAACTTCACTTAATCTACCTCTATATAGACTGTTCATACTTGGGTAGCTACTCACCAAATATCTATATGTCCTCACGTTCTTGTACTTAGAATTATAATTGTGTAGCTGTTGAAATTTGTAAAATCATTAAGGAGCTGGATTCAAAACTAATGAGCTCTCCAAATGCCAGAGTAAATTAGTAACTACAAAAACACCCATACTCCATATGCTCTGAGTTCCAATTCGCAGACTGGCATACTGGGGAGTGTGATACAGATTTTGACACATTTCTTTTTTTGACTTCCAAAGTAGGAGAAAGCCTCAAAAAATCCTCAAACAAAGGAAAAAAATAATGATTTACTTTTTAAAAAGTCATGTGCCTTACTTTATAAATTGTTCCACGAATGAATCTTCATTAAATTTTTATAACATTGCCGGAGACATCTTTCTACATCTATAGATATTTAGATTTCCCCTCTGCTTTGGGAAATGTTCAAAGATGTCCCTGTTGTTTGCAGGACAAATCCAAATTCCTGATCACAGTCTTACAGCCCCAAACCATTGAAATGCATTTTATTTTCTTTCATACACTCACTCCACCGTCTTCTTCCTTCTTTTCTTATCAGGTATTTTCCTAATAGACAGTCCCTTCTTCTATATCCTTCTCCACTATGGTGGAACTAAACTCACCATTTAAGTCTATTACAATGCCCTTTTCATTGTTACATACTTTCAGACCTGCAGACTCCGTAATATCTCCTTCTTTGATTCTTCCATAATACTGTGCAGAGTCCAGAGTAAATAAAATGGTGCCTCCCATACAGCAGGAGCTCAATTCGTATTTGCTGAATTCTGAATGAAATTGACCTGACAACTCATCCCAGACATGAGCTGCTTCGTTGTCAACAGTGCACACTCTGCCTAGATTGCCTGAGGTTAAATCTCAGCAGAACATCCACTAGCTAGTTGCTTGCTACCTCATCCTCAAAATGAAGATATTTTATGATGACTGAAGGGATTTACAAATGCACTTAGAAGTGCTCGAGCAAATTGGAAGCTTTTAATAAATATGATTATTGTTATTGTTGTTATTAGAACTTCTTGTTGTTATTATTAGGACTTCTTTTTAAAAATGTTATTCTTATCAAAATGGTTATCAGATTGGTGAAATGATAATGACAAGAACTTTGAGAGAAGGAAAGCTTAACCATGCCAATAACCAGGAAGAAGGTGCATTTTCTGGCAGGTTCTGTAGAACTAACAACTTAGGGGGAGATCCTAGCCAGATTGAGTAAGGAGACATAGAAAATGACATAAGAGAACATCTCAGAAATGGGTCTTTGCTTATGAACTTACATACTGTCCTGAAAAGGAAAAGAAAGGCCTTTAGGTCACTAAATAGGCAGTTTGGGATAAACTGAGCATTTAAGGTCATTTTTAAAGTTTGATTTTAAAGTGATATCTCAATAAAGATGTTTAAACTTTTATTCTCAAAAAAAGCAAAAGAAATGTCAGTAGGTGCCTTTAATCTACATATTAGTTATTTTTATGGGCAGTAACTAATGTTAGAGTGTTTTCTGCAATTTGCCAAATAAAAATAAATGACAATCTATACATAGATTATAACACTGAAACATTCATAAAGTAATATTGATTTTATAAGCACTGTTATAAAATTAAAACATTCATAAAATCATAATTCTAAAAAGCAGAAGATGCACTCACTGTCTTCTATAATGAGAAGTCCTTTTTTAAAGTCACTTTGGTTGTAATCCACAATCTAGAAAATCCCAAAAGAGAGTGACCAGGATCATGTACAGACTTAACTAACTAGATTACATGATAATGTGAATGACAGTAAAATGTTTTGCCTGGCGGAGTTGAGACTGAAGGAAAGGACAGCTTCGTAACAAATATCTGAACCACTGGTAAAGGGAAGAATGATAAGACTTACTTTGTGACTTTCCTAAGGCCAGGACCAGAACAAAAGGCCAGAAATTATAGGGAGAGAGATGTCAGCTAGGTATAGGAAAGAATCTTCGGAAGACTAGAAGTAGCCAATAAAGTCAAGGGTTACCTGATGTAGATGTGAGCCCCTTTCTTCATTGGAAACATAAGAAGAGAAACCAGATAAACATTTGTAGGCGTTTTTCAGACTAAGCTCAAGTTCAAAAGGTTTTGCAGCCAATAGATGTAGTTCTACTAATCAGAAAGGACAACAGCTATTTCGACAGGACAGATAGAAAGATTGCACAACTAGATAGACATTTCTGAATTAGAGAAGTAATTAGATAAGAAAACCACTTAGATTTTGTAGTTGTATTAACTGATACTGAGGTATGGGGTAAAGGAATACTCTGCAGGAAACTTCTCGTGACTTGGGCGGTACCCTTTGATTCCATTCATAGTCTCCTTACTTTCCAGATGTACACGTATTCCTTGATCATTTTCTCTTGTCCCACGATTTTCAATACCATTTCAACACTGGTATTGTGTATTTCTGGACATAACGTTCTCTCTCTCAATGACTCCGTAATTCAATCAGGATAAAGCCAGAATCCTTGCAATGGCCATGGAGGACCCACAGAATGCCTCACCCCATTGCTTCTCTGACTTCATCCACTGGCTTTCCCCCCCTCGTCCATCTCATTCCAGACAGATTGGCTTCTTGTTCTTTTACTAGCATGCCAACCACACTCTCAGTTTAGGATTTACCAAAGGCTCTTCCCTCAGCCTGCAGCAATTTTCTTCTAAATACTGTCATGGCCCAATCGATCACTCTTTTAAATCTTTGCTCATAGCTCACCTTTTCAATGAGTACCGCACTACTTCATTTAAAACGTTGTCTTCTAACATGCATTAAGGTATTTGTATTAAGTTATTTTATTAGTATTTATCTCCCACAAAAATATAAGCACCACAACTGTAGGTGTATTTTTCTCTTTTGTTCTTTGCTGTATTTTGACATATTTCTTTATTTTCTTTCTTATTCAGCAAATAGGTACTTTTGAAGGGTATGTTTCACTGCCCCACTAATGTTGAGCTTGGCTCTGTGACTTGTTCTGGTCAGGGGAATGTGGGCAGAAATGACAGAGTGCCATTTTTAAACAAAGGCTTTCCTCCATGAAAAGAACATGTCCATGATAGCTGCTACTTTTTTGGACATGTTCCTGGCAGGCAGAGATCTGAATCCTACACATGCCTAAATCAACCAAGGCCTGCAGAGCCCTGCAGAGCTAAAGATAACCCACACAAATCCATGAGGAAGAGGCAAGAGGTTTACGTTACATAACTTGACCCCAGGAAAGAGCTAGATTAGAGGTCATATGTTATTGTTATAGGATATAACCTCTGGGATCAGGGGTTACATGTTATATAACAAAGCTCCAGGAAAGAGCTGACTGACGCATATCCCAAGTACTTATGCTTGGTGCATAGAAGGTGCTTGATAAATGTGTTTGAGTTCCTAAGGTAGGATTAAATGGCTTTCTAATTAACTTTTTTCTACTATCCTATTTCTGAGGATCTGGTGCACAAACTATCCATTAGTATCAACTGAGGTACTTATATCATTGCTTAATCTCTTTCAAGTCACTCAAATATCATTGAATTAATTATCATTCAGGATACTAAGTACTCTTCTAATAAGCTAAAAGAGTACATGTGTTTTTTAATAACTTTATTCAAATGATATCCATATAAAACAAACCAAGTGTTTGGTTGTGTTTAATTTTTTTAGTGACTAACACCAAGTGCTCCAAACATCAAAACTATTTCTTTTTCAGGGAAATAAAACTGACGAGGTTGTTGGTGGTCCCATCATTTCAATGATCCTAACAGCCGGGATGAATCTACTATTCAGTAATTGAATCTGGTTTAGTATGATGTTTATTATGGTGTGACTTCACTTTCAGTAACTTGCACACTGAGGAAGTTTGGTTTAAAGGAAGTGATGGGTTTTTGGAAGATGCTATTTCCAAGGTTTGGTAACAAACCAGATTGTCATAGCATCTATATTAGAATACAGTCACTTAAAACATTCTGGAATTGCTCCTTTCTGTTTTGCTTTCCACTTTATTCCTGCTTTTGGTTTGACTTCTCTCCTTTACTCTTTTATTATTTTTCTCCTCACTACTTGCTTCTTTTAAAAGGCCTTGTTAACACTCATTAACGAGTGTGGTCCCGAGCTCCAAAGCAAATAAGCAGCAGAAGAAAAGGGATGAAAGAACCGAATGGTCTCATTTTCCTGCCAGGTTTCAGTGGATCGCAACAGCAGTGGGGGTTTTAGCCAGTTTTTGTAGGAACCGCTACAAAGCTGCCACCCTTTTCTCCTCAATACTAGCATAACTGAAATTGCAAGAACTGTCCAAACATTTAAAAGCCAACTTTTCTTAGAATTGGTTTTCCACAGCATCAAAAAGTGCATTTGTATTCTCTGTAAAGGCCATTTATCTCTCTCTACGCTGAGTACTTTGCTTCCCTCCTATAGGGCCACCCTCAAACCAGGGGTCAGCTTTAGCAAAAAGCTATAATATGAAAGTCTTCAGCAAAGACATTCCTATTTCTAGATGGTATCAGATTGACTAAGGAGAGGCTTCTGTGTGCGGTATTTATTTGATCTTGCTGACCTTACTGAAAGGTTTTTTTTTATTTTTAATCTCTTATCCATGTACCTTAATTCCTTTACTGTTCACTTTGCTTAGCATAACAAATAGTCTTAATATTATGCACATATCACAAACATGAATTTAACAAATTAATTTATTTTTCAACACAAGTTTATTGAGCTCATACCCCATATCAGGGACCATTGTAGGTATTAGGGACACATCAGTGAACAAAACAGGAAATAATCCTGGCTCTCAGGAAGCACTAAGGAGAAAAACAGTAAACATGATAAATAAATATGCTGTATAAAATGTTGCTGTTAAGAGCTAAAAAGAAAAATAAAAGAAAGGCGAATTTAAAGTCTCTAGATTACAATTTTACATAATACATCTGGAAAACCTACACAAGGAAATACCATTAAAACAAAGACCTAAGGAATGTGTGTTTAACACATTTTCTTGTAATTACAAGAAGAAGTCATATCCACTGAAGGGGAAGACAAGACAATCCAGAAGATTTCCAGAAAAAACTAAAATAATGTCTATAATTCTATCATTCATGTTAATATTTATTTAAAATTTGATATAGATTCATCCTACTCTTTATATATGGTTGAGCTTAGTTTGTGTGTGTATGTGTGTGTGTGTGTGTGTGTGTGTGTGTTAGAAAGCAAGACAGACAGAGAGGAAAAATATACAGGTTATTTAGAGAATTGAGAAAGTACTCGGTTTCATACTGAGTCCAATTCCTATGCACACAGTCTTTAGAAATAATATTTAAATCTTTCCAGATTTAGTTAGAATGATACTGTGAATAACCGTGCATACATTCTTGCACATACCTTGATAATTCTTTTTGAATAACTATCACATTAACTTTACAAACACTTAACAAATCATTTAACTTTAGAACTGTCTTCATTACTTTTGTCAATATTTACCGGTATGATCAATATTTCAGAGTGAACTTTTGCCTGCATTTTTGCCAATTTGGATACTTGAAACAGCAAGAAAGAGAAGATCTAACTCAATGGACTTAGACAGTAAAGAAGTTATGATCTACACATAAAGCATGATATTGAATTTTTCAGAGTTGGCTAATTTAGGAGGTCAGTGATGCCATTCCCCATTCTTCTATCCTGATCATGATGACTTTGTCCTAAGACCTGTGCCCTGTGTGGGCCATTGAGCAATTGTCCATCAGTGTCAATGCAAGCTCTTGACTTGGCCTGTAAAGCTTGGGCTGGGAAGTCTTGAACCACATTTCTACAAATGCCACATGGCTCCTTGGGAAACAGGCCAGTGGGGGGCGTGAGAGGGAGCCTGTACCTGAGCTGTGAGTGTGAAGAGACCATCTCTCTGCACAGGGGCAGTTCCTTACACTACCACCAGGTGACTGCAGTTTGCCCGCGTTCCTGGTCTCAGAAGCATTCCCATTTCAACCTCTGAGACACCAGGGTCAGCGGGTCAGAATAGAAGGGTCAGACCCCTTCATCCAACTTCAGATTTAATAATTCCAAACTCTTTCTGCTATTCCCTCAACCATAAGAGGGACAGATGCTTCTTACAGTTACCAGGCCATGATACCTTGATAATCCTTTTTCCTTTTCGAGTTCTCCAATATGTGATTTTTTTTTTCTTCTTAAAGATTTTATTTATGTATTTGATAGATACCACACATCCCTCGCTCCCACAAGCAGTGGGAAGGGCTGAGGGGGAAAGAATCTTAAGCAAACTCTGCACTGAATGCAAACCTGGCTCAGTCTCATGATGTTGAGATCATGACCTTAGCTGAAACCAAGAGTCCCATGCTTAACTGACTGCATCTTCCAGGCACCCTTCCAATATATGATTAATAATTCTTTAGACTAAATCCTCTATGATATTAAAATAACCACTGTGGCTTCTCATCCTTTACTGGACCCTACCCAAAACTGTCTTCATGGTGACAGACAAGATGGCTGCCTCAGACCCATGTTCCAAATCTTGACACAACAATACCCTAGGACTAAGAGTGAATTCCCTTTCTCAATGCCTTTTAAAAAAGAAGAAATCTTTCTCAGAACCACCAAGCATATGTCTTCTAATATGTCATTGGCAAGATTTCTATTACAATGACCCTTCTAAACCAATCCCAGTCAAAGGGTATAGAGTTACCATTATTTAAATAAACTAAGATTGTTGGTAAGATTGTTGAAGGAGCACAGACTTTCCTGAAACATACGCACCAGATCAGATTATTCCTGAAAAACTAAAGGTTTTATTTAGGAAGGAAGGAAGAAGGGAGAGTAGAAAGGCACTATAGAACTGGTAACTAATAGAGCTAATAACTAATGATGTCTGCCATCATAACTTACTGAAAACCTATACCTTTTCTCTCTCATCTGAAAGCTTAATAGTTCTTATTGTCCTGTTTTACTCTATGAATAGCTTCAGATGCCGTAACTATGAAAATTCTAATATTGGGTATCAAATTTCCATAATCCTGAAAAAACTCCATAGAAGAGGATGTCTGATATTTTTCTTTCAACATGAGAAAAGATAATGTATGTATAATTAGACATAAGTTCAGATATAGGTTATTGGCCCAATTTCATAAATGAAGAGCCTGAGATCCAGAGTAATAAAGTGGGCTTTTCAAGATCTCGAAGTCAGGTAGGAACAGAGGCAGCCAGCACATTCCCACAGTAATCCTAACTGCACAAAAGAACCATTTTATCAACTCCCTTCTGTCATTTCTAAAAATAAAAGTAGGCTCTAAAATTGTCATATGCAGTATAGGGCTGCAACATTTCTGATATGTCTCAGTGAACTAAAGTTAACTCCAAGAGTAGTAGAGAGATCCCATCTAAGCAAAAAGTGAAAAAGTGGTTGGCTTTGGGTAATTAATGTAAAACAAACAAACAAACAACAACAACAAAAAAAAGCCCTGCATATAAGTAATTTTTTGAAAAGATTGAAAGATTCACATTTGAGTGAGAGAGAGCACAAGAGAGTGAGAGGGAGAAGTGGACTCCCCACTAAGCAGAGAGCTCCACAGGGGGCTCAGGGCTCCATGCGGGGCTCCATGCGGGGCTGGATCCCAGGACCCTGAGATCATGACCTGAGTAGATGACAGGGGGCAGATGTTTAACCAACTGAACCACTTAGGTGCCCCTGCATGTAAGTAGTTTTTAAAAAGCAAATTTACCTGCAGCGGTTTGAAAACCTCAAGTCATAACTATCATAAAATTGATATTTAATATCAATATATTAAATATATCTATACATATCCATATATATTTATTTTAAATATGCTTATTTGTTAGCCAGATATTGGGAGCAACCAACATTTTCCCCCTCCATATTTTGTAATTTTCCACATAATAGAAACTTTGCACACTATGCTTCATCATATCATATTGTATCGAATCCCTATAAAGGTCCTAGTAAGTATTAATATTTTCCTCCTATACCTGGAAAAGTGAAGTGCAGTGAGGCCAGGTGCTTTACCTAAAATAGCAGAGGAAATTAAAGAGCCAGATCTGAAATTCAAGCCTTGTTTTGCTCACACAGGACACGCGTTCAGTCTACTCATTTACATTTGGGAGGAAACAGCTGAGTGCTAAAGAAACCTTCATCAAATGCTAACTGGATATAATGACCTCAAGAATTTAGTCCAGGGCTGAAAATCTTTGGCTCTAGACCTTGAGCATAACTGAAGTCATCAAGAAAGCCTGAGACATTTGTGCACGACTATTTAGCAGCACATATGTAATACATCAGAGTAAAACTGGCATTCAACATGCATAAAGAAAAATGAAAATTTTGATAAAGCAAAGCCTTACTTACTCAGGACGTTCAATTTTCTATGATGTGGATAACAATTTTACTATACCCATACTCACATAATAATCATAATATACTCTCATAATGACACTATCTATCTGGAGAGTGTCTATAATTATTTATGAACTCTGGATTTGGTAAATAGAACTTGGAAAAGAAAATCTAACAAAATGGTTTTATGTTTATATTTTCTCAAGAATTCTGAAATGAGTAAATCTTATACACAAGTTTCTTAAAATCAAAAGCTTGGATCCTCTAAATCCGGTCTTAGAATTTTGATCTATCAGCTAAAAGACATCAGAAAAACTTGATGAACAACTTACCATCCCAACTTACTATGGAAATAATGTAAAAAGAGTTTGGCGTATTTAAATAAACTTCTAAAGTTATTCCTTCATGAGTGGTCTTGGAGAATTTGATAATAAAAATGTAACATGCACCCGCTCAAAATGTCAGAAAATCTAAAAATAAATGACTTTGACTTAAGGAGATATCCTGGATTCGGTAATAGGCATCATCTTGAAAACAATTGGATAAAAAAGGGGTGTTATATGCTCAAATGGCACAGAGAATCAGTATTTGTGACTCTCTCTAGCATTTTTTTTCTCAGTATGTTGGTTAATAATCAAATTCATATTTCCATTAAATAAAAATGTTAATGTGTCATTACTATACATCACCTTGGCTATCAGTTATTGAGACATTCATTGTCAAAACTCATCTGTAGGGGCGCCTGGGTGGCTCAGTGGGTTAAAGCCTCTGCCTTCGGTTCAGGTCATGGTCTCAGGGTCCTGAGATCGAGCCCCGCATCGGGCTCTCTGCTCGGCGGAGAGCCTGCTTCCTCCTCTCTCCTTGCCTGCCTCTCTGACTACTTGTGCTTTCTATCAAATAAATAAATAAAATCTTTAAAAAAACAAAACCAAAACAAAACTCATTTGTAGATCTTTACTATAAGTCATTATCAGATAAGAATGAGGTGTCTTGTATTTTGAGACAATAGGTGGAATTCAGCACTGAACAATAAACTGACTTGGTTCATCTTGTAACATAAGGTTGTAACATAAACAGGTTTTTTGGTTTATATTTTGTTGCTGTTAAATTTAGCAACAGACTCACCAGAAAATGCATCACTTTAATGAGGTAATACAATGAAATGAATCTAGAATAATTTACTACTCAAAGCATAACTTAATAATATAAGTAACTGTTTTCTAAGAATATAATTGAACATGGGGTATTTGTCCACTGATGGTATAGAAGATGGTATCACACCTAAATTGTGCTGTGAGCCACATTATGTGTATCTTTTTTTTTTTCATTTTAAAGATTTTATTTATTTATTTGACAGACAGAGATCACAAGTAGGCAGAGAGGCAGGCAGAGAGAGGCAGGCAGGGAAGAGACTCCCCGCCAAGCAGAGAGCCCAATGTGGGGCTCGATCCTAGCACCCTGGGACCACCACCTGAGCTGAAGGCAGAGGTTTTAACCCACTGAGCCACTCAGGTGCCCCTATATTTTTAAAAGTTTCACAGTGTCTTTTTAAAAATGTGTTTTCATTGATCAATTTTTTTTTTTTTCAAAAATAGTCCTATGTGTTAAAGATTCTCCATCTTCAGCACCATCATGAGCCAAAGGAAAATTTAAGGCACTTGGCTATTTCAAAATAGTCTTCTCATGATCTTAAACTTTAAAAATCACTGTTATGGACATTGGGGAGGGTATGTGCTTTGGTGAGTGCTGTGAAGTGTGTAAACCTGGTGATTCACAGACCTGTACCCCTGGGGATAAAAATATATGTTTATAAAAAATAAAAAATTAAAAAAAAAATCACTGTTAATAAATGATTGGCTACATATCAGAGGTAAAGAGCTTAATGTTGCATATTACAAGGACACCTCTGTAAATTTATTTTTCATGTAATAGTTTATTCATTTCTTAATAATACTTCAGTGTTTCATTTAGACACTTTCAGCATTAGCAACATTTCAATGTATTTAAATAACAGTGAGCATGTGTCACTACTGAAGAAAAACAATACTCTCCTTTTCCTGGAAGACTGCAACTTTGGAAAATGAATCTTTGAAATCTTGGTCAGCATTTTGTCCATTTATCCAATTTCTTCTTACTCATGTTCTGGAAATATACATTTTAATGATTCTTCATGCCATTCACATATCCTTCCTGTTTTTATGTTGCAAGTCTACATTAGTGAGCTTTGAGAAATGACAACAGACAAGGCAGAGAAGTTACAGCAGCAAAGCCCTAGCATTTTAGAAAAGGATGAGGGGGGTGATGAGGAAAATCAGATGCTTATACATTAGAAAAATGCATTCATAGACTCCATAGTTTTATTAAAATATGTAACCAATGCCCATTTTTAAATTACTTTGATTTTGCAGAATAATTGTGTTAATTGCTAAGTTCTTCTTGAGATCTCACTGACAAATGGCCATAATATCCATTTTTAAAATTCCTTTTGTACTTGCTGAAGTCTGGTGTCAGCACCAATGGCAAACATTCAGTTTACTTGTATGTTTAAAGTCTTTGTATTTGACTTAACTGCAGTTGATAGAGTAGTAATTGGTGTGTTTATTTTATTTTTTGTCTTCTAAGATGACTGGATAAAGGTAAGGTTTGGCTAAGTCACAGAGTAGGCAGCTGCTGGATTTAAAAATGGCTTGTTATACAACCTGTTCTGAAGTATCTCCCTTGTGAGTGTTTGAAGAGTACTTGCAACAACTTAAGGAAAGAAGAGGTTCAACAGCCAAAACAAATATAAAACATTATTCCACAACAGCTCAACCCTAATGTTGTATAAAAAGAAAAATAATAATAAGCATCTAATAAGCATCTTACATATAAAGCAAAAACCAGTCATTGGGTGTCTCAGATAACATCCAGATATAATTCTCATTTTTGAAGTTGGATGCAGTTCGGAGTGAGGGTTGGGGGAAGGGTAAAATTTATTTAATATTTTTTGTTATTTTTAAATTAAAATAATTATTTTCTCTTTTGGGGCACCTGGGTGGCTCAGTCAGTTAACTCTCTTCCTTTGGCTCAGGTCATGATCTCAGGGTTCTGGGATGGAGCCCTATGTTAGGCTCTCTGTTCAGCGGGGGGGTGGGGGAGGTATTTCTCCCTTGTCCTCTGCCTGTTGCTCCTCATGCTTATGATCTCTCTCGGTGTCAAATAAATATATAAAAATTTAAAAAATTATTTTCTCTTTTTACTGAAGTAAAATGTACCACAGAAAAATATGCACAGCTTAAGTGTAAGCCTCAATACGTATTTATAAACTGACCACATCCCTATACCCAGCACCAGATCAGACTCAGACTCAGACTCAGACTCTGACTTCTGTTCCAGCCACTGTCTCTTTGACATAATCACTATTCTAACGTCTAACATAGACTTTAACATAGGCTTTGTCTACTATGCAGAATAAAATCATGCAGCATATATATTCTTTCTTGTCTGATTTCTGTTACTCAAATTTGTTGAGATTCATTTACATTATTTCTTAAGTTCTAGGAGGTTCTTTCCTTTCCTTCATCGCATTCCTTCGTGGGAATTACCACTGCTTTCTTGTCCGTTCTACTGTTGATGGTCATTCGAGTAGCTTCCACTCTAGGGCTACTTCAAATAGTGCTGATTAGTTTAGTGCTTGCCTTTTGACCAATATGTGTTTCTGAAATAGAGGGCCATTGGGTGTGCCTATGTCCAGCTTTAGCAGACACTCTCAAATCATTTTCCAAAGTGGCTGTGTGTTTTACATTCCCATCAGCGTGTGAGTTTTCTGGTTATTCCGTCAATAACTGTTAGTGTCGGTATTTTGCTTTTTTGAAACATGGTAGTTTCTCAACTATTGTAAGCTCCAGACTATTTTTATAATTGCATCCATTTTAACTGATGGGTTTAACATCATAAAGCTTTAAATCTTTCCTGCTTCCTATTCAAATATGATTCTGATGATTTTCCTTTCTCTACTTTTTTGTTTTGTTTTGTTTTGTTTTACTTGTTGGCAAACATATTAACAAAATATATACATTAAAAAAGCATCAAAGGGAAGGTATTCCTGTGCAACAAATGATCATTTTTCAACATTGATAATATACCCATTTATTCATTTATAAGGTCAAAATTGCCAATAAAATTCCTCTTAATAAACAAGATTTTTCCATAACCATTTATTTCTAAAATTTATCCCAATTGCATGAAATGGATGCATTCATGCTATAAACTTCCAAAACTGAGTCAGGAAGAAACTGACAACATGAATACACCAATATTTAGTAACAAGATTGAAGCAGCGATCACAAACCTCCCCAAAAAATAGAGCCCAGGACCTGATGGATTCCCTGGAGAATTCTACCAAACATTCAAAAAAGAAATAATATCTATTCTCCTGGAGCTGTTTCAAAATATTTCAAAAATAGAAACAGAAGAAAAACTTCCAGACTCTTTCTATGAAGCCAGCATTACCCTGAGCCCCAAACCACATGAAGACCTTATCAAAAAGGAGAATTTCAGACCAATATCCCTGATGAATATGGATGCCAAGATTCTCAACAAGATCCTAGCTAATAGGATCCAACAGTACATTAAAAAGATTATCCACCATGACCAAGTGGGATTTATCCATGGGATGCAAGGGTGGTTCAACATTTGCAAATCAATCAAAGTGATAGGACAAATCAATAAGAGAAGAGAGAAGAACCACATGGTTCTCTCAACTGATGCAGAAAAAGCATTTGAAAAGGTACAGCATCCATTCCTGATTAAAATTCCTTCAAAACATAGGGATAGAGGGAACATTGCTCAACTTCATAAAATCTATCTATGAAAAACCCACAGTGAATATCATCCTCAATGGGGAAAAGCTGATAGCCTACCCTTTGAGATCAGGAACATGACAAGGATGTCTACTCTTACCACTGTTGTTCAACATAGTACTAGAAGTCCAAGCAACAACAATCAGACAACAACAACAAAAATAAATAAATAAAAGGTATTCAACTTGTCAAAGAAGAAGTCAAACTCTCTCTCTTCACAGATGACGTGATACGTTATATGGAAAACCCAAAAGACTCCACCCCTAAACTACTAGAACTCATACAGCAATTCAGTAATGTGGCAGGATACAAAATCAATGTACAGCAATCAGTTGCTTTCTTATACACTAACAATGAAAATATAGAAAGGGAAATTAGAGAATTGATTCCATTTACTATAGCACTAAAAACCATAAGATACCTGGGAATAAACCTAATCAAAGAGGTAAAGGATCTGTATTCGAGGAACTACAGAACACTCATGAATGAAACTGAAGAAGGCACAAAAAATGGAAGAGCATTCCATGCTCATGGATCAGAAGGATAAACATTTTTAAAATGTCTATACTTTCTAGAGAAATCTATGCTTCCAATGCCACCCTGATCAAAATTCCACCAGCATTTTTCAAAGCGCTGGAACAGAAGAGTTGTATGGAATTTGTATGGAATCAGAAGAGACCCTGAATTGCCAAGGAAATGCTGAATAAGTAAAATGAAACTGGAGGTATCACATTGCCTGATTTCAAGCTTTACTACAAAGCTGTGATCACCAAGACAGCATGGTACTGGCACAAAAACAGACACATAGACCAGTGGAACAGAGTAGAGGGCCCAGATATGGACCCTCCATGGTATGGTCAAATAATCTTCAACAAAGCAGGAAAAAAATACACAGTGTGTGTGTGTGGCGGGGTGGGAAACAGTCTCTTCAATTAAATGGTGCTGGGAAAATTGGACACCTAGGTATAAAAGAATGAAACTTGACCATTCTCTTACACCGTCACAAAGATAAACTCAAAATGGATAAAAGTCCTCAATGTGAGACAGGAATCTATCAAAATCCTACAGGAGAACATAGGCAGTAACCTCTTTGACATCAGCCACAGTAACTTCTTTCAAGACATGTCTCCAAAGGCAAAGGAAACAAAAGTGAAAATGAACTTTTGGGTCTTCATCAAGATCAAAATCTTCTGCACAGCAAAGGAAACAGTAACCCACAAACAAACAAAGAGGCAACCCACAGAATGGGAGAATATGTTCGCAAATGACACTACAGACAAAGGGATGAAATACAAGATCTATAAAGAACTCCTCAAACTCAACACTCAAAACACAGATAATTACATCAAAAAATGGGCAGAAGACATTAACAGACACTTCTTCAAAGATGATATACAAATAGCTAATAGACACGTGAAAAAAAATGTTCATCATCATTAGCCATCAGGGAGATTCAAATCAAAACCACATTGAGATACCACCTTAAACCAGTCAGAATGGCCAAAATCAACAAGACAGTAAATAACAAGTGCAGGAGAGGATGTGGAGAAAGGGTAACCCTCTTACACTGCTGGTGGGAATGTAAGTTGGTGCAGCCACTTTGGAAAACAATGTGGAGATTCACTAAGAAATTAGGAATACAGTTACCCTATGACCCTGCAATTGCACAACTGGGCATTTACCCCAAAGATACTGATGTAGTGAAAAGAAGGGCTATATGTACTCCAATGTTCATAGCAACAATGCCCACAGTTGCCAAACTGTGGAAAGAGCCAAGATGCCCTTCAACAGACAAATGGATAAAGAAGATATGGTCCATTTATAAATGGAATACTAAGCCTCCATCAGAAAAGATGAATACCCAACTTTTGTATCAACATGGACAGGACTGGAGGAGATTATGCTGAGTGAAATAAGTCAAGCAGAGAGAGTCAATTATCATATGGTTTCACTTACTTGTGGAGCATAAGGAATAACATGGAAGACATTGGGAGAAGAAGAGGAGAAGCGAGCTGGGGGAAATTAGAGAGGAAGATAAACCATGAGAGACTGTGGACTCTGAGAAACAAGCTGAGTGTTTTGGAGGGGAGAGGGGTTGGGTGAGCCTGGTGATGGGTATTATGGAGGACATGTACTGCATGGAGCACTGGGTGTGGTGCATAAACAATGAATTTTGGAACACCGAAAAAAATTGAATTAAATTAAATTTTTAAAAAAAAGCTATGATGAAACTATATATAAAACAGCACAGAAATTCAAGCTATCTATCAAAATTAAATTAGTCTCAACATTCCATTCGTTACATTAGGTGAAAGACACAGTTAAAAGGATTACCCCAGAAATGTCCATATTTAAACATATTTTGTTATTTTTATTCCAAACACATTAAGTTGCATAATTCAATTCAGAAGCCACTAGTTCTTCTATGTCAAATTTGTGAAGACTTAAAAAATAAAACAAAGCGAAACAAAAAACACGTCCTCGGGGCGCCTGGGTGGCTCAGTGGGTTAAGCCGCTGTCTTCGGCTCAGGTCATGATCTCAGGGTCCTGGGATCGAGTCCCGCATCGGGCTCTCTGCTTGGCAGGGAGCCTGCTTCCTCCTCTCTCTCTCTGCCTGCCTCTGTGCCTCTATGCCTACTTGTGATCTCTGTCAAAAAAAAAAATAAAAACTTTAAAAAAAAAAAAAAAAAAAAAAACACGTCCTCAAAATTACATCCTCTTTCCTTAACCATTAGGGTCAGATGCTGTGGCGCTCGGCCAACAGTAATAGGCATCGTTACAAATGTACACAAGATGGGAAGGAGATGATAAGTCCATACTTTAATCTTAGAATGAAAGTGTCAGAAAACAAATTCATGGGGGAACATATGTCTAACTTACATGCATACTTTTCCATAATAATGACAACTAATACTTATGTAGAATTGACTGAAAGTCACATAGTGTTTTAAATGCTTTTCATTCAATATTTTATTTAATATCTCCAAACAACAATATAGGTTTTATTATTACTGATTTTTGAGAGATGGTGATACTAAAGCACAGGATACTAAACAATTTTATCTGGGCTTCACTCTAAACAAGCAGTAGGGTCTGGTTTGAATAGAGACTAGCTGAAGCCAGACTCTGCTCTCATCTGTGGTGGTTCTCATTGAACCACCAGTGTTTCAGGACATTCAGGAAATATGTTCAAACCTTCCCAATACCTAGTATTAAACTCTCCCTTTCAAATTTCAGATAGTATCTCTCTCTCTCTCTCAACTGTTAACACCGCTTTGGGGAGAAGACACATGAATTTATTTTGAGATATTTAACTTTGATGTTACCTTTCATATAATCTGTCATGAATGAATGAGAAAACAGTCAGAATGAGAAAATACCCCCTCTTCAGCCCTTCAGCGTTTACAGAGGTACTTTTGCAGGAGTTCAGAGAGGCAACAGACCTGACAAATGCCAACAAAAGGCACTTCTGTAAGGTTCTTCAGTTTTCATAAGCACTTCCTGTGTTGCACGGATAAGAGCAATGATTATGGAAATCCATTACATGGGTAAAGTAAGACAGAGACCCTCTTTTAGTTCACTGAGTACTCTTTATTCTGAATGCCATCACACACTGAACACAAACTTCTCATTTGTATCCTAAGGATTAGTTTTTGCATTGGGGATACCCATGACTAAATATAAAATACTCAAGATCTAAAAACAGGAACAGAAAAAAAAAATAAAATTATTGCACGCAAGGCTGATGTGTGAACATTTCAATGTTATTTCTTTGTTTTAGGAGGACCCCGGCACAGGAAGAGTCTTGGTCATATCCTCCCGTAATGTGAACAGTGAGGTACCTTCCGACGATCTTTGAAGTCAGACCCATAAGCATCAGTCTTGGTATCCCCCTCCAAGTACTTTCCCAGTGGCATCTCCCCAGTGGCATGGAGTTTCACACTAGAATTTGTAGAGCAATTGACATTCAGAGCAACTGACATTCTCTCTCCTTACTTTGATGCTTTCCCATTTCTATAAAACATTTTATCAAATTTGCTAGGGCAGATATTTTCAAACATATTAGCTTGTCACTAATTCCCTGGAAATAGAGGCTCCTTTATTTTAAAAGCTGAGAAGAAAAACTACTCTTTTTTTTTTTTTTTTAAGATTTTATTTATTTATTTGACAGAGGGAGGGAGATAGTAAGAGAAGGAATACAACCCCAGGGAGTAGGAGAGGGAGAAGCAGTTTCTTGCTGAGCAGGGAGCCTGATGAGGGCTCGATCCCAGGACCCTAGGATCATGACCTGAACTGAAGGTGGACACTTAAGAACTGAGCTACCCAGGCACCCCTTTTTTTTTTTTTCAGATTTTATTTATTTTAAGGCTACTCATCTTTATTCCAAAGGATGTCTAGGGATGGATCTCACTGGCATTCTGACAAAGGAAACTCTGAAGATGAATATTTAATTATCATAAATATGGACAAGAAATCCTTGATATTTTGGCTTTCCTAGTAAGTGCCAAAATCAAAGTTTCAGTATGAAATCTATCGCTTCCGTAGGAAAAAAGAAAACCACACACATTTTATGTGTAATCATAGATTCAGTGTGGGCATGTGTTAATGCTTGGGATAACTGTACTTATAAAAATCCATTTTGTTTGTTTGTTTGTTTGTTTGTTTCTCAACACTATAGCATGGCAGATAACACTGCTTTGTTTTGTTTCTCTTTATTTCTTTTATTTTCCCTTCAGAGCCAGTATTTACTAGTGCCTTTACAGCAGTGGGCACTTTACCTGGATTTCTCACTTCCTGCCCCCAGAATGCTCTGATGATGGTAGGCATCAATGCCACTATCCTTATCACAGACATTTAAGAGGCTAAATAACTTGTCTAAAGGTGTATAACTGGCACTGAACCTATTCAAGTTCAGAATCCTTTATTTTGGCTACCACTGTAATTATCATGTTACACTACTCTCAAAGACCCTCTTTGTGTTGGGACTTAAAATGGGTCACCCTGGATACTCCCTGAAATCTCAAGGTCTCCCTTCACTCATGTTGCTGTCAATTCCCCACTGACGATTCCAAGTCAACCTTGCTATTTCCACGCTTTGTGGTAACTATAGCTGCTGCTGTCACCCCAGCAGCCCTTACTGCCACAGTGGAAAGAACGTTCTTCCTTGAGCGATTTCGGGTCTATACTTAAGGCTGTCCACACTCCCCCCGATGTCTCTCCAAGCAATATGGTTTCTTCAATTTCACGATTGCCATTCTCTCTCCCTCTCACTCACACACACACACACACACACACACACACACACACACACACTCACACATGGTCATACACACTGACCAGCTTCTCAGGGCAAAAAATCATATTATTATTGAGTGCCTGCTATGTGAATTTTATTTCATCTTCTCAGGAACTCATTAAGTTATTTTATAGACTAGATCCATAGAGTTAAGAAATAACAGCAGGGTGCCTGGGTGGCTCAATGAGTTAAACATCTGCCTTCGGCTCAGGTCATGATCCCAGGGTCCTGGAATCGAGTCCCACATCAGACTCCATGCATAGCATGGAGTCTACCTCCCCTCAGCCTCCCCCCTCTCATCCTTTCTCTCTCTATAATAAATAAATAAAATCTTAAAAAAAAGAAAGAAAGAAAGAATGGCAAAGTGGAATAGTATCTTCATTTTATACTTAACCAGGGCACCTCTCCCTTGACGGAAGTCTGGTATTTCCTGTTGGGAGTACATGTTTCGGCTGCTACCTCCCTCAAGGACAGGGTCTAATTTCCCAGAGTGCTTGTCCGCTTTAGAAGCTGACACATTTTATTTTCTTCAGAAGTGTAACTCTTAATGTTTTAAGAGCTTCTCTGGATGCTTCTACACAATGATCTTATAAAGATTATCCCTTCGTAATAGAAGGAAGTTTTACCTATTGTAAAAAAAAAAAAAAAATCAACTTATATCTACAACTCTAAAATCCCTACATAGTAATCGTGAGCTGTAATAAGACAACATTGTTCCAAAGTGGATTCCTGTCTTTTCCAGGAATGGTTATCAATACTAGCCAAATCCCTTCACTGCTGGGTCATCAAAGCTAGCCAAATCCCTTCTCATTGAGGTCTTCACTTCACAAATACCTCACTCAACCAGGAAGGAAGTATGCCAGCAGTAAATGGAAGTATTTCAATTCCTGAAAAGACCCAGTCTCATTGGAATTCCATTTCAGGATACGAAAACAGCAGTTGACTTTACATTACTTTTACACATTTTGTCAAATCTGTGTATGACATGTTTCATTATATATTTAACATTTCATTTAGAGTCACTCTCACATTTTTAACTTACATAATTTAGGGGAAAAAACAAAATCTGGGGCAGCTACTTTAATCCTGGTTTTAATGCACCAGTTACATTTTCAAGTTCATATTTAATGCCTAAATAAAAATGTTTTAAATGTTTATTAACATACCATCTGAAATCATCCCAGGAACTACCAGTTAGCTACAAAATACATACTGCAAAACACAGTTAATCTAAGGCCTTTCAATTAGTCAATAACCACTGGTGTATAGAATTAGTGTCACTATACAATGATCATTTGGTAAATTAGAATTACAAAAAAATCTAACAAAACCTTGACTTATTAGTTAAATTTCATTTATGTTCCTGCTAAGTTCAAATGCAGACTTTTACCATGGAAAAGCCAGAATGGACATTCATCCTTCCATGATGATTTATCTCTTTTTCCTCAATTTCATTGACTTATTTTCGTATTTGGGCTCCGAAAATATTCTTCAATGTCTATATGCAGGGAAAAACCATGCAACCTACTTTCCTTCTTATAGCTCTTTCTAAGCTATCAACATTTTAAAATTTTCTCTTGTAATGGCCAGTTGATTTGTTATTAAATTAAATCCCAAATTTTCTCTAATTTCCTGGAAGTTCTTATCTTGTGTCAATTTTTATTTTCAAAATCAATATTTTTATGATTTTATGAATAATTGAATGGAATACAGTATGTATCTTATGCTTTGACAAATGAGATGTAAACCTAAAATAGAGCAAGTTTATGTTTCCCTAGCATTTGAAAGAAGTATGTTTTCTCTAGTAAGGCTACGGGAAGTGACATAAGTCCATTACACTCCACAGCTTTTCTTTCAATTTGAAGCATGGGTTTGTAAGTTAATACTAATACTATCCCTATTATTTTCCTATTTTAAGGCACTTGTAATTAAATTTTCATCATATATATATATATATATATATATATATCTTTAAATTTTTTAAATAATTCTAAAAACCCATGGTAAGCAAACATGCAAATGCTCCGAAGCTCAAATATATATATTAAATATATAAAATAAATATAGATATTAAGTATATATTCTATAGCATATATTAAATACATATCAAATACATGTATTCAAATATATTATATATACTCACCTAAGTTTCAGAATGGACAGCTGGAGTTCCTGGCATTCTCTTTTGATTTCCCATTGTGATTTGAGGTGATCTAATAATTACTAAAATCTCTTGATTGTCTTCATAATTCAATAAACAAGTATTGTTGGAGCACTTAATCGAAGAGCGGCCTCTATACAAGTCAGCATTGTCATGCTATTGGGCAACAACCCAGCTAGATAGATTTTGGAGAAGCAGAACAAAGCAAGGTAAAAAAAAGCAAGATCATCATTTTGCATGTGGCAGGGATGTGAGTTTTTCCTGTTGAGTCACTAACGCAGGTTAACTGGAGCCAGAGTACAGCTGAGGTCAAGAAAACATATCAAACTATCAATTCCTAGGGAAAACGAGGATTGCCATGCTGGCATTAGAAACTCTGAAATCAGATCTAGTATGAAGTAGGTGCAGGAAGCAGGAATTAAGAGTTGAAACGCAGCACATACAAATCAGATCACCAAATTAAAGTCAATATGATGTGCATAGCAGCAATGGCCACAGTTGCCAAACTGTGAAAAGAGCCAAGATGCCTTTCAACAGACGAATGGATAAAGAAGATATGGTCCATATATACAATGGAGTACTATGCCTCCATCAGAAAGGATGAATACCCAACTTTTGTATCAACATGGATAGGACTAGAGGAGATTATGCTGAGTGAAATAAGTCAAGGAGAGAGTCAATCAATCATATGGTTTCACTTACTTGTGGAGCATAAAGAATAACACCGAGGGCATTGGGAGATGGAGAGGAGAAGGGAGTTGGAGGAAATCGGAGGGGGAGACAAACCATGAGAGGCTGTGGAGTCTGAGAAACAAGCTGAGGCTTTTGGAGGGTGGGGGTTGGGTGGGTTGGGTGGGGAGGGGCTGAAGGGTGAAGGGGTTGGGTGACCCTGGTGGTGGGTATTATGGAGGACATGTACTGCATGGTGGTGTGGTGCATAAACAACAAATTTTGGAACACCAAAATAAATAAATAAAATCATAATAATAAAATAGAACAAAAATTTTAAAAATAAAGTCAATATGGGAGTTTCACAACATCTGATACGTCCTTTGGCTACTACTTCTTCGTTCAGTAAGTATATTTTGAAATTTGTCAGAGGACTCTCCCCATTACCCTCTTCTATTCCCAAGTAGAGGGGCCTATGTTGTCCAATTCACATGTGTTGGATGGCTCCAAAGGAAACACCAATGAATATAACAGGCCCTGACTTGTTTTCTATCTTCTGACCAACTTCACAGCTGACTCCAGTCACAATTGGAAGGCCTAAGTTTCTCCTGTCACACACCAGAGTACAGGGAATTTCAAATAGTTCTAGGACCTAGAAACAGGCACAGTTTCCCTCAAGTATCTCTTTCCTTCAGGCAAATGTAACTGCCTGGGGTTAGTTCTTAATTTACCATCATTCCTTAAATTTCTAATGCTTGAGATCAAATGTCTTGATATTCCCTTGGGAATCCAAAAGTTTGTCATTCCACCCAGTATCCTGCTCTCTCTGGAGACTGCATTCCTGCACCGAGGCCCAATCTATACGATGGAAAACCAATGCCTAAGTATGTCTTTTTGTTTTTCCTTTCTTTGTGCACTGAGGGACCTAGATCCTGCCTGTTCAAGCCTTATTATTGGCTTTCTTTTTTCTGTTTGGAAAGATCTCCCAGAATCCTGGCTTCACGCACACTGAGTGAATTCCTAGATACTGTGACCTGCCCACTGAATTGGTTGACCCACCCAGTTCTGACTTCTGGAATTAAATCCAAAACCTTCTTAAAGGTTAACCCTCTTAAAATGGCTCCACATCTTGATCTTTTACCCTCCCAAACAAGACTCTTGCCAGATTAAGTTTTCCAACCCTCCCCACTCATACCAGCATTTTGAAAATTGTGTTTTATTCCCAAGCAAAAGATCTAGTTTATGTTTGGTGTCAAAAAGAAAGAAACACACTCATACACGCACACACATCCATACACACTAATAGACACAGTTCTTTCAGATTTTATTTCTAACAAGTTGTCATAGGTTTAAAGTCTCAATCATTTTCTACAAGAAATTTCTTATTTGCTAATTAAAATAAAAATAACTAATAAATAATAAGTATATAATTTATTTTTACATATTATATATAATTTATCATATATCCATATTAATAGTTAATAAATAAATTTATTTCAAATTATTCAAATAAATTATTTTAATGGGTCAAAGTGTCACTTTATCTTAGGAGTGGAAACAAATTCTGTTAGTCTCATCTGAAGCTTACTCTGAGGGTAGCAAGGTCACAGCTTGTGGAGTATTCTGCATCACCAGATACAGCCTCCTTTGAAATCCTTCTGGATTCTTCCCAAGAACTGGCAGAGCAAATCTCAATTCAGCACCAGAAAGCAGGTGATCTTGGCTATTATTAGAATCTTCTCTAGAACTTCTCAACAGGCACTGACCCAAGAAATAAATATATAAATAAATACTCTTTCATTCTTACTTTCTACAGATGCTTTGAGTGAAAACAGAGCACTTTTCTACATCTATTAGGAGAATAGAGATTTCTAAAGCAGTTACTACTTGGTAATTTAAAATGCAAGGCCATCATGTACGTAATATAGGTAATAAGATATGTTGTATATTATTTTATTTTATGTAGTATAGCAGGGGTCAACAAACTTTTTCTGTAAAGGGACAGATAGTAAATACTTTAGGTTCTGTAAGTCATAAGGTATTATGTGCAACTAATCACCAATGCTGTTGTAGAAAGAAAGCATCCATGGCCAGTATGTAAGCAAATGTGAAAGTTAGTGTTCCAATAAAACTTAATTCACAGAAAAAGAAGTGGTCAGCTCATGAAATGTAGATTATAAAATAATTGATTATATTAAGAAATACATAATTTATGATGCAATAAATATTTTTACTAGAAAGCATCATTTAAAATGAATATATTGAATGATATATAATTACCTATGAAGAAATGGGAATTCTTCCATTCCAGAAAACATTCTAACTAGCCATAGCATTATGCATTTTGCTAAGTTGCTGTTATTTTCTGGTAGAGTGGTAGAGTCAATTAAACTCAAAGTACTTTCTTTAAAAATAAAAAAAAAATAAGCTATTTTATGGAAGATCAGTAAACAGTTTGTTACTTTTTTAAACATTTAAATTAACCATGTGATCTAATTAACAAATTAAATAGATGACAATTAAAAGGATTTTTCTAGCTTCACTGTTTAATGGCCTATTTAACACTTTCATTTGCTTTTCTTCTTTTTAAACAGAGGATAAATTAATTAAACAGCTCAATGGACTGGATATTAACAGGAAACACATCTGTGATCTTCACACAATGCAATTTAATTACCAGTGCAACTTGCGATTTCACATTTCCTTGTTCGGTGGTTCTCAGTTTTCATGGTACATTTATTCCAGTGTTTGTCTTTTATTAGGAGATGTCTCCTAGACAACCCAAGGTCAGATTTTATATGCATTCAGTATTAACTCTCAAAGTTTTAAATAAAAGGAATTGATGCCTTTTTGGGAATATACAGACCTGTACCTCATGGATCATGGACACATTAATTTTGCAGAATATCACACAGGTATGATATGTATATCTTTTGTTCATGCATGCTCAGATTATTCCTAGAGTACTCTAACTCTCGCCAATACCTTCAAATATTATATTAAGGAGGCAGAGATAGTTCTCAATGTTAGGGTGTAAGAAAAATTATCAAAATGACTTTCTTTTTTAAAAAAATATAAACTGAGGGTGACTGGTGATTTGGTTAAGTATCTGCTTTCTGTTTAGGTCATGATCCCAGGGCCTTGGGATCAAGCCCAGTATTGCTTTGCAGGCTCAGCAGGAGCCTGCTTCTCCCTCCCTTTCCCACTTGTGCTTTCTCTCTTGCTATCTCTGTCACTGTCTCTTTCTCTCTCAAATAAATTTAAAAATCTTAAAAAAATATATGAACTGTGTATTCTTACTAGATCTTCTCAGTGGGAGGGCAATCCACCTTGAGTATTCTTGCTGGTCCCAAACTGTTACCATGTAATTAGTGATCTTTCTCCGATCAAAAGATGTCCATATCACCTAGTCTAGATTTTCTTGGGCGAAAAAGCTGAAAATCAGTTGAAAACCACTGCAAAATTATCTGTTCTGCTTTGGAGAGAAGTTTTATAGAAACAGAATGGAATTTAATATCATGGAAAATGAGGTTAGAGTTTATAACTACTTTTTCTCTCCAAAAATGGTTTCTACTATTTATTTTAAAACATCACACTTTTTTTTTTTTAAAAAGTTCTCTCATTCTTTTCACTAGAGCTACAAATATCATGTACATATAGGAATCTTTTTTTTTTTTTTATTTAGGAGATATGAAGAGGAGAGACTCAAATATTCCCACTTCTAATTCTCTGAATTCTTTTCTCTTTGAAAATTACCAGTGATGATCACCAGTCCTCTTTGTCATGAAAACTCAGGACTTGGGGGCTCTGAGAGTATCTAGCTGCTGTTGGACAGTTCTGGTTAACAGGTCACCGTATGTCCCATGGTTGTATGTTCTGTCTCTAACAGGGCTCAGTAGCATTTCAAAAGCTGATTTACTAATGATGTGTACTTCCTGTCTGCACATGACATGACCTTAACACTAGGAATTTTCATTGCAAGCCTCTTTTTGGAGTTTGCCAGACTCCACATGACCCTTTGTTGTTTTGTTATAAACCACAGACTACATCTCAAATCACAGAGTCTACTAGATCACTTGACATTATGGATAGGACTATTTATAGGGCCCACAAAGTCATATCTTTCTCTGTACCCCACTTACAGCTAGAGACCTTCCACAACACTTAATAAATGGGTTGCAATGTATAGGCAGACTTGAAGAAGTCTACCAGGTTTGTGCTTCTGTTTTAGTGGAAGAAGTTACAAAGCTCCATAACATTGGAAGGGATATCCTAGGTTGCCCCCAGACAACTGGAACCCTTAAAATAATACCCATGTAGTAGGTTTTTTAGTGTTTTAGTTTATTTTAATGTTCTAGTTTATTTATTTATTTTACATCCTCTGGAGCACATATTTCTTACCAAGGCATCTGGAAATGGCATTATTTGCCTATCAGTTCCAGTCAAAATGATATCATCAAATGTGAACCAATGAGGGATCTGTAGAATATCCAGAAGGACCAAGGACTATTGGACTATATATTGTGACCAAGAGCAGACTTAACATACTCTGGGGCAAAACAATGGGTAAACACCATTTATTGTTACATGTGAACTATTATTTTCTAATCCTACTTTCTAATGATTGAAAAATAATGTACTCACTGGGTCAACAGCCACACCAGAGGTTATTTACCTGCTTTAGTAAAGATGCCCCATATGACACAGAAGCTTTGATTTGAGCTACTATTAATTAAGTTTGTGATAGTAGTTATTGTTCTGGTTGTGAGGAGCATGGGCGAGGGGCTGGTAAGAGGATAGGGAGTTGATGCAGCCCCTGAGGGAGGCAACAGTATCCTAACATATTTGAGGGTTCCTGAATGGAAAGGAAAGTAGAGTGAGGTTACGACTTTGAACAGAGGAAGAGGGGGACATCTATCAGGCTCAGTAGGTTCCAAGAAATCGGGTAAGTGTCCGGTCCTTAAGAACATCCCCATGCTTAGATGCAGGGCCCCACTCTTCCCTTATCAGAGCATTTATTTTGGCATTGATTTGATGAGCTGATGATTCAATCACTTCTGAAGTTCTCTTATCATTGTAAGCCTAGGCTTTAAATCAGTCATTTCTCAAGCTAGAAGGAATGAGGGCTTTTAAAACACTACTACTGAGACCCTCTGACATATTTTTCTGAATCTATGTTTGACCTCCTGGAGCCTCTCATTTTCACCTTTGTAATCAGGAGAAATAGTCATTCAGTACCAGAGTTGTTCTTTTTTTTTTTTTTTTTTTTTTTTTTAGATTTTATTTATTTACTTAACACACAGAGAGACATCACAAGTAGGCAGAGGCAGGCAGAGAGAGAGGAGCAAGCAGGCTCCCTGCCCAGCAGAGAGCCCAATGTGGGGCTCGATCCCAGGATCCTGAGATCATGACCTGAGCTGAAGGCAGAGGCTTTAACGCACTGAGCCACCCAGGCGCCCCAGTACCAGAGTTGTTCTAATAACTCTCTCCCTATCCCTCTCAAATATCAGACACATTGCACAACTAAGTTCTTCATGCCCACCTGCATCCTATTTCAGTTCACTAGGAATGAAAAATTGGCATTTTATTACTACAACATTCCAAGGAATGCTGACAGTTGTGGACACTCAGTGTTGACACCGTCTTCAGTCATGTGGTTCTCACTGTCGCACAGCCAGTGAGAGATTCAACTCCACAAACTCATCCTTAAGGCCTGCTTCCTAAGGTAGTATCTCAAACCAACTCTCTTAGGTTAGATTTCCTAGAAGCAGAGAACAGAACAGAAATTTAAATGCATATACTATATTGATGGATTAGTCTTCAGGAAAAAACTCGTAAGAGAGTAAGAGAAGGAAAATATAAAGGAAAAGAAAGGGCTCAGCCAGGATGTGTCTCATCCTTGACCTGATCCATTGGGTGGTCTTGAGCAAAAACCACACCACTGAGTGGTCCCACCTTAAGGAAGAGGATCAGAGTTTGTGCATTTACATTATAAATCTTTGCTATGGGCTGTCCCTGGTGGTGACAGTGGAATATAACCTCTGTTCTTGATTTAAAAAATACTTATTAAGCACTTGCTTGTGCCAGCCTTATGTACTGATTCTGTCCTATTACAGAGACCTCTATTATATGTAGTCATGTAGCAGAAGTAGTAGATATCTTTGGGCCCAAAGTTATTATGCGTCACCAAAATATGATGAAAATGTTTCCAAAAATAAAGTAAACTTGCAGCTACGGTGAAAATATTCTATGAGGTGATAGATATGTGATATATATTCATGAGGTCCTATCTCCATAGTACAGAAAATGGAAACATTCAAATTATAAACACAATATACTTTATAGATTATATACATTATATACATTATATATATATACGAACACAAATAAATCAGTGTTCTAATATGTCTCACAGACTGGCTCCAAGAAAAAGCAACTCAAATCCAGAGTTGCTGAAAATGATCAACAGGTATGTTTGCAAGGCAGTCAACACTTAGGGTTATTATACTACTTTAGAAAACTATATATCAAAAGAAATATAAATGTGCTGAGTGTTGAAAGAGAGAATGAATTGTCATTAGAGAGGAATAGAAATTTAACTACATTAGCCAATTTTAGATTAGGAATTTAAACTAAGAAACAAGGTTGACATAGCATTTCTCTGCATGTAAAAAAAAAAAAAATGTTTTATCAGTCAGGATTACAGTGCAGAATGCATTATTCCAAAAATCTCAGAGGCTTAAACAACAGAGGATTAACTCTCAGAAGAGCAAAATGATTAATGGTGACCAGTGGGAGTGGCTGTGTTCTCTGTGGTCACTCGGACTGAGGAAGGATTCATCATCACATTGCGATGTTGTCAGAACACAGGATTTCTATTTCCAGTGATGGAATAGAGCAAGGAAAATCACAGTTGGCTCTTAAGTGCTCTTTTTGGAAAGTGACAAGTGTCACCCTTGGTAATATGCCTATTACCCTATCCCTCAACTCTGTGACCCCAAGTCAATAGTAAAGCACACAGATGGATGGTACTTTGATAGGAATTGCACTAAATGTGTAGATTGCTTTAGGTAGCATAGACATTTTCACAATATTTATTCTTCCAATCCAGGAGCATGGAACATTTTTCCATTTCTTTGTGTCTTCCTCAATTTCTTTCATGAGTACTTTATAGTTTTCTGAGTATAGATTCTGTGTCTCTTTGGTTAGGTTTATTCCTAGGTATCTTATGGTTTTGGGTGCAATTGTAAATGGGATTGACTCCTTAATTTTCCTTTCTTCTGTCTTGCTGTTGTTGTAGAGAAATACAACTGATTTCTGTGCATTGATTTTATATCCTGACACTTTACTGAATTCCTGTATAAGTTCTAGCAGTTTTGGAGTGGAGTCTTTTGGGTTTTCCACATATAGTATCATATCATCTGCGAAGAGTGATAATTTGACTTCTTCTTTGCTGATTTGGATGCCTTTAATTTCCTTTTGTTGTCTGATTGCTGAGGCTAGGACCTCTAGTACTATGTTGAATAGCAGTGGTGATAATGGACAGCACACAGAAAAGCATATTCTAGAAACAGGAGAAAAAAACAGAAATAGCATTCATTAATGAGTTCACAGTAAATATCCCTCAGTTTAAAAATTGTACATGGACTAGCATCCCTACTGTGGTCTCTAATCAGTATTTCCCATTAAACAAAATCAGAGTTTTTTGGAAAATAACTGATTAAGATTCCAGATGAAAAATGCTTAAGAGAGGCCTAGAACATCTTGTCCTACCAGAAAGCAAGGAGACTATCAGAGTGTTCTACATTTTAAAAGGGCAAAAGAAATGAGTGAAGGTTTCACTGCCAAATTCAGCTTCAATATAATAAAAGCTCCAATGGATTCAAATTTTTCAAGTATGCTAAAATCCGTGAATACCCAGTTGTGTTAGGAGGAAAAAATAATTTATTTATCACATTTGGAGGATGCTCAGTGACAAGTTCTATTTTCTACTGATTAATAAATTGAAAAATAAGTATTTAATGTGCCTTTCCCATATTAGTTGTACCTCAGAATTAATAAACAGTTTTGGGAAATTTTCTTTATAAAAATAGCCCAAATTTATAAAAGTGGAAAGATTGGTCGAGTTAGAAAATCACCATTTTAAAAAATTCTAATTAAATAATGTAAGTAGACAATGATTAACATTGGCTCCTAAGATTCAAAAAAAAAAAAAAAAATAGACAACCAAACACTATTTGTCACCTGATAGAAGTCACATGACTGCCTATGGAGGGAAGGATTCGTTGTCTGGCTTTTGCTGGGAACAGAGTTCAAAGAGGCCATAAAGAACTAATGAGGGGCTCCTGGGTGGCTCAGTGGGTTAAAGCCTGTGCCTTCGGCTCAGGTCATGATTCCAGGGTCCTGGGATCAAGCCCCACATCAAGCTCTCTGCTCAGCAGGGAGCCTGCTTCCTCCTCTCTCTCTGCCTGCTTCTCTGCCTACTGTGATCTCCATCTATGAAATAAATAAATAAAGTCTTAAAAAAAAAAAGAACTAATGAAAGCATGAAGATAAGTGAGTTCTATAAATACAAATAGTGACTAAGACGGTCAGTTCAGAATTACTGTCCTTGGAAATATTAAAGGCAGAGAAATGAGACCAGACTTTCTATAATCCATCCAAGAACTAATAAAATGGAAGAAAGCAAACTAACAGAATAAGAAAAGACACTGCTCGGGAGGTACTTGGAAGTAGAACTACCTACCTGAATCCTGAGTCCCTCATAAATCCACTTCAAATGACTCTTCCTACAGAATAACTTTGCTTTCAGGTTATCTCACAGAGTGCTCGTATTAGTGGAGGTTCTTTTGATCCCTTGTTCACAAGAAATAGAATTCTAAGCCTGACCAAAAACTGAATACACTGGGAAAGCTTAGAACAACTCGTAGGATCATGCAACTGGTAAACCATGCTTTCTGACATTATAGTTACTGCTTCTAACGGACCATTTTTTTTTTTCCTGGAAGTAGATTTTAGTATGGAAGGAAATAAGGGGTGAGTCCACTACTCATGAATGGAGGATGCCATAAAACTGCAAAAACTCCTAAGGGAGGGAAGATTAATCAACAGGGAAAATGATGCCCTATTGGTTGAGGCAACATATTCCAAGAGAGGGAAAAGTTCAAAATTGTCAAATGTGCCAAAGCTATATCTCAAATTGGCACGACTTTATTTGTCCACTCCATAGAGCTATGCTTGACTTGACAGCATCACATTCACTTGATTCTTGAAGATTTTTAATCACATTTTTTCTAGGTTTCCTATGTGTTACTTTGATTAGGGTCATTTTATAGAAGAGGAGCTGGTCCAGACAAACATTTTAGAGATTACAGGTTTGGTTCCAGGCCACTGCAATAAAGCAAATATGCAATAAAATGAGTCAAATGAATTTTTGGTTTCCCAGTACATATTTACAAAAATTATGCTTATGCTATATGTAATCTATTAAATTGTATAAAATAGCATTATATCTAAAAAATGTATGTACTTTAATTAAAAATTACATTGTTGCTAAAGAATGCTAACCATCATCTGAGCTTTCAGTGAGTCATAGTCGCTAATCATGAATCACCATAACACATATAATAATAATGACAAAGTTTGAAATATTGTAAGAATTAGCAAAATGTGACCCAGAGACACAAAGTGAACAAATACTTTTGGAAAAATGGCGCCGATGGGCTTGCTTGATGCAGGGTGGCCCCAAACCTTCCATTTGTAAAAAACAGTGTCTGCAAAATATAATAAAGTGACACACAATAAAAGGAGGTATTCTTGTATCTGCTCCATGAATATATTATAACTTTAAGGTTCAAATGTTGAACTACTCATCCTGAATTCAATAGTTTTCCTGTATAATCAGTGGCCTTTTACTTATAACACTTCATAAATTTGCCATTAGTTACCTTCAACATGGAGATCATGTGAAAGTGTTAATTTTAAGAATGCATACAGCCAAGACCTTATACTAGGTCCTATAAGTTTTCTGGAAAGCATAAAGGAAGTAGTATGGGGCATGTAGTTTGTTCAGTGGGTTAAGCATCTGTCTTCGGCTCAGGTCATGATCTTGGGGTCCTGGAATCAAGCCCCACTTCGGGCTCCCTGTTTAGCAGAGTCTGCTTCTCGCCCTCTTTCTGACTCTCCTCTGCACTGTTCTCGCTCTCAAAAAAGAAAAAATGAGAAAGAGTATGTACTCTTAAAATACTTCACTTTGGGAGATAATTTATCCCTCTTATACAAAAGGATTATAATGTCCAAGATAAAAAAAAAAAAAGTGCACAAATACAGATAGAAAGATGTTAGAGAAAAAGAGTCACAAAACCTGTGAGGAGGACAGCCGTATCAAATAATTTGTCATTGGCTTTTCCAAGGTTGCAATGGAGAGTTTCTCAGAAGGCTCACTGAGACTGGAGCGTTCCTGAGAGGTAGAATTGTTTAGATGTACCAAAGCTCCCTGTGTAACCTCAAAGGAGTGCCTTCACTGGATTCCAAACTCCAGGGAATTAAAAAAACAAAAAACCCAAAAAACAGCAAAATGAGCTTCTTGCACCCAGGGAACTTACTAGTTTACACAGAGACAGGGCATAGTCTAACTGAAATTATGAGACAGAAGTAGTCAAATAGTAGGAAAATAAAAATGTATGTGTTTTATTCATCAGAGAGTGATCATCACGAGTTGGAAGGGGTGTGAAGGCGATACAGGGAAGGGTTGTTTAAACTGGATGTTGATAACAGGGTAGCTGTTTCATAGATATTTAATAAGGAGAGCAAAGGAAATGAACTTTTAAAAAATGTACTTTACAATCTTTGACGACGGAAAAGTAATGTGATTGCTCTGAGTCTCCATTTCCTGTCCCATAGACAAAACGTTTAAAGCATGGCTTGGCCCAGGTTCCAAAGCACAGAGCCTGATGTGACATTTACGCACTAAGGCTTTGGGGTATGGGGGTGCAGGATGGGAGGGACAATGTCAGGGCAAGTGTAAGAGACAAAGGAAGGCAAAGCAGAAAAGAAGGACATGAGTAAAAGGTGGGGAGTTGTTGAACTGGCCATAGCTTTAGAAGAAAAACACATGGTTAGACAAGAACTGTCTCCGGGGAGATCAGACCTGATTTCAGTCCAGTCTATCTGGTGAAGGAAAGAAGGAGAACAAATATGCCGGCTACTTCCAATTTCTGGTCTCTCCTCGTGAAACATTGCCCCCAAGGGGTGCTAACGTCTCCCACACTTTCAGGTTCTCAATCCCAGTGCCTCTGGACTGCCACTGGGGAACCCCAGAGTTAAAAGACTGGTGGTGTTAACCTGATGTCTTGCCCATGACAGGGGAAAGGGTAGGGCCAAGAAAAGCTGGAGGCAGGCTGAACCTGGTCCAATAGAGTTGAGACTGATGTCGAAGGCTTTCACTGATTTTCGGATTCTGCAACCACATGGGTCTCTTCCTATGAAATCCCAGAGTGTCCAATACTTCATTGGTGGAGATGATTCAATAATTACAGAAAAGCCTATTAATTTCCATTGGAACCATTCCAGTGAATAACGAGAGTTCACTATACTTTTCTCCCCTATAGTAATTCTGAGTTCCACAAAGTCAAGAAGTGAAATATGAAATTGTGTGCTTAAAAAAAAAGAAAAAGAAAAAGAAAAGGATGTGCTACAGAGGCAAATCTGACCTTCGTCCTGAATTACATAGACAGCCCTAATTGCCAACAGCTGGGCTGCTCTGGGTTCACTGTGCAGCCCCATATTCTCCTATATGTGAAGTACCAGAAGTGGCTAATACATAGAGATGATTCTCTTGTATCTGCTACACATATTTGCAGAGAAACATGATCTATTGTGCTCCTTCAAAAAAACAAACAAACAAACAAAAAGCAAAACAAAACTATATTTAGATGAAAAAGATTTTTGACAATGTTTTTTGCTTCCTAATCCTGCCCTAAACAGTCTTTATGGCTTCACGTAAAATCCTCAATTCTAGGACATCCCCTAAAGCCAGTCCATTTAAAGATTAAGTGGTAAAAACAGAAAGTAAATCCATAAAATATGGCTAATGGCCTCCTTGTTCTCTCGGTTGCTTTTGGAAATGCACACAAATAATTTATGTAATAGGCCATGCCTCTTCATGTCAGGGAAGGGATAGCATGACTACCAAAGACTCTCACACCTGTTTGCTTAATTTACTTACTCGTTGGTGGATGAACAGAAGTGGAAAAAATAGTCAGCACTGTTGTAGATATGTATGAATTGTTCCCTTGAGTTGTGCAGTGCTCAACCTGGGCATCCCTTAGGACAGCCTTGGGAAGACCGTTCACAAGTCCCAGGGGGCAACATTATTATTATTATTTTTATCACTTCAAATTTTTTTTAAAAAATAATTTTTTATAAATATATAATGTATTATTAGCGCAGGGGTATAGGTCTGTGAATCTCCAGGTTTACACACTTCACAGCACTCACCATAGCACATACCCTCCCCAATGTCCATAATCCCACCACCCTCTCCCAAGCCCCCTCCCTCCAGCAACCCTCAGTTTGTTTTGTGAGATTAAGAGTCTTTTACGGTTTGCCTCCCTCCCAAGCCCATCTTGTTTCATTTATTCTTTTCCTACCCTGCAGACTCCCCAAGTTGCATCTCAACTTCCTCATATCAAGGAGATCATATGATAGTTGTCTTTCTCCGATTGACTTATTTCACTAAGCATAATACCCTGTAGTTCTATCCACATCATTGCAAATGACAAGATTCCATTTCTTTTGATGGCTGCATAGTATTCCATTGTATATACATACCACATCTTCTTTATCCATTCATCTGTTGATGGACATCTAGGTTTTTTCCATAGTTTGGCTATTGTGGACATTGCTGCTATAAACATTCGGGTGCACGTGCCCCTTTCGATCACTACGTTTGTATCTTTAGTGTAAATACCCCATAGTGCATTTGTTGGGTTGTAAGGTAGCTCTATTTTCAACTTTTTGAGGAACGTTCATGCTGTTCTCCAGAGTGGTTGCACCAGCTTGCATTCCCATCAACAGTGTAGGAGGGTCCCCCTTTCTCTGCTTCCTTGTCAGCATCTATCATTTCCTGAATTGTTAATTTTAGCCATTCTGACTGATGTGATTTGGTACTCTCATTGTGGTTTTGATTTGTATTTCTCTAATGCCGAGTGATGTAAAGCACTTTTTCATGTGTCTGTCGGCCATCTGGATGTCTTCTTTGCAGAAATGTCTGTGCATGTCCTCTGTCCATTTCTTGATGGATTATTTATTCTTTGGGTGTTGAGTTTGCTAAGCTCTTTATAGATTTTGGATACTAGCCCTTTATCCAATTTGTCGTTTGCAAATATCTTCTCCCATTCTGTCAGTTGTCTTTTGGCTTTGTTAACTGTTTCCTTTGCTGGGGAGTAACATTATTTCTATGTGAGAGGTTACTCTGCAAGTGAAGTGATTGGTATCCAGAAACATCCGGTGATATGTCTAAGAAAAAGTGAGAGAATAGAAAATATCCCAGATCTTCTGACTCATCTGGCAGCATTATCTTGTGAATAAACCCTCAGAGGAAGGGAAAATTTAATGAAGTATCAAATATTAGAATGATATGCAATAGGTATTAGCATAAATACTGACTAAAATATGACCTTGAACAAGAAATGATTCTGTCTCACGCTGCACTAAACGCTCAGTCCAGAAGGATCATGCCTCCTTCCTCACCTCAGAGCAGAAACTTTGGAAAAGAGGGAATGTTCCATGTTTATTTTTCAACTCTGCTTTTGCTCTATCACAACTTTATATCCCTGACCCTCAGGCTTTAGTGCACACATTAGAGTGTTTTGTTAAGGTCAGGATTTAACACCAATTCAAATGACAGGAATATGAAGGAATTAACAAACCACTGGACAGAAGAAAGGAAGAGAGAAGGTAACGTAGTCCAATTTGCTCAGTAAAATGGCCCTCTCATTAAAGCATTTACCATAGGAGAGTTTGAAGCCATTAATACAAGTAATAATCAGAAAAGCAGTTAAGAGTAGCTATTAATAATTTAAAGCCCACATAGATCGAATGCTCATTTATTACCTGGCATGGAGCTGAGGGTTTTACATACATTATTTCATTAGTCCTTTTGAGAAACTGGTGAGATGGAAACCATTACCGCTCTTTAATAAGTGAGAAGCTGAAACAAAAAGTTGTGTGTGTATGTTGGGTGGGGGTGGGAGGGGTCATTTTGATTCAATCCACCTTTACCGAATATCGGCTGTAATACACAGCAACTTTATGTTCACTGCTGTGGGGGACAAAGATAAATGAGACATGGTTCATAGCTTGAGTGATTTGCAGTCTAGGGGAATAAAGAGGCACGGGCATAATTGTGGATCTGCAGATTTAATTTATTCCCATTCTCACAATCTCCCATTATTACAGAAACTGGATGATCTGAATATAAAACTAAATGAACTGTAGTTATGCCTGATGAAGTTAAAGGAATGAGTAAAATTAATGAACTCGCTAAAGGCAAGTTTTAAAGAAAATTCCACCGGTGCTTCAAATAAAAACGTATTAATAATTACCCTTTACAAAAGAGAAAGAAATGGGTAAAAAAAGGTAAAAATTAAGATGCTAATTTCTTTTAAAGTAGTCTTCCATTCCATTATCCAAGCAGAGTTCTTAAACAAATGGAAACAGACATAAAGAGGGATTTTAAAACACATTAGCTTTAGAAAAACCAGGATAGTCACCACACAGACATATCATATATCCTTTAAAAGGTGTGCATTTAAGAAGCGGATGGCTGATTATGATCACGGAGCAACATTGTTTGAATGACTTGACACTAAATCTCAAAGCAAAGACTGCAGAAAGTGATGACTCCAGAGTGAACGTGCGTTCTTTAGGAACGCTTGGAGCCCCACGGCTGCCAGCTTAGATTCATAAGTGAAGGACATTACAGAGTTCTCAAATATCTTGGAAACTTTTGGCATGGTGGACTCAGGGCACTTACAACTCCTCGACAGTCAGATAAGAGCCCATCCAATGTGAATCGATCATCAGCAGTCCCCACAATCTTGTTCCATGACCTCATGGCTCTTGATATTTACAAGGATGACAAAACGTTACTTCATTTTAAATCAGATTATTTTAAAACCCTTCTACTATTTTGGGAAAAAGCAAAGCCTGTTGGTAGACAAAATGGAGAACTCTGAAATGAGGTTGCAATATGATTGCTGAGTAGCGGGATAATTTTCCCTTTATTGGAGAAAACATTCGCGGATTGACTAATTGCTTGGGTTAATATATGCCGCCACAGCTACATTTTGTATTCAATTAGCTTGACTAATTAAAATATATATGCTTTCAGGGCCGCCCGAGTTGCTCAACCAGTTCATCATCTTCTCTGGGCTAGGTCAGGAACCCAGGGTACTGGAATCCAGCCCCCCATCCCAGACTCCCTTCTAAGCAAGGAGTCTGCTTCTCCCTCTCTCTTTGCCCCTCCCCCATTCGTGCGAGCAGGGGCGCTTTCTCTCTCTCTCTTTCTCAAATAAATCAATAATCTTTAAAAAATAAAATAAAATATATATGTTTTCTTTACATAAGCTTAAACATAACTGAGTAGGTGATGTTTATTATAGTTTTTGGCAAGTAACATGAGTGGCAGTCACTGTTTCAGACCAGTGGCTTTCTGGACCAGTGATCACTTGGGAATTTCTTAGAAATGACCATGTCTCACCCCAGACCTACTATATCAGAAACTCTGGGGATTGCATTAGGGATCTTTCTAACATGTCTATAGGTGATTTAGATGAGTGCTAAAGTTTAGGAACCACTGTTAATGCTCTCCAAGCCCAGAAAATGTAATCCAATTCATATAACTGGCTTATACAGGATCATCAAATGGTTAGACCATTGGCTTCCTGGAACCTCGGGACCCAGGTAAAAGCACTCACGTTCATATTTGTAAATCTGTATGCTGGTCAAACATAATTATAGACTTAACTTGACCCACTGACCCTTAGTTTGCAACTTCGGTTTTAAAGGAGTAGGTATTTAACAACACGCATTTAGAAAACATTTACAGTTTAAGACAGGTTTACCACAATTTATAGGAAAATAAACTCATCATCCTGGCACACACCTTGGAAGCTTATCTCATACCTCAAAACTTTCCAAATGGTTGACGCCCAACTGTTACTTAAACTGGTTACATAGTCCGATGACCATAAAGAAATAAATGAAATTATGGCTCCCACAGATCAATAACCATAGGCATGCGTGTGCTGGGTCCATTCAGGACAGGTTAGACAGTTTTTAGAGCTCAGTGGAAAAAGGGGGAAAAAAAAAAGCATGGTCCATTGTCCCATCAAATTCGACTTATAAAACACAAGGTCAAGGAAAAAATCATTAAGAATTTCAAGATGTCAGCAGGACGGTACTTTTCCAAGCATGGAACCTCGTGTGACAGTTGGGGTTACACACCTACGAAGCAATCCCTCCTTTCAGGGAACTCTCTTTTGCCTCCTGTGGATACTACTTGCCTATATTGCCTGAAAATGCCAGGTAAAATCTAGAAAAAGATTTGTAGGAAGAGCAACTAAAGCACAACAATTTTACACTATAGGATAAATGATGCAATTGGTTGAAACTTGAAAAAGATTCCAAAAATAATACTGAGCATTAAGCATATATAATCCATCTTAACATATACTTCCAATAAGACTTGTTCTTAATTATATCTATATGTAGACTGCCTTAGGTTGAAAATTTCCTAAGGACAGGATCTTTGCTATTCTTAATCATTTCTGTGACATGATTGATATTAACCTGTAACACAGGATACTGAGAATGGTATTTAATAACCAAATTTTCCAAATGAGGAAATTAAATACTTGGAAGCCTATACAAATGTTTTCAGGTCACTCAGATGCCAAAAACATTATGGATAGAGTCAATGCATCTTCCAGATTTCCTAAATTACTCCCAAAATATGACTTCTGGGAAAAATTAAAAATGTCAAGGGACATTTTTAGGCAGAATAGGCACTTGCCCACTTAACATGATTTAGGACATTTCTAAAAAGCCTTCCTTTTACCTCAACATGACACATAGCTCCTGTTGCCTGAAATTTTTTTCAGTGTAAAAACATTAACTTGATCAAGGCATCACACTGTCAACAAACACATGCTTCTGACTTCTTAGTGTGTCAGGGCAAAACACTATTTCAGAATTGAGCAAACAGCTGATTTCACAATAGCATCTCGTGGCTTTTAGAACAAAATCCAAACATCTCATGATGGATTAAGCACATTTTTCAAAGTAGGGCTCTCCCTACATTTCTACCCCATTTCACATCTTTCTACCACTTGTGGACCATTCTCTGGACACACTGTCCTAGGACAGGTAGGTAGAGTTTTGTTTTCCCTGAATGTGCCCAACTGGCTTTTATTTGACCTTTAAGCCTAAGCAGAAAAATATCTCTGAGAGGCTTTCTCTGACTTTCCTATTTAATATGCTCTCTCCATCACCCACCCCCTGCCACAGGCACCAACCTGAATCACTGATCTTCATGTTAAATCACCATGGTTACCTTCTTAGCAATCACCGCAATCAGCAATCCTCTCTCATTTTCATTTGGCTATGTCTTCCCTCTGGATATAAACTCCTTTAAGGCAGTAACCTACTGTCTTGTATATCTCCATATCTTTAATTATTCTAATAGCATCTGGCCCAGAGTAGACAGTATATAAATAATGACAGGTGTTGAGTAAAATAGAGAAGAAAAAAAAATTTATTTGAATGGCTCTTTGGAAGGTCAGTTAGTGAAAAGACATAGGTGTAAGAGGAGTCATGGGGGAAAAAACAAAACAAACAAACAAACAAACAAACAAACAAAAAACCTGGAGGCAAGATAACTAGGTAAAACCTGAAGTTATGTTGCTAAAGGAGGGATGATCTAGAAATGGACCTTACATAAGAAAGTCTTGGTATGGCAAGCAGACAGATAGATGCCAGGGTCTTAGGAAAGAAGGAACACCAGAAAGGAAAATTGAGGGGGAATTAAAATGTCTTCTCACAATATTTTCATGGGTGTAGTTTTATTAAAACCTGACAATATTTATGAGAAAGCATCATGAAATACTTCCGCATTCTAAGAATGCTGGCAATTGGCTTTCTCATGAATGTATGAAAATCAAGCAACACCTAGTCTGAAGACTGGAAATCTGAAAGTCTCATGTGTTGACTGTGGTTAGTAAATGAACAATAAAATTGAGTTTTAATTGAGGCTCACAGATCTAGAAAGCATAGCATGGACAGTTTAGGTTTGTGGCTATTTTCAGAAAACACTTCATCAAGGTTTAAGTTTCAAAGCCAAAATCTACCTTCATCTACCTCCTTTATGCTCCATTGTGACTTTTTTAGAGTTAGCTTTTGAGAAGTTATCCTTGTTTAGTCACAACTTGGAGGAATTTTATTTTTAGTTTTGACCTAAATCAAATAATGTCAAACCAGAGCTTTCTTGTAGCTGGGAGGGGGTAGGGAGCAAAATTTTCCCTATTTTAAGCAACTTGAACTCTATCTGCACTCAAAAAAACAAGACTCTCAATAACCTGAACATGCAGACTTCAAAACTTGGCAGTGTGAGACCGTCTGATGGAAGAAAGAAGAAACCAAAGCCAAATCCAGTGAAAAACCATCTCGTACTTTAGAAGTCACCCAGATTTAAATAGCATGCCTTGATGTGAGATGAAGCATAATTTCCTCTATTAAAAAAAAATGTTATCTCCTTGTAGAATGGTTCAGTGAGAGGTAGTGCAGCTAGAAGGTTTGGTTTAGGGTGACATAGCTATGACCATACAAATCAGAATGCTAGGTTTATGATGCCCAGTGATACTCCCCAGGAAACAGTCTCTAATTACCTTCCCTCTTACCCTCTGCCATGAGTAATAGGTGACAATCCAGATATCATCCTGATGTTGACTTTTAATTCTAAAGTCTGACGTCAACTTTCAGAATCCTTAAAATCATCACTACATTGATTGGTATTTGGAAAGAGCTACCCAAAATATTATGAACATTGTTATCACAGGGTTGGGACTTGTTCCACAAAGGAGTGGCTGAGTTTTTTACTCCTCTTTGTTTTTATAGCAGTTTATAAATTAATACCCTGCATTCAAAACTGGAAGCAGCAAAAGAGTGAAGATAATTTATAGTTACACATGATGAGAGTTTCCCTCCTCACTAGCTGAGAACTAACAGGGTATGGCAATTTGTCGAACTGAATTGGAGACTGCTTAAGAAATATCTTATAATCAACAGGAGAGAATATTCCCTCACTAATCAATTGTAGACTTAGTTGTGAGTCTCTATAAATTAATCCCAGACCATTATGATTGTACGATGATTATGAAGTCAGATCAGCATTAAGTAAAAAATTGCTATGTGAATTTACGTAGAATTGAAGCCTAGGGACACCTCAGTGTCTCAGTCTGTTAATCATCTTCCTTCAGCTTGAATCATGATCCTGGGGTCCTGGGATCGAGTCCCACATTGGGGTCCTTGCTCAGCAGAGAGCCTGATTCTCCCTCTGTCTGCTGCTCCCCCTGTTTGTGCTCTCTTTCTCTCTCTGACAAATGAATAAATAAAATCTTTAAAATAATAATAATAGTAATAAAAGAAGCCTAGATTTTTTTTTTAAGTAAGCTCTATGTCCAACATGGGGCTTGAACCCATGACCTGGGTTGGTCAAGAGTCACATGTTCTACCGACTGAGCCAACCAGGTGTCCCTAGAAGCCTAGATTTCTTGATCTGAAAATGAAAAGATAAAAATCCCAATATCTTAGAATTCTGAAAAATAATGAAAGAATCAATGTTATGACATGCTTAACATAGGTTCTAGTACTCCACAGGATACTTGCACACCAATGAGGATAGAAGTAAACATGACCAGAGTAATACAGGTGGTGGCAGAGGTAATGTTAGTAATAGTAAAACATTTCATACTGTTAATGAGAATATATCATGTAATTACAAAATAGCCTGGATTTTCTTTAAAGATGAACTATATCCAAAATCTCTCTTATTATTGAATATTTCAGCGATGTCATTTGACAAGTAAATTCATACATTAAAAAGACATTTTAGGTGCTTTTTATTATTCTGGTCTGTGGATCATATCTCACTAAAAGATTGCTGCTTATGTGATTCTTGGGGGAGAACTTCATGAGATATTATGTTAGTCAAACAGTTTCTAGAAAAAAAGAATAAGAAGTAAAAGATGTATCATCTCCTGTTAGAGATATAAAGATGAGTAAAATATTTCCTGCTATCAAGAAACATTCAGTTTGTAGGGTAGAGGGTGAAAAAGAAATAGAAAAAAGTGCAGATCTACATGTGTCTTAAAAAAGTAACATGAACTGAAAGTTGCTGGGAGAGGGGGATGGTGTAATTGGGTGATGGGCATTAAGGAGGGCACTGTCTGTTATATGCAGCTGATGGGTTCTTGAACACTACATCTAAGACTAATGGTGTACTATATGTTGGGTAATTGAATTTAAATTTTAAAAAAACAATATATAGTAGGGTTAAAAGGAGGAAAACATACTTATATCAGTGGAGTTAAGAAAGAATTCATGAAGGAGTAGAGTGTGAAATGGATTTTGAAAGACCGATCAAGGAAAGAGAAATAGCAGGACATGACGGGGTACAGTCCTCCACAAGTCTCTGACATTTCTGCCGGTCTTGTGGGCACCGGCTGCCTTTGTTCCAGATCATTTTTTATAGCAGGTGAATATGCAGACAGCTTTGGGAGCCACAGTCTCTCTCTCACAGTCTCTCTCTCTCTCTCTCTTTGGGAGCAGCAGAAGGCAGGTTGGTTGGTTCTCCAGTAAAATAAAGGTAATGTCTCCCTCTGGGACAAAGGTCAGACAGTTATGCTTGCAGCCAGTTATCAATGATCTGGTTGTCCTAAAATTGGAGTTCTTCAGGTGTGATGCAAAGCCACTGTGTGCACACCATTCTCCTGGGTCTCTCAAGTCACCTCAATGGGTACAAAGAAGAACCAATCTGAACATGTTGCACCATGAGTAATAAAGCCCTTTGTCTTTCTCTAGTCCCTGGAGTCATATTTCTAGAAGCTAAACACTACCTAACAACTAAATCAGCACCTTAGATTTTCAGTGTTGTGTTTTTTAATACTACCATACCAATTCTAATATCAATATCTGAATTAATTAGGATAAGCTAAATTACCCAGCAATACAAACACTACACAATCTAACTCGATATTTGAATAGTTTATATCTTATTCATAGAAAGCTGTCCAAAAACAAACTCTGCATACTGAATAAAACAGAACAGAAAGACAAATTTATTGCAAGGGTTTTTCTTTGCAAGTCAGAAAACTCAAGGCCATGGGAGCAAAGAATTCCGAGTTGCTTTTAGACTAAGGGATTTTTATGGGATAAATTTGGGAGCTATTTGGTTTCTTAGATGATTGGTCGCCTGCTGGTTTTGTCTCTCATTTGCATTAGGATAGCTAAGACAAGGGAACAAGAAAGTCCAGAGATGGCGTGAAGAGATTTGGCATTTGGGGATTGCCTGCCATCTTCTGCTGATCTCTGAGAAGAGTGTAAATTCCTGTTAGGGGAGCTTACGTTTCTTTCTACTTCATGCGCCTGTGTTGAGTATCTTCATTTTGTCCCTGTCTAAGGGATTCAGTTTTGGTTTGTTTCTCTAAGGCTAACTGTGGGTCACAGCATCTATCCAAGAGAACTCATCCTTATTTGGTGAGACAGAAATTAAGGCTGCTGAGGTCTTGTGGCAACCCTATTGCAAGAACACTTCACAATTTCCCAGAGAATGGCGGGGTCTCACCTGGGCAATCAAATGTCTCTTCCTTAAACTCACACAAACATCTATGAACATACAAGATTGTATCTGATATAAGAACAAATGAAGATTTATTAAATAATATTATAAGCTTTAGGTTGCATTATTTCTTTCTACATCCTACATGTATAGTCCTAAATAGTATTTGTAACAGTGACAATTCAAATGTACTTTGAAGATATCACTTAATACTAAATGTTATTTAAAATCCTTTTTCAAGCCATATTTACTAAAAGAATAAATTTATAAAGTAGTTTTGTGTGTAGCAAAACAGATGTTTATTGGATAAAACAAAAATAAATCAGAAATTATCTATCATATTCTACTCAAACGCTAATTTAACCATCAGAAACATTTTAAAGCTATCCTGAATGTGAAATCAAAATTCTCTAGCACTAATAGAAATGGATGACAAACATTTTATTTATTTTTTTAATTTAATTTTATTTTATTTTTTCAGTGTTCCCAGATTCATTGTTTATGGACAACACCCAGTGCTCCATGCAATACAGACATTTTAATGTAGCAAGTAGAAGGGAACCTTCTAACATTCTGACGAAAGGGAGGGGGGTGCAGGAATGCATGGAATGAAAGGGGATGCAGTTTTTGATGGTCTGTCTCCACCAGACCCAGCAGTTGCTTGAGCAGTTACTAGAGGAAACTGTCAGATACATTACATTTCTTTCTTTGCAAGAGATTAGAAAATCGTAACAAAGACATAACTGCCAGCAGCTGCCAAAGTCTTTATTTCTGAAGATGTCTTAATCAGACTCTCTTTCATGATTGGTGCTCCTTATTGTCAGTTTTTCTTAAGCCACATTGATTCAGCATGACTCTGAGACTCTGTCTGTGCCTGTGGTATGTGGGGAAAAATTTGAGGGAAATGCAAATATTCTTTCTGCTTTCATTGGGAAGCCATTCAGCCAACAGTCACAAAGCACATATAATGACAACAACTGTCCATATCTGCAGTCTCCAATACCTTCAGAAAAGATCTTTTCATTTTCGTGCTTTTTAAAACGAATATCATGATGATATTGCCCACTACTATACATGGAATATTACCCCTTGCCATAAGAAGGTAATCAGGATAGAGAGTAAAGATGTTTGTGAAAGTCACTAGCTATACTGATATTGCTAATCACTTGTAAGTGCATGGTAATAATGATTACATCATCAACCATGTGATTCTTTTTTTATTTTTTAAAGTTTGTATTAGGTTTTAACTTCAAATGTTAGTGAACATCGAAATATTTATGCTCTTTTAAGTATCATGCCATTGAAGAAGGGAAAATGGGAATACGCTTTAATGTGAAGTTTATCGTAGGCCCGAGTAACCAAATCTAATGTTAGCAAAATCTTCATTCAGTAATATATTCAATTATATATTACTTAAAGAAAAGTCAGTTTTAAAACATGCTAATTGACATATCTGCCATGATTAGAGCAAAACACATTTTTTATTTATTTTAGGTGATTTTAATATGCCCTTCCTTCTATCAGAAATGTTCTCCCTTCATAACAATGCATATCAAATATACTTAAAAAAAAGGTAACACAATTCTAAAAAGATTATATGATTCATAAAACTAAACAATTAAAAACATTTAAAAACAAGCAAAAACAACACACAAAAGAATGCATATATAACTTATGAAAGATTTAGAGAGACAGAATTGTAGGATTCCCATTTTGGGGGACATCTACTCAGCACTTTTTTCCTTTCCAGAAATTGCTTCTCTTCTTCATGTCCCACTAACTTTGCACCCACGCAGATGGTTTCATGTGAGCTCTAATACATTCTATTAGTTCCCTATTTCTTTCACCATAAATGGATTTGTCTAGTGATCATTACCCAACACAGAATGGACATTCTTTTCCAAGATTCCATGCCTAGACACAGTTGATAGATCAAGGGTGAATGTCAGACTTTATTGAGAATATTTAGGAGCTGTAGCAAATAGATTCCATCTCTTCCTGTGTGGTTAAAGTTTAGATAGTCAAGGCTCCAGAGCTGTTGACTGGCTTGTTTTATGCAGAAAGATGGTCAGCTGTGAGAAAACACAGCAAAACAAAAGACCTAGAAAAAATGGTGGAATCTTGAGTCAAGTCCAGATTCCTGATTTCTTCAAGTGTACCTCAAGCTACAAAAATAGTTTTCAACAAATTCAGGGAAGGAATAAATTAACACTTAATTCTTGATCCAAAAAATATTAAAACATGACTTCATTTTTAATAATGCACCCAGTATTTGTTTCTGTAGAAGTAAGAGCAATGTATCTATCTTTACATGGGTGTGATTTTTCTACTACTTTGCCATTAGTTATAGTTTTGGGTCAAAAGAATCTATTCTGTTTTCAGTGGATATGTCAAGACTGAGATTTTATTGTGGTCGAGAAAAGAACTTTGAAACATCATCTGATATAACCAATGCAATACTAAAACCACAGTGAGGCAAATTTCATTTCATAGTGATAAATTTATTCATGGAATTTTATTTAACTCATACCCTGACTTAACAGTGAAAAGAAATAGAGAAAAATGATCATTATCCCCAATTGGTATAATAATAATAGTAGTAATAGTAATTTTTCTAAAACCTAGTACTTAGTAACCAAGCCCTGGAGAAATGAGACTGTAACCTACTTTGTTTTTTTAAATTTTATTTATTTATTTGACAGACAGAAATCACAGTAAGCAGAGAGGCAGGCAGAGAGAGAGGAGGAAGTAGGCTTTCCACTGAGCAGAGAGCCCGATGCAGGGCTCGATCCTAGGACCCTGGGATCATGACCTGAGCCAAAGGCTGAGGCTTTACCCACTGAGCCATCCAGATGCCTCTGTAACATATTTTTAATCAGAGAATTTATAAGCCTAAATTGGCAGTATAATTAAAAAAAATCATTTTCTAATGCAGAGGGAAAGGTGTCTTAATATCTTTTTTTAAAGGTTTTATTTATTTATTTGAAGAGAGAGAGATCACAAATAAGCAGAGAGGCAGGCAGAGAGAGAGGGGGAAGCAGGCTCCCCACTGAGCAGAGAGCCCGATGTGGAGCTCAATCCCAGGACCCTGAGATCATGACCTGAGCTGAAGGCAGAGGCTTAACCCACTGAGCCAACAAGGAACCCCTGTTTTAATTTCTTTTTATTTAATTTATTTAAATTAAATAAATTTTTTTTTAATTTTTTATTTTTTATAAACATATATTTTTATCCCCAGGGGTACAGGTCTGTGAATCACCAGGTTTACACACTTCACAGCACTCACCAAATCACATACCCTCCCCAATGTCCATAATCCCACCCCCTTCTCCCAAACCCCCTCCCCCCGGCAACCCTCAGTTTGTTTTGTGAGATTAAGAGTCACTTATGGTTTGTCTCCCTCCCAATCCCATCTTGTTTCATTTATTCTTCTACCCACTTAAGCCTCCATGTTGCATCACCACTTCCTCATATCAGGGAGATCATATGATAGTTGTCTTTCTCTGCTTGACTTATGCAGCCATCAAAAGAAATGAAATCTTGCCATTTGCAACAACATGGATGGAACTAGAGCGTATCATGCTTAGCGAAATTAAATAAATTTAATTTTTAATTCAAAATTTTTCTGCTCTCTCACTTTGTCCAGCTAATCCATTATGCTACAGACACTGTCAGTCTTGTTGTATTGCCATTTTCATCATTTTATCTTCTTCATAACAATCAATTCTATGCGAACATGAGTTAATTACCTCCAACCAATACAGGCATTTGCACAGTTCAGTCTCCACTTATCCAGTTCTTGAATGGATGGTCCTGTGGGTTGAACTGTGTCCCCCAGGGGCCTTTCTAGATATTAAAGATGTTATTCACAGACTTCAGTAGCATCTATTGTAAGGTGTGCAATTGCTTTCCTGTTTATTCATTAGAAGTTAATGTGTCTTTTATCTGAAGATACTTTTAAGGTTCACTTTATCATTGTATTTACTAATTTGATAAAAAGGTGGGATGTTTATTTCCTTCCTTCCTTCCTGCTTTCTTTTGCTTGCTTACTTGCTTGTTTCCTTTCTTCCTTTCTGTGTGCAGAGAACATATGTGTATATATGTACACAGAAAAAGTCTTCAAGCTTGTATATTAATATCTTCTTCTTTTATCTTTGTGCGAAATGTGAGTTGGTAGAGTTTTCATCAAATTTAGGAAACTTTGGTCAATATTTCTTCAAATATCTTTCTGGCTCCCTCCCCGTTCAGAGACTTCCATCACACAGCTGATAAACCGCTTAATACTGTCCCGGAAGTGGCTAAGGTTCGATTTATTTATTTATTTATTTATTTATTTATTTATTTTTAGACTTTTCTCTTTGTGTTTCATCTGGATAGTTTTTGTTTTTTTTTTAAACTATTTCCATTTTTAAATATCTGCTTCTCTCTTCTCCTTCCCTCTCTTATTATCTTTATGTTCTCCTTTAAAAACTGGAGCATTTGAATATGGTTATACAAGTTATTTTGACATGCTTGACTATAAATTACATCATCTCTAACACAGTTTTAAAATGTGGGTTTTATTATTAAGCAGATGTCGCAAGCCCAATAGACCAGAAGACTATTGCCATGGGGAGGATAGGGTTATATTCACAATCTCAAGAGGAAGGGGCACGCCATTGCAGGAGGGGTCACACAGGGTCCATCAGAAGGCAGAGGGAGTAAAAAGAAATATGGGCTAGGGTCTTCACTGTGGCTCCCGTAGGCAGAAATGGGAAAAGCAGAGTAAGCAGGGTTTTGAGATTAAGTAATCTGAGCAATTTCAGCAAGCTCTACGGCATAGGAGTTTTCTCCAGTTGTTGGCACCTGGACCTCAGGTAATTAGGACAGGGGACAAGTGAACCTGAGTGAGAAAGCTGGATAAAGTAGCTGGTTGCGGTGTAGGCCTCTGGATTGTTTGGCTTTCATGTGAAAGGCAGGCTTATAGTAAATTCCTTTACTATCCCTAGGAATTGGCTGACCCTGACAGGGATCCCAAGATGCCAAACCATCAAATACAGAAACATGAAAACATCTATTTATATTGATTTATCTCCTTATTATGGGTAATGTTTTCTTGCTCCCTAGAATGTTTCATAATTTTTTATTGAATGTTGAGTATTGAGAATTTAGATTGCTGAGTGTCCGGAGTGTTCTGTTGTGATTCTTTAATGACTGTGGGCTTTTATTTTGATGGGCAGTTAAGTTACTTGCTTATTAGCATTATCTTTTTTCATATGTGTTTTTAAGCTTTGCTAGAATGAGTCTAAAAAGACTTTACTCCAATGAGACATAAGCCCTACTACCAAGGCAAAAATTTACTTTTCTTTATGAGATCATTTTTTCTCTTTACTAATGAAAATCATGTATGCTATACTATAAAGAACTATCCCAGAATGGTGCAATAATACATGAAAAATGGGAGACCCACACTACTTTCTCAGAAAACTGTTCAGTGAAATTGTGTAAATAAAACACTCAACCAACAACAGCTCATGAAAAGTGAAATACTATACAATGTTTTGACCAACAATAAAATATGAAAGTAGGAGATTTGAATTACAATGGATTCAGAATAGTAGCACCTAGAACAGTTGGTAGGGCTTTACAAAGGTGTACATGCTTTAGAATTTGAGCATCCATTATATTCCACTAGCCTGTTATTATACCAAGTTATAGAAATACAAAGACAAAGGAAGGGCACCTGAGTGGCTCAGGAGGTTAAGTGACCAATTCTTGGTTTCAGCTCAGGTTGTGATCTTAGGGTAGTGTGATCAAGCCTCACATCAGGCTCCACATTCAGTGTGGAATCTGCTGGAGAGTCCCTTTCCCCTCCCTCGCACCCCCCCCCTTGCTCTCTCTCTCTGTCTCTCTCAAATAAATAAATATAGATAGATAAATAAATAAATAAATAAATAAATAAATAAATGAAACATTCCTGGCTACAAGAAACTTAAAACATCTTTTGAGGTGCAAAGACAAATAAATAATGCTGTTGGAAATATAAATTTTCTGTGCTGTGACAACTGTAGATATGTATGTCAGTCATTAGGGATCGGGATACTTCCCAAGAGGAAGTTGCATAAACTGAGGCCAGATGCTTATTAAAATTCAGTCAGATAAAGATGTAAGAGGATTGAGAAAGGGGTTAGAAGTAATTTATAGCAGAGAAAGCAGCGGGTGTAAAAACTTAGAGACACTAGTGGAATGGATAGTATAGTAATACATGTAGTGTAGGAGTTTGGCACTACTGGAACATGGCGGTCAGAAAGAATATTATGTGACTAAATAGAATGGCCGGGGCCAGATGATAGATGACTTGCAACATAATATGAGTGAGTTTGTATCTTAACCTAAGAGTAATGGAATTCCTCAAATACTTTTCAAAAGTGCGGTGCCATGGAGATGGGAAGAAGCATGGTGAGCTCTACAGATGTGAAGCTCATGAAAGCCATCTGAGATGGTGGCCCATGCTGATATTTGAAGGATAAATAGAAGATCTATTGCATTTATTAGTTTTTTAAGGGCTGCTCACAGTTTTAACACCAGTCTCTTTATAGCATATTTCAAACTATGGCTAAGTGAGCAAGCTATAGTTAACATTAAGAAAAGACATTCCTTTGGAAAAAAAATTAACAAGACAAGAAACAGTAAAATGTTGGAGAGGATGTGTAGAAAGGGTAACCCTCTTAAACTGTTGGTGAGAATGCAAGTTGGTGGAGCTACTTTGGAAAACAGTATGGAGACTCCTCAAAAAGTTAAAAACAGAGCTACCTCATAACTTGGCAATTGCACCTCCGGGTGTTTACCCCAAAGATACAGATGTAGGGAGAAGAAGAGCCATATACACCCCAGCATTCATAGAAACAATGGCCATAGTAACTAAACTGTGGAAAGAACCAAGATACCCTTCAACAGACGAATGGATAAAGAAGATGTGGTCCATTATACAATGGAGTATTACTCAGCCATCAGAAAGGATCACTACCCACCTGTTACATCAACATAGATAGGACTGAAGGTGATCATGCTGAATGAAGTAAGTCAAGCATAGAAAGACAATTATCATAAGGTTTCACTTACTTGTGGAACACAAGGAATAGCATGAAGGACATTAGGAGAAGGAAGGGCAGAATGAAGGGGGGCAGAAATTGGAGGTGGAGATGAACCATGAGAGTTTGTTCCCAAGAAACAAACTGAGGGTTTTAGAGGGGAGTGGGTGGGGGATGGGTTGGCATGGTGATGGGTATTAAGGAGGGCATGTATTGCATGGAGCACTGGCTGTTATATGTAAACAATGAATCTTGGAACATTACATCAAAAATTAATGATATACTATGTGGTAACTAACATAACATAATAAAAAATAATTTGAAAAGAAATAAAAGGCATTCCTTAATATTTTTACTTTTGTCATCCTGTGGCAGGCTGCTGTCACATAGAGAAATAGGACAAACCCTGCCCTTGTGTTGTCTTAACCCTGGCTAGTGCCTCAGTGGGGAATGAACCAAGTATGAGAACAATGCAGGGAGAAAATGCGGTTATATCTCTATGAGAGGCTGAAATTGAGAACTGAAATGTAGATGATCCAAGAAGAGTTAGAACTTCTTAGAAAATAAGATATCTGGTCCAGACCTCAGTGTAGAAATTGGCAAGCAGGAGAGTGGAGGGCCGACTAGCTCTGACCTACAGGCAATGCCTAAGGAATGGATGCTGTAACAGGACCAGGATGACAGGATCCAGAAAGAAGAAGATTGTCAACTTAGTATCTAATACCCAATCTTCCATACTCGAAATCAGGCCTCCAAAAGATCTATAGACATCAAAGGCAAGGGATAGTGAATGAGAAAGTGAACAAATGTGAGAACAAACAGGCCACTAGCTTTCAAACAATGATTTTAGATTATATTCCCCAAAGATTTTGTTTCATCTTGATATTTGACAGAAGAAGAGGGTGTAGCCCTTTTAGTATATTTGCTAGTCTTTACACTATCAACAAAGAGGGTCGAAGCATCAACTTTGTGCTGTGCTTGAAGATCCCATTTTATCACTGTTTTGCATGTCATCAGTTTTTGCTAGAAAGATGCCAAGATGTCATAAATCAACTAGCTAGAAAATTAAACAATACAAAATTCAATAAAGACACCAGGCGAATGTGTGGTATTATAAGCCAAGTCACTTTGACCAAAGATCAAATTATAATTTTTGTCTTAGCAAAAAAAAGAGCAGTTGAAAAGTTACTATGCATTTTATTTCTCTCAAAATTATTCTTAAAATAAAGCCTACATATTATTTACATTAGGTATTTGATGCAGCATGCCTCTGCAAATGTCAATTAAATACACATGAAAAATGTACATTGTTCAGTACTGAAATAAGGTTAAAATGAGGACACCTGAGTCAGGCTGCTTGGGTTCTATTCATTCTCCATAATGCATAGTTCCAGAACCTTCACTTCTTTTTCTCATTTATCTTATATGTAAAATCTGAATAATAACAATATGCACTTTACATAATTTTTTCATATACAATTTTTGAAGTTATAACTAATTGAAGCAATTCATATACTATGTTAATCTATACTAAGTACACCATTGTCATTACCTATTATTTCTGCTGCTGCTACTCCTTTCTAACTAATACTATTACTGCCATGATAAGTGTGGAATTCACTCTCTTCCTTTTTGGAATGCTAAAAGACATTTGCTTTTCTCCAGCTTTCCAGAACCTTCTCAATCTCCACTTTTTCATTCAAATCTTGATAAATCACAAATTTATTCTAAAAACAAGACTATTTATAATTTAAAACATCCTACATGTTTGCTTATCCAGTGTTCATTTATCTTGAATTTAAATTATGTTCATTCCTATCTCTTTCCTCCTGTAGATCATTCAGACCAGATAGTTTATGAGAAAAAAATGAGGGTTTATTTGTTTTTCTTTTTTCCATCAGTGTTGTGTTACTGAACACAGAGAGCTTATCTTTCTCGTTCATCATATTGTGGTAATGGGAGAAAACTATGGTTTGTATGACTCTGCTCAATTGAGGATATTTTTCTCCTATAACTATCTCAATGTATTAATTTTATAACATTCTTTGTCATCCATGTTCTGTAACTTTTCCTTTAAAATAGTACCAAAGATTTATATTTTTGCTACATACCAAATGCTAGTGAGCTTGGTAATTTTTTTTACATGTATTATTGATTTTGTTTTCACAAAAACCTGAAGTATTGGTAAAATTATGTCCTCTACTACTTAGATGGAAAACTGAAGCATTGAGAGCTTGAGTAACTTGATGGTTGGTATTCCTCAGTGAGTCAATACTGTAGATAGATTCAAAGTCAGGTGGTTTAGCTCCAAACTTCATTACTGTTCACTACTTCAGTACTATGTTGTTTTCTTTCCATTATTTAATTGTGGAGATATCATTTTAAAGTCTTTGTCACCCTTTATTCAGTCTTGATAACATCTGTGATTACAGTTAGAATTATATTATTTTTAAGTTTATCTCTTCTCTTAAAACATATTTTTCATAATTTCAAGCTATGGGATTACTTTATCTGAACATTTTAAAACCTGTCTCCCAAAACATGGCAGCTCACAATGCACCACTCCTTTCTTCTTCATGATAACAAAACGAAAAATGGCAGAGTCTCGTCTCCTCAAGTTTCTGCCATCCGTGTCTGTCCAGTGTAGAAAAATTCATGGCTGAGTTAATGGGGAAGTAACTAATCTCACCAGCAAGGAAAAACAGTGGCCAAAAGAGAGTGAAAACAGGAAACGAAAACAGAAAATTTTGAGGTAGAGTAAAATGAATTCTAAGAGAAGAAACCGCAAGGGAGGAAAGGAATTCGAATGGATTTTCAAAGTGTGTGGGAAAGGTCAGTAAAACTCATAATAACTAAGCAATCATAGGATTGGGGTATTTGACCAAGACAGCAGAAGTGACACATAAAATAATTGTGAGGCTGGGTTTTCTCTCCTAATTGGATTTTCTCCCAGGACAGAACAATTGGTGGTGTAATCTAACTCCACATTGTTGTAGAATACCCATTATCAAATTGTTAAAGGTAACAAAGGACTAGATTGCCTTATGCTTTCTGCCAAACCATTATATTTTTCCTTCTTTTTTTTTCATATTTTCATTTATTGACAATTCTATCATCTGCAGATCAAATGATTTTGAGATTAGAGCAAGAGACCAAATATATGCATTTGACCAGGGAGAGAAAATTGATGGTTACCAGAGGGGAGAACGGTGGAAAGATGGGTGAAATAGATGATAGTGATTAAGGAGGGCACTTGGCTTGTTGTTTTTGTTGTTGTTGTTATTGTTTAATTTATTAATTTAAGTTAATTTATTTATTTTAGAGAGAGAGAGAGAGAGTGTGTAGTTGAGCAGGGGGAGGGCAGAAGGAAAGGGAGAGAGAGAATCCTCAAGCAAACTCTCCAGAGTGTGAATCCCAATGCAGGGTTTCAGCCCAGGACCTTGAGATCATGACCTTAGTTGAAATCAAGAGTGAAACACTTGGGCACCTGGGTGGCTCAGTGGGTTAAGCCTCTGCCTTCAGCTCAGGTCATGATGTCAAGGTCCTAGGATCAAGCCCTGCATTGAGCTCTCTGCTTGGCCGGGAGCCTGCTTCCCCCGTCTCTTTCTCTGCCTACCTCTCTGCCTACTTGTGATCTCTCTCTGTCAAATAAATGAATAAAACCTTAAAAAAAAAAAAAAAAGACTGAGACACTTAACCAACTAGGGTCATCCAGACACCCCAAAGAGGACACTTGTGATGAGCACTGAGTGACATATAGAATTCTTGAATCACCATATTATACAGCCAATATAACATAACACAACACTGTATAACTAATATAACTAACATAACTAACTGGAATTAAAATAAAAACTTAAAAATAAATAATAAAAATAAATTTAAAAATAAAAATATGCTCTGGGGATAAAAATATATGTTTATAAAAAATAAAAAAATTTAAAAAAACTAAAATATGCTTTTGAAAATTACATTTATTCCAAAGTTATTGATACTCAAAATTCAATTTACTGCAGTGTTGAAGGACCTTCCCAAATGTCTATTTATGCAATTCCATGATTTCAAAAAGGAAAATAACAAGGTGAGTATGATTGAGGTTTCCTATTTCCCCCTCGGGTGATGGTTATAGAACACTAGACTGTGATCTTTAAAAGTAAGAAATAAATAATTTGTATACAGCATTTTCTTATTGTCCTGTCCTACAATTAATAAAACTATATATTAAAGGGTCAGAGTTCTCAAAAAGGATTAAAACCTTTGGAAGGAAAGTCCAGAAGTTCTCATGTGTTTTTAAAGCTCTGCTCACAAGTAGAAGGTCAATGCAAAGTCATATACATAAAGGCGCATGGGGTCTACAAACAGAGACCTCCTACAAAGGAAGTCCAGTAGTTTTCCACTTGAACTGGAATCCTGGTAGAAGCAAACAGGAAACAAACAAGCAAATAAAGGGCAAAGAAGAAAGACATAAACTTTTGAGGATTGAACTCTGAACTTCAAAGAAAACAGTTTTAAAAGCCTAACTTATTTAAGAGAATGATTAAGAAAAAATGGAATGCAGTCATAAAACACAGTATTATTTTAAAAATATACAGAGACATTGAAAATAATTTATTGCTTTTGAATCTCCCCCAAATCACTTGATATTTATAATAAAAAATAAGAATTATGGTTGTTTTCTAAGAAAAATTACCCAACTGCACTGTCCAGTCTTATGCAATCCCTCTTTCTGTTTTACCACTTCCCATAAATCCACAGGTATTCCAGTGCACATGCTTTTTAAATGTGACTCTGTTTTGAAATCACAGGTGGTCTTGCCAGTTAAGATAGCAACAAAGGAAAAAAATACCCTAAAAATCTAATATAGTACTCTAAAATCTAATATGGGATGTATTATAAAGTGAACTCAGTTTTCCAGTTGACACAATTACTTATCCAAGCTAACACAGTGCTAGTAAATAGAAATGTAGAAAGACATCAGTCTATGCATCGGTTAAATCATCATCGTCACTATCATTGGGGTCATAATCATCAGTCTGGAAGGAGAGTGGGAAACAGACTTCTTCATCAGTTTTCCTTATTCATGACAAACCAGAGTGGAAAAGTAGAAGTTTAGTTTTCTAGGGTTATAAGCAATTGTCCAATATTTGTGAATATCTCAAATGGAGATGTTGTCCTTTTTCAAGTCCATTTTTAATAACTAATAAGTCAGTTTACTGATAGCCAGATACAAACAAGATTTCAAAACAGAATTATTCAACAAAAGCACTGAAGGGGAAAGAATATATATAAATATATAATATGTAATATATAAATATAAAATATAAATATAACATATTTATTATAAAATGTACAAAATATATATTGTATGTTATATAAACATATTTTATATATATATTTATATATATTATATATGTGTATATATATATATATATATATATACATATATATGAAATCTAGCCACTGATTTCAAATCCATCTGGATACTGAAATCTCAGGGTGGAATTTTTAAGAATTCATATGCCCAGATCGCAATCCAAGAGAATTTATTTAAGTAGGTGTTGAGTGAAGATTTCCCTGGGTGGTTCTATTGAAATAGTAACACTTGGAAAGTTGGAAATTCAAATTTCCAGGCACCATGCCAGATCTACCAAACCAGGTAGTGGGCTTCAGTAATTTGTAGTTTAAAAAGCCCCCCAAGTGATCCTTGTACATGCTAAGGTTTGAGGATAGGCATACCACCCTATCTTTAGAGCTCCCTGAACTTGAAAAGATGAAATAAAAACAAAGGAAATATCACTCCAAACAGTTTTCTATCATTTTTTACCTTAGCTAACCATGTTTTTTTATTTTATTTTATTACAGATGGTGTATATAAGTACGTATGTTTTAGCAGCTGTGGGGTAATCTCCTGGATAAAAAGAAATTCCCAATTAGCTAAAAATTAGTTTTCAGGAGCTGATATTTGTTTAGTAGTTTGCAGTGATGTGTTAGATGATAATAATTTATTTTCTTACATTGTTATCTGGGCTACTGAAATGCCTCATTTAAAATGCCCCCAAGGGTGGCTCAGTCAGTTGATCGTCCAGCTCTTGATTATGGCTCAGGTCATGATCTCAGAGTCCTGGGATTGAGCTCTGTGTCTGCTTGAGATTCTGTCCTTCTCCTTCTGACCACCTCCCCCGCCACCCACCCAACTCACAGATGTTCTCTCTCTCTCTCATATAAATAAATAAAATCTTAAAAAAAAAAATCCTCTATGGCCATACCCAGCTATCAGGCTATCCCAATACACTCCAATAGTACCCACTTTGTTTGCCTGCTGTCTATGACAGCTGTTGAGTGACAAAGTTGAGTAGTGTGACAAGAACCATATGGTCCACAAGGCCAGTATATTTATTATCTGGCCCTTTTGAGAAGAAGTGTCCTGACCCTACCAAACCCAACATATTCAAGAACAAACTGTATAATTACATTTTCATACTTTTCTTCATAGGAGAAAAACAAAAGTACATTCCTAGCCCAGAGTAAATTGGTACAAGGTTTGGATTCCAGGAGAATGAGATTAAATTCCCCACGAAAGATCCTGGCTATTTATAACAAACCTGGGTGGATTCTATTGACCATGCCCGTTCTATTTTAATGACATGAGTCATTTAGGCACCGAAGGTTGGTGGTCAGATCACCATTCCTAACAGGATAGTTGTTTTGATAAAAAGCAGGCATTTCCCTCTCAAGAAACTACTCTGCCTTTCCAAAACACAGTTTCCAGCATCACCAAACTGTGTTGATACTACTATTAAAGAATACCTTAATTTTACAAATAGGCAGGGTGTATTTGATATATATCTGGTTCCACATCCTCCTAAGACCTCACAAATATGTCAACAAAGGATTTTTCCCCCAAAACAAAAGTCATATGCCTACATAAATAAAAAGAATGAAGGAGGATTAAACAGCAACAAAATGTAATTAAGTTGGAAGACCTAGGGGCAAATGCTAACTGAATTAGCAGACGTGGAAAGCGGACTCATAAGCAGGCAGTGGGAAATCCTTCCACAACCTGGGCACTGGAAAGCTGCAGAAACTGAAGGCTCCGGACTGGTTGAAGAGGTCAGGAGGCACTTTTCAGCTGGGATTTTATTTCGATTTACCTACCATTATAGGAACATAGTGTTTATTACTTATTTTTCTTTTATTTTATTTTTAAATATTTTATTTACTTATTAATGTATTTGATAGAGAGAGAAATAGAGAAGAAACATGGGGAGCAGCAGAGGGAGAGGGAGAAGCAGGCTCCCCACTGAGCAAGATGCCCGAAGTTGGGTGCTATCCCTAGGATCATGACCGAAACTCAAGGCAAATGCTTAACCAACTGATCCCACCCAAGTGCCCCTACTTGTTTTGAAATATATGTTTTATAGACTTCAACAAATGTTTGTGTGGATTATAGAAGATGTTCTACCAATATTTCTGATAGTTATTTCTAGATCTATGCTTTTGTAAGTTTTGCAGATAACAAAATAAATATTTCTAATAAAAACCAGAGAAACAACATTCACTTAAAATTCTGGGACCACACAGCATCATCTTTTGGCTATGTTATACATTTTTTTTAAAAATAAATCTATAACTGATTATAAACAAAACATGTCATTTCAATGGCTTAATGTAATAGAAATGTACTCCATCTCAAATAGTATACCCATGCATGTGTTCCTGGGATTGTAGACATCTGCCCTATATTTTTATTAGGTAGCAAGCTGATTTCGGTTCTGCATTTCTACTTGCTGCCTCTCCTGGTTATCCTTTGCATGAAAACCAGATGATGGAATAGAGAAGAAAATGTGAACCTTTACACCAGAAGTGACCACACATGCTTATTTCTGCTCACATTCCATTGGTGAGAATTAGTCATATGGCCCTACCAAAATGCGAGGGAGAATGAGAAGAAATCAAATCCCAGGTAAGAAGCCGCCTCCTATTAAGAACTCAATCTCCGGGGCACCTGGGTGGCTCAGTGGATTAAAGCCTCTGCCTTCGGCTCAGGTCATGATCTCAGGGTCCTGGGATGGAGCCCCACATCGGGCTCTCTGCTCAGCAGGGAGCCTGCTTCCTCCTCTCTCTCTGCCTGCCTCTCTGCCTACTTGTGATCTCTGTCTGTCAAATAAATAAATAAAATCTTTAAAAAAAAAAAAATTCAATCTCCAGGGTAGGAAACTACAGTCCTGGGCCAATTCCAACCTGCTACCTATCTTTGCATGGCCAACAAACTAAAAATGAATTTTACATTTTAAAACAGTTGTCAAATATGCAGCTATATGTTCTCAATTTTACCTACTGGCCTACGAAGCATCAAATATTTGCCATTTGGAATTTGACGGAACAATTTGCTGACTTCTGCCTACACTATGTGGAAAACACCTGATGGGTTTTTCAACCCTTCTAGCCTACAAATTTTTATATGTAGACTTCTTCCCATACAGGGAAGACTTATACCTTTCTCTGAGAGAAGCACCATCCAGTGAGGGCATTTGGCTCCAAGTCTAGGATCTCTCCCCTCCAGACCATGTAGGGCTCCTCATGATCCAGGAAATCCTTAAGCACAAGTTATCACCCCACCTCTACTCGCATCCTCACGGTCAATATAAAATGAGGATTCAGGGATGGCACAAGACTCATCATCTTCCAGGACAAGGCAAACCAAGAGACTCAAGGGCAACATACACAGAAATCATAGTGAACCACCTGTAGGTATGAATGTCCCAGCACTGGAAGCTTTTCCTTAAGTAGAGTCTGAGGAATGCCTTTGTCCATTGTTCTCGGCAGCCCTTGGCTCTGACTTGTAGAAGCTTCCTAACATTATTTTCCATGGCCACATCTGAAGTAGGTATTTGCAAGTATGCCTTCCTAGTGGGCTTCTCATATTTCCTAGCTCACTTCTTCCTCATGCAATTTTTGGAACCCAAGTGATATTTAAAGGCTCCAAAATTCAAAGATGTCTTTCATTTGTGCTCATAGGATTTTTGTAATATAGTTGCCTCCAAAGGACTGAAGGCATCAGAATTAAGGTTACCAGATGAAATGTGGGATACCCAGTTAAATTTGAACTTCAGATAAACAAGAAATAACATTTTAGCATAAGTATGCCACCAGAGATGTTTTCTGTAAATATAATATACAATATGTGAGACATTCTTATATAAAATATTATATTTGTTTATCCGAAATTCAAATTTAACCAGGTGTTGTGTTTTTTTATTTGTTAAATCTGGCAATCCTACCCTGAACTCTGTGTGTCCAGGTTTAATCCTACCCTGAACTCTGTGTGTCCAAAGTTTATTCTAGATTTTATCATCAAACCTGATTCGTGCCTTGGTTTCTTAGGTCCAAACATTCTCCTTTCAATTCTGTGGTGGCTACATTGCCATTCTGCCAATAGGCTAGAGATAAAGATCTACCATTAATGATCTTTGAGTCTTAATGGGTCCTTGAAACTGAGAACTTTTTAGGCTTTATCTGTTTCCAGTTGGGTAACGAGGCTTTTCTAATCCTGAGAGGCCCCAAATTCCTGCATGATTTTTATTATCTTCTATGTATGCTCTCAATCAGGCTAATTATTACCAGAGCTCATCTGTTTCTTTGTAATAACTTCCTAAATTCAGTGAATGATAATCAATATAAACAATTCATATCTAAATTTTTCCCACTTTTTTCCCCTATAGGCTTAGTAAACAAGTAGTTAATGTTTCAACACATTACAGGCAATATCTTATTCAGTGTTTTCCACTACAGAATGTGATTCTATGACATAAGTTTTCTCTTTAATTGCTGCCTGGTTAACTCATCCAAAAAAAAAAAAAAAACCCAGACAAACAAACAAAAAACAGACCATAAAGTAAGTTATTGTCTCTTACTTTCAGGAGTAAATATAAAAACAGTGTAAACATGTGAAATTTTCTCAGGAAACGAAGTTTGACTTGTCCACATAGAAAAAAATACAGTTAAATAATACATTAAAATCGTCCCATTTGATAGGCTTGATTTCTTACTTTTCAGTTTGTACTATATGTAAAGACTAGACCTAAGATTTTATCAGAGATGTGTGGGTATCTGATGTGTAGAACATCTCTTTATATTAAACAGTTTCAATATAAGGAGCCTGAGAGATTCCAAATTTTGCAAGCTTTCTGGTCTTGAGTTCCAGGATGTGTACAAAACATGGTGAATACAACAATATCATGAAAATCACTTTTTTAAAATTTAAATGGGCTTACAAAGTCCACATAACCAATATGCAAACAATTTGAAAGCACAGAAATCAGAATCCATGATATATTTAAATTTCCCTCAGATGTAATGCGATTTAATTGTAATTAATCCTTAAGGCTTCCCAGAAGAGTGATAGCAAACTCTCTTGCTAAATGGGAAGAAACATCCGGGGAAGACATAAAGAGGAAAATTCCAGGATTTAAAATTTAAATTGAAAAAAAAAACCTGCTGGGTTTCTTGCATAAATGGACTTTGATTGTTTCACAGTAATTAAAGCATTCATCTCATGCTTCTTTCCAGTCTTGTTAATGAGTGTATCCACTTCCCATCATCTGTTTCCTTTTTACATCCCTAGCCATCACATCCATATATCTGACCTGACCCTTAGATGTATGTGTCAGATCTGTGGTCATAAAATACTTTCCCTGTGGCTTCAGCCATCCTGCCTGCATAGGAAAGAAACCCACAATTTAGGTCCATGTAAAATAATCCCTAGTGAGCAGGGCTATTTGGCTCAATATCTCTGCAATCCACAAGAACAGATTAACAAAAACAACAGAGCAAGCTGTTGACAAGGTCCTCTTTACATGCTACAGATTTTATTCCAGAAATTTTTAAGAAAACCTTACTTTGTGCAGGACATTGTTTAAGCCAGTGAAAGTAACAGAGTGAGATGTTTTCTCTGAGCTAAGAGGAAACTGACCCAGAAGTGAACTACAGCAAGAAGCTTGATTTGGCGCTTAGGAAAGAAACTTCTGACCACTCAGTCAGAATCCATCTTTTCACGGCCGGATTTAAAAAATAAGGATCATAAGAGTTACACAGGTGCTGCTGGTGGGCTAATTATAGGTGCCAAGTCAAATGAGTCTTTTCTGGCATAAAGTCAGTTCAACTTTATGACACTTTGACTCAGTTATAAAAATACATCCATCCATTAGCCAGAATGTTATGCAAAATGTGCAACTTAGTACTGTACACAGCTTAATTTATCTGAAGTTGACCAGCCAATTTAACAGCTTCCCAGATTAGGTAACAATAATATTGTCCAGAGATCCACAGATGAACCTGCTTTTCATAAAACTGCCACCAAACTAAATGAAGGTTTCTCAACCTCAGCACCACTGACATTTATAGACCCGATCATTCTTTGCTGTGAGGAGCTCTAGTGTGGATTATGGGGTATTTAGCAACATCCTGTGCTCTATTCAGTAGATGCCAGTAGCATGCCCCCAGTTATGGCAATCAAAAAATGACTCCAGATATTACTAAACATGTAGTTCCTTGTGACTACACAAGTCATAAGTTCATGGTGTTGGCCCTTACAAGAGTTCACCCCATTCTTCAACAATACAATGCTAACAACACACATCGATATGGCTTATAGCTCATAGCAGCCGAGCTCACAGGTGTTGACATCCCCCGTGCTTCCTCCACATATATGTTAGTGACTTTCACCACCACCATCCAAACCATTTATCCACATTCTGTCTTGTTTACCATCGTCTCAGGTACTCATCTCTTAACCTGCTCTCTCATTTCTTCATTCATGTGGTCCCTCGAACAGAACAAGAGCCTCTTACTTAACAGTTAGTTCCTCTTCAACCAAGATTCTGATGCAGATACTCCACCCAATACCAAACAGCTGTGCTGTCTTGGGCAATTTCTTATCCCCACTTCCTGTCCTCCCCCACCTCCCACAAAGGCGATGTGCATTCTTACACCTCTACCCCAGCCTTGCCTCAGAAGCTTCCAAAACAATTCATCCCAATTAGCCTAATGAACACAATTCCATTAAGGTGACTTGTTCATTTAGACCAAAAGCTAATATTTATTGAGCTTTTTCTACTGCGGTAGACTTCAGTGCTTGAAGTAATATTACATCAGCATTTTGCAGATAAAGAAATCAAGGCTCTTAAAGATGTAAAATGAAATCTAAAGGTTGCCCAAAATCACACAGTAAAACTTAGTATTTGAAGCCATGTCTATTTAACTCCAAAATCTTTGATTTTAACCATTATCTCTTCTCCGCCTAACTTTTATCCCCATCATGGAATGAATTTTGTATGATTCCCTCCCATTGCATCCATTAGCTGTGAAGATGCATTTCAAAAGCAGAGGAACACCATTAAAATATCCTTAGCATACTATCTGTGAATGTATTCAACAGGAAGGAAACATTGTGCCAAACAAGTCTGACATTGATGTCCTGATACTTTATCATTTCTCAAAATAGAAAACATAACAAACAAAAAAGGAATCTCAAAATTGTTTTTTTTTGAAGATACGATCTTTCTTTAACACAAAAAATGAATTTGTTTTCATTTCACAATTGATCAGCTTTAATAGCTGATTTCCAAGTATGTTATAATGAACTCACCCAGAAATATAAAAGTAATTTTAGAAGTAAAAAATATTGGATAACTTGAGTAACCAAAATTCCCAAGATGAGATTTCCCATTTATTTGATTTAAAATATTATTTTCTTCTATATTTACAATCAAATCTCTTACTGTTCTCAGTGACTTTAACCTCAAAAGTCTTTTACGTTATCCAATGAGACCCTTTTGAGATATATACGTATCAACTTTCAGCTAAAATTTATGAGTCCCCTGTTTCTATGTGAATGGTGTTTAAGAAGTCCATTCAGATAAAATAAATTTCTATATGCCAGGCTCCTATGCCATCAGCCATTTGTGGTAAATCCCGACCACTAAATTTAGCCATTGTAAAACAATCCCACAAGAAGAGAAGGGAAAATGTACAATAACGTAATAATGAACATCTTTGTATTTTTCGCATGTATTGAATCTGCACAACCATCTGTAGGTCACAGGCCCCACATGGGAACAAAACTACATGGTCCAAGAATGTGTGAGAAAGTAAAGCCATTCAGCAACCAATGTCAGAAGAATCATTTGTTTCCTGCATATGGCCATTCCAAAGTCTTGAGCACTTGGAGAAAGTCTAAGAGGGATAGAAATTCTTTTGTCAATTGAAACTGCTAAAATGTGAGGAGTCTACGGGCATTTGATGGAAAGAAGTCAGTTCATAGATCTCTTCAATAGTACAAAATGCATAGTGATATGTACAGAAATTAAATTTGGGAGACAACTGATGGCACAGTACAACATAATCTTTGGATAAATGATTACAAATAATGAAAATCCAGTCATATGTATATCATCATTCATATGGTTACGACTCATGAAAACAGAAAAAAGGCAAAAAATAAAATGACCAAAAGCTATTTATTATCTTTTTAAATACTCAAAGAGTTTGAATACTGAGGAAAAATTCCGTATCAGTTTCATGATAGGTGTGTTAAACCAGTCAGCCATTTTTCCTGTGAATTTTATCTACTTCTATTTTCCAGAAATTGTTAAAATCTCCCTCTGAACCAACTTTCCATTTCTTCAACGTATTAACTTCATTTTAGATGATGTAACTCTGCTTCTACTAAATTCATAAAAAGAAAAAAGAAAAGGCTTTTCTCTCATCTTCCCTCCTTCTGCAGTGAAATTTCTACAAAGAGTACTTGGATTATCATTAAAAAAAAAAAAAAAAAACCCAAAAAAACCTTCCATTTTCTCCTAAACCAACTGAAATCAACTGAAATGTGGCTTTGGCTCCATTTCTTGTGTATCAAATTCTTTTTCAGTTCATAATTTTTTTTTTGTTTGACCTTTACATTCCTCATCAATGGTCAATCACAAATTCTTTAGCAGCATTTCCCTCAAGTTAAAACCCTGGCTCTGATACCTACTTTCTGTGTGATCTTAGATGATTACTTAACATCATGGAGCCTCAACTAAGAGAGTTAATAGTAAACTATGAGGGTTTTGTGGAGATTCAGTGAAACAGTGTGGGCAATATAAAATTGAAATAATTACTAATGGTATTAATATTATTAAATAGATCATTAATAACCATTATTATTGAGACACATTTGTTCCTCAGTTTTTAGGTGAATAAACCTTCCTGTTTTGTTTCCTTCTTCTCTGGTTGTTTCTTCAGAGTCTCCTTTGTTGTTTTCTCTTGAAATAGTGCCATGTTCCAGGACTCTGACCTGAAGCATTTTCTTTCTTCCACATCCACACTCTCCCTGGCCTCATGTACCTCCTAAATGGCTCAACCACTCCTAAATGCTATTGGCTCTCACAATATGCCAGCCCCAGTCTTTCTTCTGAGGTCTGGATCTACATATTGCACAGAGTAAGAGGATCTCCACCTCAGTGTCCAGAAGCTCCTTAAACTCAACACAGACAGGACTGAGCATAGCCTCCTACTGCCACTCAAGAGAAGGGTGAGTGTTGTCCTTAGTCACTATTACAGAAAATGGCAGCCTCATTTCTCTGGTCTGATCACACCAAATAGAAATATAGTCTGGAAGAGGAATAAAACTCCAGGACTCTTTTCTCTCCCTGAAAGCCTTAAACTTTTACACTTAACCAGGCTGCTCATTTCCCCTTTTCACATGTCTTATCCCTTCTTCTAGTCATGCTGCTTTAGGTCAGCCCATCAACCTTGCCCAGACGACTGGAAGCCCCCTCACCTGTCTCACTGTCCCTAGTCCAATTCCCATCCAGCCTTCCTCCCTATTACTACCAGACTTACTTTTCTAAAACCCAAATGAGATCACATAATTGACATTTTTAAAAAGGTTTAGATATCTTCTCATCCACACGGGATGGTGTAACAAGGAAAGCCATTTCTGGCGTGGGCACTCTTAATCTGTCCTCTTATTTCTTCTCACCTTCACAGCTCAAAGATGATCTTCACTGTGAAACTGACTAATCTTCATAGGCTCTGAACCGCTCCTGTGTCCCATATCTTCCCGCTAACATTAAAGTGGCTAAGAGGCTTCAGAATCTTGGCTACAAGGCTTATTAGGTATTTGCCTTTAAATGTTACTTAATCTCTATCTTAGTTCTCTTTTGTAAAAATGATATAATGACAGCATCTATTTATACATACATTCTGGTACCAATTCCCGTGTGTGTAAGGGATGGTTCATCACACCCAAAAGTGATTCTTGAGTTATTATCTGGCTGGTCTGTAATTCAAATCCGTTCTGACACTATACCTGGGGATAGAATCAGATCTCACCACAAGTTAAGGTTTCATTCCTACAGAATTGTCCCCCTTTACTTCAGAGAATAGTCACAAGTCTAGTGCTTCTGACCAACCAGCTGTAAATCAGAGGTTCCCAGGACCCCATCTTCAGATCTGATTAGTTAGCTAGAGTGGCTTACAGAACTCAAAGAAACATTTTACTTACCACATTCCCAGTTTATTATAAAAGGATAATAAGGAATAGCTATATGGAAGAGATGCATAAGACAAGGTATGGGGGGAGGCATGTGGGTGGCTCAGTTGGCTGGATGTCTGCCTTTGGCTCAGGTCATGATCCCGGGGTCCTGGGATTGAGTCCCACATCAGGCTCCCTGTTCAGTGGGGAGTCTGCTTCTCCTTCTCCCTCTGCTTCTCTGCCTGATTGTACACTTGCTCTCTCAGTCAAATAAATAAAAATAAAACCTTAAAAACAAACAAACAAACAAACTTAAGGTATAGGGAAGGGGTACAAAGCTTTGATGCTCTCTTCAGGCACAGTACTCTCCCTGAATCTCTATGTGTTCACCAATCCATAAGATCTCAGAACACTGTCCTTCTGGGTGTCTAGGGAGGTTTCATTATATAACCATGATGGATTAAATCATTAGTCCCTAGCTATTGATTCAACCTCTAACTCTGGGGGTAGATCTGGGGGTGGAAGGGAGGTGAGGTGGGGGGGTGGGGATGGGATTGAACATTCCAATCTTGTAATCACATGGTTGGTTCCTTTGTCAACCAGCCTCCATCCTTAGGTGATTCCCAAAATAACCTCATTAATGTATTAAAAAACATTTTAAGTCTTCTCATCATTTAAAACGTTCCAAGGGTTTTGGGAGCTCTGTACCAAAACCTGCATTGAAGGCCAAATAAATATTTCTTATTTTAAGTTACAATATTGCAATCTCATAAAATCCTTCCTAGATTCAAGCAATAATCTACGTGAAAATAATTAGCACTTAATAAGAATTCATCAAATAAATGTTGATTGTGATGATTATCATAATGGTTTGCATACATATCTTCCCATTAGAAAATTATTTATATATCCTCGGCAGACAGCACACTGGCACATAATAGTGACTCAAATGTTTATTGAGTATATGACTGAGTGGATAGGTATATAAATCAACATGTGAATCAACAAATTCTGTATTGACAAGTAGAAATCAAGTATTTGATTGGTGTCCAATAGGTCTTTCATACACTTCATCACTGACTGCTTAGACTTATTTAAGCTCCAGTGTTTATCCAGTTCTCCTGCCTCTCTGACACAAACAAAGAACATAAAAATCAAAAAAAGATGACCACCACCCTTCTCTCACCTAGGAATATGGTGATAGAATGAGAATCTAATGAAGACCCACCAAATGTCAAGGATCTTACTTTGAAAATCTGTGTTAGTCAATGTTCTCCAAACAAAGAGCTCTCTGTATATATATTTGAATACAATGATTTATTTATTTATTTTAACAAATTTATTTCGTAAATGTTTAAGTAATTTGTTCATGACATTATGGAGTTTGGCAAGTCCAAAATCTGCATGGTAGGCTGGCAGGCTCGAGACCGAGGGAAAAACCCATGGTGTGATTGAAGTCTAAATGTGGTCTCCTTTCAGACACTCAGAAGGACTATGTTAGGAGGACTTTATGGCCCCCATGTTACAGATTAGAACATTCAAATGGAGAACAATCTCAAAGCCACTTAGCAGTTAAGATGGAATTCAGTCCCTCATCTCCCTGATTACCAAACACAGTCACTGTCCATTAAACCACACAGCAATTCTCCAGTGATTTCCAAAGTGTCCTGAAAGAAAAAATATAAGCAAATAACTTTACAAATGTAAAGAGACTGTGAGCTAATTAGCCTTTTCTTCTTGTTGTTTTTGTTTTTCCTAAAAGAATGACTATAAAGAGCAAGATATTTCTGTCATAGTAACTCCTTTGTGGGACTTTAGAAAACAAGGACAGGCAAAGGAAATTGTAATTTCTCTGAAAACAAATGGAAGACATGAAACCAATGTCTCTGTGGTTTTGACTTACAAGTCATAAAAAATAAAATACAATATAATTCTGACCAAGAACCTCCTCACTTTTGCTCATCTGTCTCTTGAGACATCTTTTACTTAAGATCCTAAAGAAATCTATTCTTGAACTCCAAAAAAACGTCTAGGAGAAATAATATATGAAACCTTTGGGACCGTGAAAATTTTAGTAGCTCCGTTACAGATCATGGTCCCATGGTGATAGATGACAGAGATGAGGCAAACCCATTGGCAAAAGAAGTTGAAGAGAAGTACAAGATCATAAAGGTCTCTGTGTGAGCATTTTGCCCTAGGCTAGCCTTACTTGTATTTTCCAGTCACTAACAAATTATGCAGCTTATTTGCACCAACTTTCTATAACAACTTCAAACTACATTTGGCAAGCACAGTTTAGTTGTATCCTCTAAGTGCCTTTTAGCCAAGTCACATGTTTCAGTCACTACCAGACCTTCTATATGATTTGGATGTGGGGATATAGCAGAATATTATGACTTATCTTTTACATAGAATTATTCATCTACACTTAAGATATTCTTGTCTCTTTTTTTAAAAAAATTCAAGTATAATTAATATGCAGTATTACATTAGTTTTGGGTGTACAATATGTTGATTCACGATCCTGTACATTACTCAGTGCTCATCATGGTAAGTACATTCTTAATCCCCTTCACCTATTTCACCCTTCCTCCCACCCACCACCCCTCTGGCAACTAACTACCAGTTTGCTTTCTGGATTTAAGAGTCTGTTATTTTGTTTTTTTCTCTTTATTTCTTTGTTCATTTGTTTTGTTTCTTAAATTTCACATATGAGTAAAATCATATAGTATTTGTTTTACTCTGACTGACTTATTTCACTTAGCATTATGCCCTCTATCTATGTCTATCCCTGTTGCTGCAAACGGACATTCTTTTCTATTTCTGTATATATTTTGTATCCCTGATAGCTGAGGGCACAGAGGTTTATTCTTCCAGTCAGTTGAAGTTCTTTCGGAAGTCGCTCACATCTTTGTTGATTTGGAGGAGTGATTGTGTAAGGTTTAATCAGTGAGACGTACAGTAGAAATCAGGCTACTAAAGCTAATAGAGAACCAGAAACAACGGCCTACATTAAATGATTAGTCTTTCTATGAATGGGGACCCAATATGTGACCCCAAATATGCCACTTTGTCATGTAGGTTATTTTGAGTTGAAGGCAATCAAGACCCAGCAGACTCAGGAAAAACTTACCACTCCCTCAAGTACCTAAAAGAATTTAGATAGGGAGTCTGGCTCAAAGAGAGAATTATTACCAGAGATAACTTTTATCTGAATGACCTCTTTATATGGCAGACAAATGTCTAATTACCAAACATCTGTTCTTCTTATTGTCTTGTGAATTACCCTTCTCTCCTTTGAAGCCCCAGTCTCCTATCCCACTCTAACTATGGCGTATAAACTTCAATTAGGGCTTGTCCTTGGGTCTCACATTCTTATGGGAATCCCATACATATATAATTAAATTTTTTATTCTACTGCTTACCTGTCTTACACCCATTTACCAGCCAAACAATGTATAAGAGTAAAGAAAAAAATTTTCCTCCCCTACACTGGCAAACTCTTCTTTCTTGCTATTAAGTGAGTTTCAGAGTTAGGGTTGTTCAGTCACTCAACATTGCTATTAAGTGAGTTTCAGAGTTAGGGTTGTTCATCACTCAACATGATGAAGACTAGAGTTTGCAAAATAACTGAAATAAGCATGAAGGTACAGAAGAGAATGATAAAAACACACAACAAGAACATAGCTGCACGTAGCAACTTTCAGCCACAATTTAGAAATTTGTGCTGTAAGTGGAAAACTGGAAGGACATTAACCTAAACTCCTTTCTTATTTCCAGAAACCCAGAAGAACACATATTTAGATTGTAGCTGACTGGAGGAAAACTGAGGGGGGTGGGGTGGAATACAAGCAGGAGGAGTGGGAGAGGGAAAAGCAGGCTTCTTGCTCAGCAGGCTTCCTGCTTAGGAAGCCTGATGTGGAGCTGGATCCCAGGACCCTAGGATCATGACCTGAGCTGAAGGCAGACACTTAATGACTGAGCCACCAGGCACCCCTAGACTGGTTTTGTATCACTATTAAAATAATGAGTTCAACACTTCATCTGAGTGAAGTTATTTGTTTGGTTAACCAGCTTTGGATGTCTGTTATAATGAACAAAATGCACATACCACCTCCTCATCATAGTTTCACAGCAACAGCTCTGGTAGTCTGTCACCAAACTGAATGATGAAATAGCAAAATCACAAGGGAAGCAATTTTTAGGGAGTAACTCTAACTTCCTGGAGTTATCTCGACTCTTTTCTCAACAGTTGTCCTTAGAGTGTTAGCTAGGTCTCAATGAAGTAAGTAAAATGATTCTTGGTTTTGACTAATAGAGATTTTAGGGCTTAACAGGTTTATTCAGTTGTATTCTTTAAAGTAATCATGTCATAGGACAAGTTCAATAAAATAATATATATATGATCTATAAGCGCTCTACAGGTCAGGAGACTAAATTCTGAGAATAAAAATGACTAAAATTTTCAAAAATAAGATCAAGATGTGGCAATGCAGCAGCCATTTCTCTTTAAAGAGATTGGGAACTACAAGCAGAGGGTCCCAGATTCTGAGAAATGCCCTCTGGGGTGCAGCTACACTCCTTTTTAGTTATGTTTCCTACTCAAGGAGTAACAACAATCCATTTCAAAATATTTTAGAATATTTTTAGTTTAAAAATATCGAACAATTTTTATGCTGTCGTCATGAATCTCTTCACAGAAGCAAGTATGTATTGATCAATGATGTGATACTACACAAATGCTAGGTGCAAAGGAATTCAAGGCAAAGTAAAGGTGACCATGTCTCGCTCCCTAGAAGACTGGGCAGAGAAGGTATATCCTCCAAAAGTAGATCCTAGGGAAAGATCTTGATAAGTTTGATGGTGTATTTACTCTTAAACACAGCTCCTTAGTTTCCCTTTAGGAGTATTGAATAAATAAGGATGGTTGGATGGATGGATGGATGGATGGATGCACTGATAGATATTCAAATGTATATTATCATTCAAAACATTACCATATGAAGTTACATATATTTTCATAATGATGCTCACCACATACTTGGAATTTCTGGGGGCGAATTGCCCCCTCAAACAAATTTATTAGCCACAAATCATACTTTCTGTTCATAAGTATAGCATTTAACCAAATAATAAATAAATAAATAAATAGCAACCAAATTAATTATGAATTTAGCTTATCAAGCATCAGTTCAGCTGAATAGTAAACAAAATGCAAATCCTTTCTGAAAAACAAAATATCTGCTGGTTGAGACTGTTCAATAGTGATATGAAAGGTGGTACCGAAATGGAATTTCATGTATTTTGTAATAGTATTTTAGCAGTGGCAGAAATCTCAGAGACGAACCATGAGAGACTGTGGACTCTAAGAAACAAACAGGTTTTGGAGGGGTGGGGGATGGGGGGTTGGGTGAGCCTGGTGGTGGGTTTTATGGAGGACACATATTGCATGGAGCACTGGGTGTGGCGCATAAATAATGAATTCTGGAACATTGAAAAGAAATTAAAAAAATAAAAATAAAAATACACCATTTGTTTAGAGTAGTCATTATAGTGTCAAGATTAATGTAGAACCTTGGGCAAATTATTGTATACATTGTGGCTTAATTTCATCATCAAAGAAGTGAAAATAATTATACTTACATCTTGTTTTATCCCATGAGACTACTGAATGTGGAAATATATGTTAGTGGGTTATGAAAATGCCTCACACTTACAAAGCATTCAGGAATGTTCCCTATTGTTTGGAAATAGGTGCCTTATAGTAGTCCTACTTTGCAGAGACCATATACCAAAATTTGTTCAAATTATAAACTCTGTGAAAGTTCCTTTAGGATACATTCAGTTATTGAAAATGTGTAAACAAAATTGAAAAGATGCTTTGGATCCCATCAGCCAAAGTTTGGGAGCCAAATCTGAGGATGGAGCTTTGTATCACCACGTCGGGACTGTTTGATTTTGCATACACTAACATGTGTTAAAAATTGAACTTTGTCTTTAGATTGTGACTGATATAATTGTCTGTATTCTCTAATAATGCAGTGCTCTTGCACATATGCACACATGTTATTAATCAATTATATTTATTTATGCACATTGTCATTCTTTAAAATTCTAAGAGTTCTACAAGATTAATTGTGAGAAATAAATTAAATGCTTAATATTTTCCAGAGGCATGCACATTAAGCTCCTTCAATGGATAATTTTTATGTTCACATTCATGATGGTTAATTTTGTGTGTCAACTTAACTAGGTCACAGGATGCTAGAATATTAGGTTTAACATTATTTCTGGGTGTGTCTGTGAGGCTGTTTCTGGATGAGATTAGCATTTAAATCAGTGGACTGAGTAAAATGAATTGCTCTCCCTAACGTGGGTAGAATAATCATCCAATACTTTGAAAACCTGAATAGAACAAGAAGGTGGAGGAGGGAAAATGTATTTTCTGCTCGACTGGCTGAGCTGGGATATCAGTCTTCTCCTTCCCTCAAACTGAAATATACACCATTCAAGCTCCTGGTTCTCAAGTCTACAGACTTGGACTAGAACTACACCATCAACTTTCTTCAATTTCCAGCTTATAGATCATGGAACTTCCCAGCTTCCATAATCATGTGAACCAATTCCTTATATATATCTTTCATAAATCTCATATTGTATTTTGTTTTATTTCTTTAATATTAAATCCTACATATATTAGATTTATAAAATTTCTTTGGTGAACCCTGATTATTATAAGCTTCTGTGTTCCTGGAGAGCATGTTCAAGGGCTAAGCTTTAGACATTTTCCATTGACTTTCTTTCTGTGAAAAAGGAAGATTGAGTTAGTCCATATACATCCACCCCCATAAGCCCAACACACTCATACACACAAACGTCACTCTGCCCATCAATCCGTAATAGTTATAATGTAATTTTGTTTAGAACAATGATCAGTGTTAATGATCCTAAGATGAGCAATGTGGACAATAATTATTTTTTTTTCCTTCCTGCAAAACATTTGTCTTTTCCTGAACTTTATATTTGCTTTGCTTTGTTTTTGTTTAGCTTACTATCCTCTTATCTTTGAGTTATTTCCAGATGCTGTACCAAGCACATAAATCTCTTTTTATGGTACATTTAAACACATGAAGTATCCTAAAAATTTAATCTTAAAAAAAAATTCTTTCTTCACTCATTCTGTTGTGCTCCAAAGTACAAAGCAGTTGATCTAGGCCTCCTGGAAAGCTGTAGTCTTTGGACTTCTTCCCCACATTCTGGGAATTCTTGTTGCCTCCTTCCTGGGCTGAATCCTATGGGTTCTTGTTTTCTGGTTTCCTCCCTGAATTCAGTGGAACTGCCTCTTGAAAATGTTGCGTGGTTATGGAAGATAATACTTTTTGAGTTCTTTCATATGTTAAATTATCTTATTCCTAACCTCACACTGGATATTTGTCTTGGGTAATATAAATGTTTGGCTGTAGATCATTTCTGTAAAAAAGTTTTGGAAGTCTTTCTCTGGTGTCCTCTGGTTTTTTATATGCTCCTTAGAAATTTGATCGCATGCTGATATTTCAACCTTTGCATAACGCTTTCTACCTGGAAGGTTCTAGATTTTCTTTGCCTAACCTGCTCTAAAATTTTGCAAGTATACTTCTTGGTCTAGGCCTATTTTCACTCACTGTGTAGAATACTTAGCTCCTTTAATTAAGAAACCCCTATTCTTAAGAGCTAAAATTATTTTAAATAGATCTGTCCTTGATCATTTCCTTCTGCCTATTTTTTCCATTTTCTTATCCTGAAACTCCTACTCTTGGGATGTTGGAAGACTTAAATTGATCCATCTATTTTTTAATCTTTTTATCTTATTTCATTTATCTGTCTTTTTGCTCTGATTTCTGGGTTTCTTCAATCTCATCTTCCAAATTTTCAATGGAGTTTTTCATTTCTGTCAACATATTGTTAACTTTCAAATGTTCTTTTGTATTTTCTGAAATACTTCACAGTATACAACTTTTTGGTCTATGCTTTTATCATCCCTCAGAAGAACAACCATATTCCAAGATTTTCTTTGGCTTATATATTACTCAATATATTACTCATTTTTATTTTTAAATTGTATTTGTCTTTGTGGGTTTTTTGTTTTTCAATTAATGTATTTCCCTGCCATTTCTTTAAGGGTCTGAAGGGAACTCTAAGTCAAATTCTGCATTCATTCCTCCATATTTAACCAATGCCCATATGCCAGTCTCAAAAGTCTTTCTCCAGCTCTCAGGCCCCAAAGCATGCCTCCCTTTGCAAACACTTAAAAAAACAAAACAAAACAAAAAGATGTTTCTGCTTATTTGAGAGTGAGTGAGGGGAGGGGAAACGGGAGAGGGAGAATTAGACTCCACTGAGCAGGGACTCCTACATGACCCTGAGTCATGACCTGAGCCAAAATCAAGGGTCAGACACTAAACCGACTGAGCCCTATATGTTCTATGCCAGCTCTGACTAATAGATGCTCAAAGTAAGCCACAAAAGCAAACGATATATCTAGTCAAATCTTCCAGAAACCACATTAAAAGTAAAAAGACCCATACAATTAATTTTAGCAGAAAATGTTATTTAATTCAATGTATCCAAGATATTATTTTAACATGTAATCAATATGAATTGATTGAGACCTTTTACATTTTTTTCATACTAAATCTTTAGAATTTCATGTGTATTTTACAGTTATACTGCCTTTCAACATGGACCAACCACATTTCAAGGTGGTTTTTTTTTTAATTTTTTTCATTTATTTGACAGACAGAGATCACAAGTAGGCAGAGAGGCAGGCAGAGAGAGAGGGGGAAGCAGGCTCCCTCCTGAGCAGAGAGCCCAATGTGGGACTAGATCCCAGGACCCTGAGATCATGACCTGAGCCAAAGGCAGAGACTTTAACCCACCAAGCCACCCAGGTGCCCCAACATTTCAAGTTTTTAATACACATGTAACTAGTGGGTACCATATTGGACACCATAGTTCTAGGCACTTGCAACACAAAATCTAGTATGGCAGCAGCTCCCAAATAGCTTATGGCCAAATAAGTCAGACACAGGAATGTGGGGTTGGGGGGAAGAAAGAAAGAAAGAAAGGAAAAGAAAAGAAAAGAAAGAGCACTGTCTGACAACTGCAGTGATAAAAGTTTGTCCATTTAAAAAAATTAAAAAAAAAAAAAAAAAGCTTCTAAATAAGATTGCAGTTCCAGGAAAACATTGTTGAAGAAGGGCTGCTTACTTGGTATACTAAAAGTAAGTTCACATTATTAAAGAGTACATGCAGGGCACAATGCTGGAGAGTTAATCAGTGACAGATTTTGTCAGCATTGCAGGCTAGCCTAAAGGAAATTTAACTTGAAATTAGAAGGAAAAAAATAAATACTTTTAAACTGGAAATATTGTGATCAGATTTGTGTTGGTGAAAATATTCAAGTTGTATGGTGGATACTAGATGGGAAAAGAGCCAGATTGGAAGTAAAGAGATGAGATAAGAATGGTGGGCTGTTAGCCAGGCACAGGATGGTATGAATGAGCCAACAGCAGCAGATGTTGGAGGAAAGGAAGGTGGAACAGACTGGAAACCCTGGAACAAGGCAAGACTCACAACTTCGTGACTTGTTAGGTGAGATCAGCAGATAGAAGCAAGAGGAAGTAAGTGGGAGACACTATTACGAACCTTCATTTCTGATGTTGGGAGTGGGGAAGAGGTTTTCATACACCAAAATATGAATGGCAGGAGCAAGAGCAATAGTTTGAGGTTAACAATAATATGGTGCTTTGGCCGTATGATTTTTGGTTGTAAATTCCACTAGAAACACCCATTCAGTAGCTACATGTGGGTCTGGGGCTCAGCAGAAATATGGAGAGATAGGTATGACAATATATACACATACAAGAATTTTCAGTGACCTAAAGTAAGCTAAGATTTCAGACACAAAGTGGATGTTTTTAAAAGAATGAAAAGTGGAATGAAGTGAAAAAACACTGTATGAGAGTCATTTTAATGCAAACACTAAACATATATGTGCAACAAGATAGAAATGAAACACTTTACCAAAGACTTGCCTGTATATTTTACTTGGAAAGACGTTAAATTTTCCATGCTGACAATATAGTAGATAAGTTTCTTAAATAAACTCAGGAGACAGCCAAAGCACTATTATTAAATTTCCTGAAAAGATGATTTAAAAGCTATTTGTACAGTTCACCAACATATGTTCAAAGTGAGACCACATAGCTGAATGAGGGGAAGGTTTGTTTGCACCAGTCACCTTATGTGAAGTTTGTGTCCCTCTGTGTTGTGTTTACTTTTTTTTTTTTTTTTTAAGATTTTACTCACTATTTGAGAGAGAGAGTGAACAAGCAGGGGTTGGGGAGCAGCAGAAGGTGAGAGAGTAGCAGACTTCCCATTGAGCAGGGATCCCAATGCGGGACTTGATCTCAGGACCCTGAGATCATGACCTGAGCTGAAGGAAGAACCTTAACTGACTGAGGCTCCCAGGCACCCCTGTGCTTTGTTTACTTTTAACAATTTAACACTAAATGAGAGGGTATCTTCCTCCTGAGAACAAATCCATGGTGTCTTCTCCAGGACCATTCTCCAGCTTTCCACTTAGAGTTAGCCTCAGACTCCACAGATGAAGGGTTCAGTCCCACAAGGTGGACCCCGACTTTAGCATCTCAGTTGCAAGGCCCGTGACTCCCATACTTCAGACTGACCAGCTATAATTCGAGGGATCTCATGATGCCTTCTTCAGGTTCGACAGCACTAGAGCAGCTGACAAAACTCAGGAAAGCCTTTTATTTACCATTATAGTAGTTTGCCCCTTAACCACAGTTTTGATTTTCACAGTTTCAGTTACCTGAGGTCAACAGCATTCCAGAAGCTGATGGCCCTTCTTCTGATTTATGTCAGAAGGTCAACAATAGCCTAACGAACTATGTCACAAGGTCTGTGTCATTCCCCTCACTTTATCTCATCATGTAGCTATGTTATCTCATATCAAGAAGGAGGGGTATAGTACAATAAGATATTTTGAGAGACAGTGACCACATTCACCTAACTTTTGTTCCAGTACACGTTTATAAGTGTTCTACTTTATTGTATTATCAATTAGTGTTACTAATCTGTTGCCATGCCTAATTTATAAATTAAACCTTATCATAGGCATGTATATATAGGAAAAATATATAGGGTTTAGTACTATCAATGGTTTCAGACATCCACTGGGGGTACTGGAATATATACCCAATGAATAAGGAGGGCACTACTGTACTGGTTTATTATAAAGGATACAACTCAGGGATATCCAAATGGAAGATATTAGCACAGGGAAAGGTATGGGTGCAAGGGCTTGGAGATCCAGTATCCTTTCCAGGAAGACCACCCTCCCAGTATCCTGATATATTCACCAACTTAGAAGCTCTCCAAACCTCATTTTCTGGGGTGTTCTGGGAGTTTCATTACATAGATATAATTAATTAAATCACTGTTCAGTGGTATTGAACTCAATATCTATCCCTTTTCCCTTCCCTGGAAGTTGTGTGGTAGCACTACAATATTCAGCCCTCTAATCACATTGTTGGTTCCTTGGTCAATGATCCTGAAGCTCTCCAGGAGCACCCCAAGGGCCATCTCAATACTTAAATTCAGGTATGGCTGAAAGGTATGGGCTTATGAAGAATAACAGAAAGATGCTCCTCTCACCATTGTCACTCAGGAAATTCCTAGGGTTTTAGAAGCTCTGTAGGAGGAACCAAAGACTGAATAAATATTTCTTATCACAGTTCCCCTCAGTTCTCTCCAGAGCATTCTTCAGCCTTTTGTTACCTTACAAAGTTCAACACCGTGATAATCTCCCTTCAGAGGGAACAATATTAAATCTGAAAGCATTTAGAATAGTTTGCTCTACTAGATTATGTGAGACATTTTAACATCACTTCCATTACTTTCATTACATATTTGAAGTTAAAGCAATAGCAACAGTAACAAACATCAATTGAACATGTACCATGTGTGAGGGGCATGAAGGTGCCACATAAATGCCTCACACCATTTAGACTGTTTAATTTCTCTCATAAACAAGCCAGTCATATAGGGGCTGTTTCGATGCCCATGTGCATTTATTTTGCTTCTTGTTCTCCGATCCTTTCTTCCCCTTCCCACTCCTCTGTGTTGGGTAGAAGAGCAGCATTTCCCAAGCGCTGCTGCCTGGGTTTCTGGCTGGGTTCAACCCGTGAGAGGCACTGGAGATCAGAGCATGGAAGGAAAGCAAAGTGAAACAATTTCTCTCTGGAGCCTTAGGCTGCTGCAACCTCCTTTCAAAAAGGCAGTTCTTGCTGGATGCAACCAGCGGCACCTTCCACGGAGTGGTTCCCCATCTACCCAGGACCTGAAGCAACCCAGAGATTAGCACAGCAGAAAGCCACCAACCCTCCAGGGACAGAAGGCCAATAGGAGGCAGCATTCCCAAAAGTCAGAGTGTGAAAGAGGCTCCAATTGTCGCCTGAACCACCTCCATTTTGACTTTAGTCTGTTTCTTCTAACTGATCAAATTCTTCTTCCCAGCTGATCTCTTAACTCTGGAAAAAGCCCCCTCAGACAAAGCATTCCTGAAGGGGACCCAAACTACTCCCTCAAGGAACAACTGCCCTGACCCAGGCGAGACCCTTCGTGACTGACCCCAAGACAACTACCAATCTGACCTTTACTGCCCAGATGCACATACCCACCTACTTTCATTTCATATTTTTCTTAGATTAACCCAGAAGTATTTTCAACACTTCAGAGAGAGATTTCAGGACCGTAGTCCACAGTCTTCCATGCGTTGGCCTCGCTGAAATAAATCCCTTCCCTATTTCGCTGCCAATCATCTCTGCCTTTAGGTTTTGTCCATGGTGAGTAGCTGAACCTGGTCTGTTTGGGACACCTGGAGCAGGTGCTCTTGGAGTCTTTGGGCTCCAGTTACAAATATTTCTGCTTTCCTAACAGAACAGTGATATATATGGAATAAAAGGCTTATATGCTTACTTAATATTCAAGAGAAAGGAGGATAATGCTTTAGAAATTAGAGAGCCTCGGGGCGCCTGGATGGCTCAGTGGGTTAAGCCGCTGCCTTCGGCTCAGGTCATGATCTCAGGGTCCTGGGATCGAGTCCCGCATCAGGCTCTCTGCTCAGCAGGGAGCCTGCTTCCTCCTCTCTCTCTCTGCCTGCCTCTCTGCCTACTTGTGATCTCTCTCTGTCGAATAAATAAATAAAATCTTTAAAAAAAAAAAAAAAATAGAAATTAGAGAGCCTAAAGCTAATAATCTCCCATGGCTAGAAAGTGATTGAACTAGGGTTTGATCTCAAGTAAACAGATGCAGGATTCTATACTCTTCTACTGATGTGAACTGAGCTCGAAACTATACTGTGGGTAAGGACAAATTCCCCTCTATCCCTCTACCCCTATAGTAAAAAGACAGATTAACGGAGAAAAATAGAACTGGATTAACAGTACCCCTCTTATATATGGGAGATTTGCAAGAAAGCTGAGTAACTTCTTGAAATGGCCCCAAGCCACCACCTTAGACATCACCTTCAGCTTAAGACAAAAGAAGAGATTGGGGGGAGGGTAGAGCCCAGTTATGAGAGGTTACCAGTAAAAGCACAGTTAACAAAGCTAAGTTTGTTATGAAGATGTAAATCATTGCCTTCTCCACTGGTAAGAGTTTCTAGAGATTTGGAGCCATTCTTCTCTTCCTGGTACAAAGAGGTAGACACTCTTCCACGTGGAGATTTTCCTTATACGTGCCAATGTCTTTTACAAAAGGGTAACTTCTACAGTCTGCAGTTTCTTAAAAATAACGAACTGAGAATAAACTTTATGCCAAAGAGGCATATTTTGGGGTAACGTCATTTGCTCCTACATAATGCTAATTGAAATTAAGTGATATAACAGAATACACTAGACTATGCTGGACTAAACTCTGAAGGGATAATCACACCTCACATTCATGCATCACTTCTTATATGTCAGACATTGTTCCAAGACTTTATATGTATAGATTTACTTAATCCTCATTACAGCCATATGAGGTAAGTACTATTATTAGCCTCTTTTTACTATTTTTTTTTTTACTGCAGTTAAGAATGGACATTACATTTCAAGTTGAAAAAAGTACTTTCTTTTTTTTTTTTTTTTTTTTAAAGATTTTATTTATTTATT